>NC_136534.1:8250934-8572300 GCF_910591455.1 Pholis gunnellus
AAACATCAAAGTCTAGAGTACTAGTGCATATGTTTAAAAAGGAAACACTGTTGTTCCACGAAGTCTGCTTGTTAGTCATGAAAAAAGGTTTTTGTATCCGATTGCTGGCTGCCTGGGGGACGTTATACACCTGTAAGATAAATGTGGGATTGTTGAGACAATGGATTGTGCGTGGACTTTCAGTCGGAGCCATTAGAAATTGGCTTAGATGAATTAATAATGTTTCATTGTTTAACCCATCCATCCATTTTATGCTGCTTATCTGGGTCCAGGTGCATTCATATTATGAGTTATATCATGAGGAATTATTGTTATTTACTGTTGTAAAGATAAAATGTGATATGATAATAAATGATTACAGGCCATATCGTTACTTCTGTTTTTCTATCATACTTGGCCGGTATGGTCGTGAAACAGGTATTAAATCTGATTCGATGTGGTGTTTAAGATGCCTGTAAAAAAGCCTTAAATATAATTTGGTGAAGCCATAAACATAAACCATGATTGTGGGTAATATGGGTGCTCCTTTGACTGGAACCCAATATCTCCATTTAGTTTGTATATGGCAATCCAAACCTGGAGTGATTGCTTGTTATAACCGTCGTATTTACCCTGTTACGAACAGAAGCATCACCTTTTTCTTTGCTCCGTGCACATTGTGCTTTCCGGGCTGCTGTTTGCTACCTACCTCAGTTCCCAGCTGCCTCTCGATCTGTCTATTGCTCGGGGCCTTGCAGTCAACTACACAGGGAAGAAGAGACCAAAGACAGGGAGCTTTTTAGTACCCCCACCCCCTCACCACCACAGCACACACAGCCCCACCGCCTCGCATCCACCAGCAGCAGCAGCAGCAGCAGCACCACCTCTTTCCATTGGCTCATGATGTTCTGTAAAGAATCCCCCAGCACACTCACACCCTCCCTTCAGCGATCCCCCTGGCCTCAGTGCCCTGTTCCCACATTGTATCCAGATGTGAGGAGGATAGTTGAGGGGAGGAAGGTAGGGGCCCCTGGTGCCCCCCCCCCCCCCACACACACACACACACACACACACACACACACACACCACCCCGGCTAAACACATCCCAAACACATTCGCACACTTAAGGCTTGTTTTCTTCAATATCCCATCTACATCTACATAGTCTACAGCATCGTGACCCACTGTTACGTCCCGTTTCTATGTTTTAGAGATGAAAATCTGTCGCTCTTGAGGCCAACTGGCTGCGATCATCTAATCTCTGGCCGTAGAACTCTATTTAAAGAGCTATAGCCGCTAATCCCATCAGATTATAGTTGACCAACTCCCCAAAATCACCCAATTAATAGTAATTAATAGTCTTAACAATGGTCACAAAAGCCTGTCTTCCCTAAAAAACACAAACCCCAATAAATCGCAAAGAATAATCTAATACTGAGTCTCAAACAGATAACGTCTCATGTAGTAAAAGAGCTGACAATGGGAACAACAAATCTGCATTTTCATGCCAGTTAACATTTGCACTAAACCATATTATATTGAGACCATCTTAGTCTGAGATGTATATTACCACCCAGCTACAGATGCTATGAGCGCAACACTCTGACGCGGTTATTTAAGGTTGCAGCTGGCTGGCTGCTGCTCATATTCTGATACGACTTCTTTTTGAACACACATTGATTTTCAAAACTAGGTTTTGAGCCTGGAGTCCCACAAGCAGTCGGTATGCTTAGGTTTAAATACCTGGACAGCCGGCTCCACAGGCATCATTGTCCCAGATAGATCTGAGGTACAGGTTTGTGTGCTATACTTGTATGTATTAGGAATGTTTTGAAGGCTGGTGCTGCCAACTCTTAAACTGAAGCAGCAGAGAATTTTGGGCCAAATTTCAGTATTTCTAAAAACATTTTTTTTATATATTTAAACCTTTTGAGGAATTCCAAATAATCAGTGAGCAAATCCCCTGAAACAGCATTTCATACCACTCTATCATATTTAAACTACTGCTAATAGTGTGTGAACAATTCCAAATGTCTCATCAGAATCAGTTCAACAAGTGCGGTATTGATTAGTTCTGCGATAATTGTGTAATCAATCACGCTGCATTATGCCAACAATATCAGATACATTACAGTCGGTCCGATTTGCAACAAAGGGAAATTGTCGTCTTGTTGTAACAATCGATATCTCGTGTATACTCCGCGACACAAGCTGAGCTCAAGATAGCTGCCCGATAAAGTATTTACACTGAAGCTCCCTCTGATCCTTTTTATATCATTATCCCTCCATCCCAAACCATATTTGTTGTAATCGATTACTGTCACCATCCCTCTGTTCTTTCTTCTGTCAGCTAGACCCGCGGCGCTATTTAATATGCTTATCTTAGATTCATACAAATACATGCAAGTTAACCCGATGACTCTCTCTCTCTCTCTCTCTATCTCTCTCTCTCTCTCTCTCTCTCTCTTTGTGTGTGTGTGTGTGTGCTTAGGAGTGAGTTGTCTCCATTTTTAGTAACCCATCCTGCGGTCTTTGAGTCTGGGCCTGGCGCAGCGTGTTGTGTAAAGCTGGTCCACTGGTGCGATGTGGAGAGACTGACAGCGTGCATAATCCTCTGTCGCTTACTTCTTGTGTAACGGGCCTGTCGGGTTTTTTTTGCGGCAGGCTGATTGGCTGCTTGGCTGCTTGGCTGACTTAATGGCTGTTTTGCTGCCTGGCTGAAGCAGGTATAGCTCCCGTTTGGAAGCGTCTGATCTCTCTGGGGAAAGCTGCGCAAACACGACTGCTTGATGCAACATTTGCTTTCTCCCGTATTGCCCTCAGCTGCTCGGCTGAATTAATAGTTTGACATTAACTGGAGTGCTGCAGAGTGGAGCTGATATTCTGTGGCGCTTTTGCACAACTCCGATAAGGAAAGATAGCCTCGCCACAAATATCTAAATGTCGAAATGCAAACGCCTCTCGTATATGTCATTGCTAGTGTTACTGCTAATACTATACAATTGCTACTACTACTTTTAATGTAAGCCTAAAACCACATATCTCCTAAGTGGGCCTGGTTTATTATTACAAACATATAGCACAACACTATATCCTGTGCTAAGGGTGGATTTCTGAAAGAGTGCAGACATCGTTGTGTCATAAATACAATCTGCATTCAAAATTCAGGCACACAGCTGATACCTCTGTGCTGCCAACCAGCATTGTACGCGTCAGTTACTCCTCAATATCAGGGTCAGTCCCAGAATGAGCATTAGTAATTGATTATTGGTGTCTGATAGCAACTAACACAGGGCAACTACGGTGTGTCCCAAAAGTGCCACACATATACATGTGAAATAGATTTACAAACCCTGACCGGACACTGTTTCCAAGCCTGTGGAGGTTAGTTTCCTTCATTTAAAGCAAAGAATTTGACAGCAATTTGTTCCCATTAATATCCCAGATGACGTTATGTATCCCATTAGCAGACAGGTTGTCAGCCGGACATTCATGCCCAGTGTAGGAGCTGCATGCTTCCAGATGTCGATCTGGTAAATCCACTACTGTCTAAACACGGTAACTGGTGCAGATTGGGTTGTGCTGGTGAGTTTATTGCAAACAGGCGGCTTGAGGAATGCTGCTTGTGTACCGACAAGACGCTGTGATCTGGTTTTCTCAAGCCCACCCGCATCAGAAGGGAAAGTGAACCAGATTCAGCTGTAAGATGGGAGTTTTTTTTCGCCCCGTATTTTGCTACATTAACAATACAGATATCACACGATTACAATTTTCCTATTTTGAACTTAAAGTGTGTCATTCATGTCTGTGTGTTTGTTGTTTGTCATATGTTGACATTCCACACCGCAGCCGATGTCATTTCTAGTAACTGCTTTCATGGAGTTGTCATTTTCAGTTAAACCTCTGGGAACAGCTGTTTAAAGACATTTAGGGGGATTGTTTTTTCTCTACTGCTACTTTGGCCCACAGATTGAAACGGCCAACTCTATAGTTGGAGATGTCTCTGATTTTTTTATGTTTTTAAACCGAAACATCTGTAAAAACAGAGGAAAAAGTAAGTCAAATTTTCTTGAAAACTCACCATTTCCCACACGCAGCCACCCACCTTTACACAAACACACCTACACACAAACCTGATGAACACACACACACACACACACACACATGCTGTGCACACTGTTGCACGGCACAGTGTGGGTTGATTTGGGGGGTGAGGGGGTTAGAGTGTAACTAAACTAGCAGATTGTCTCAGTAGGACTATTGGATGAGCGTTGAGAGAGAGAGAGTGGATCCTGGCCAATTTCCTGTGCTGTGGTTACACTGCAAAGAATATCTGTCATAACAAGCCGTGTAGTCTGCTCTTGAGTGATTCAATCACGCTTCCTTAGAGAAAGTTAGAAAACACCAGACGCAGCTAATAAACAAGGAAGACACATCCGTACCGTTCTCATCAGACAGTGGTGATCAATAGCCCCCCCCCCCCCCCCCCAAAAAAAAGAATTCCTGTATGATGTTCATTTTCTACAGTGCGCAGCCCGCATTTCTCTCTCTCCTGCTCTCTGTCCGCCTTGATGTCCCAAATCTCCCTCTCAGTCAGCTCTTATTATCCCAATCTATCTCCTGCCGTGACTTTACATCACTATTTACCACTTATCTTCCCTCTGCTTCCCTCCCTCTTATTGTATCCTCTGCCTTTTCTCCTCTCCTCGACATGCGTCTCTCTCGCTCCCTCTCTCGTCAGATGCCGCCTTGTTTTCCTCAGTATTAGTTTAGAGCTTTTTTTTGTCCACTGGGTGGGTTAACAAGCCGGCATGATTTCATCAATGTGAATCAGGCAGCCTGATAAGACGTGACCCAGATGGGATCTCGGGCTCTTTTTGTACAGCCATCCATCACGACCACGTAGCCACATAAGCTCTCTCTCACGGTAATGGCTGTCAGCCGGCGTATGGGAGAAATGTGTCATGTAGCGTCGCCGCGCTCTCTAGAAAAAACTCTGTGTCCCGTATAAAAGGCTAACAACGTTTGTTATTCTCATCTAGCAGCCCCAGTTCCTGTGTGGCGCTCACTTTTTTTATCATTATTATTTTTGGCTATGAAATCCTGGGCACGCACACACACACACACAGACAAACAAAAACAGTCCACTACAAGCAGAATATTCCTTCAGAGACTTATGATGGGCAATAATGAGTTTGGGTGACCTTATTGAACTTTGTGGTATTATTTATTTCCGATTGTATCGCTTTGGTATTTCTGAAAATCGTCCCATGGGGACTCAAAGTATGTAGGACATAATCATGGATTTAAAGGCACCTTATTACAGTGTCCAAGATGTTGGGTTGTATCTCTTTTAGTGGAAGAGTTTGTTTTGAGAAAACGTTGAAAAGACCCACTTTCATATCTGAACAGTAAATATGAAGCTATCCAACCTAACCAGCAGCCTGGTAGCTCAGTTTAGCATAAAGACCGGAAACAAAATCCACTTAAAACTCACTTAATTAACTAATCGTGTTCAGCTCAGTCGGGCTGAACTCAGAGCTCACCAGAAACTCCAGCTCTACCTGTCATCTTCCTCTCGTCTCTTTAGGTATCAAGTGAATTATTCGTAGCAAATTGCAATGAAAAACAAGCAACAATAGGCTGGTCATGTATGTTGTTGTTTTACATGCATGTAAAGCTTTGGCAGATGTAATGCCTTTAAACCATCAATATTGGAAAACAAATAGTCTTCATATTGTGGTATTGATGTTGGTATTGCACAGCACTATTATCACAATGAAATTATGGCATTATCTATGGCAGTTTTATCTCTTTACAAATCATAACAATTTTCCTACAATGTTTCTATGACAATCCAATAAGGATTTATAGTAGGCTATATATGATTTTTTTATTTTCCGTGGTATCACGCATATGCACACACAGAGGGGGTCCAATACTCAATCCAGTGTACTCCGCACAATAACACCTTTTCTAGGGGATTCAATTGGATTTTACCCACAGGTTTGTTTGGAGTTTCTGTTTGCTTCTTTATAATATGTATGTGTTCATTTTGTTTCTGGCATGTGTGTGTGTGTTTGTACTTAAGAGCAGTGTGTGAACCACCTCGCAACAACAACAACTGCTTGTTGGAGCCCACACATTCTCTCTGTAGTAGAGCCATCAGGAGATTTCTGTGGAAAACCCTCCCATCCTGCCTGCCAGTGTGTGTGTGTGTGTGTGTGTGTGTGTGTGTGTGTGTTTATTTGTGTGCAGGCATGAAGAGTCAAAGCCAGATCTGTTGCCCTGTTATGTTCTCGTATCTCCTTTCGGCAACTCTGAGAGGATGCGATCTTGAGATTTTGCCTAAAGGTAAAGACAGGTTTTAAAACAAAACCACAAGAACAAGTAACCATGTAAATGAGAAGTCAAAGAAAATTCAAACAGACACACTGTGTTCATGCGGAGGAAAAACAAAGCTATCGGAGTTCAACACCTCAGCATGGACTTTTGTTCCTATAATCACGCATGAATGGTCAATTTAGCTATTAAACAACGCGATGACAGACACCAAAATCCTTTTTTGGTTCTCTAGTACAACATTGACCTGACAGCTCCATCCTAACACATGTTAAATACTGCTAGTGGAACAGTTTTGAAGTTGAACTTTGGATATTAAAATACATTGCAGTAATTTTGGTATCATTGTAGTTAGTTTTTTTTGTAAACTGATGTCCTTTAAGGTTGAAATTCGGCTGAAATTGAGTTTCTGTGTGTGTGTGCGTGTGTGTGTGTGTGTGTGTGCGTGCGTGTGTGTGTGTGCATGTGTTTGTGTTACTTACTAACCACTGGTGCAGCGAGTGGCAGAATAAAGCGGTTGTATCAGAAAGTGTGACAGTCTGAAAGACTGGTGGCCGGCTTTGAGGTCACCGGTCTAATTACACTTCAGAGAGACTGATTTAGGTTCGGTTGCAGAGGTTGTTCAGGGGCTGCAGACGGATGGAGGGGCGCGGAGGCAGAGGAGGTAGAAGACAGGGAGAGGTTGGAGACGGGTGGACAGTTGGGCATGGAGTGAAAAGAGATGGAGGAGTTTCAATTTAGATTTCAATCGAACACTATTACCACGAGTGCCTCTTCTGCTTTCGCGGCCGTCCCGCTAACAAGTTGCAGCAGCGCTTGTTTCACCACTGCTCCTGCTGTGTTTTTGCTCCATCTCTCTCTGGCCCATACTGCGCCTGTCCTTGTATTTGCTGTCAATGTAAGGGAACTCATAGAAGGGAACTGCTTTTGCAAACATTTGCATGGAACTTAACCAGAGGGCAACCTCCGGTTCGGAAAAGTGAAGCCAAAGCAGAAGTGCCTGAAACTCGCATTCTTTCTAATGGCCAGCAGGGGGCGACTCCTCTGGTTGCAAAAACAAAAAAAAGTCAGATTGTATGGAAGTCTATGATAGAATGACCCTACTTCTCACTTGTTTTATTACTTCAGTAAACATTGTGAACATGAGTTTATGGTCTCAATCTCTACTTTAAAGTCTTCATCAATACAGCATGATGTTCATTTAGTCAATTATGGTCCAAATAGACCATGAGTATGATTTATGGTGTGACTACCGCAGCGTTGTTTGGTCTGGCAGCTGTGCGAGTTTTCGTCTAACAAGTTTTTGGTCGCCTAAAAACGATTATTATTATTATTCAGCGTTCAGATGTATTTAGCTTCTCCCACTCGTGTCACTTCCGGTTGCAAAAAACAAAGATCGCGACGGCCAAAATGCTTAACTCAAGGCTTGAAATCCGTAGTTCATAAACCGATGGGTGACATCATGGTGACTACATCCACTTCTTATATACAATCTATGATCCAAACAGAAAACAATGAAACATCTCATCCTTTAACAGGCACACATTGTGACTTTCTAAATAATTAGCTTAGAAGTTAATGTTTGTGTGTTGTTAAATGTCGATCCCGGTAAGGAAAATCCTGTTTCATAAGAACATTTTGATCATCCTTACATCTAATCAAGTAGTTTGGATTTAGGTTGATGGGTTAAATGAAGGTCTAGGTCAGGGTTAACGTTGCGTTCAAGTGTTTGTAGATTAAGTATTAAAACTAGCAATCCTGCATGAGAACAGTTTGTGCAGGAAGCACATCTATCCACTCTAAAGTAGTTTGGATCGCGTAATGATAGTTTGGTCTGTGTTGCACAGTGACATCAGATCTCAACGTGTGTATATGTGTGTGTGTGTGTGTGTGTGTGTGTGTGTGTGTGTGTGTGTGTGAGAGGAATGCTGCTGTGGTGCAGGAGGAGGAAGGGGGGCTCTATGGGCAGGAGCACCCAGGGGTTAACGAGCGGTGTGAGAAAAACAGGCCGAGTTTGAGAAGGAGGGGGAGGGAAGCATACGCACACACACACACACACACACACATACACACACACACGGACACACACACACCGAGTCCCATAGGAAGCTGAAGATGGTCGGGCCCTCGAGAGGAGGCAGCTCTAGCTTTAAACAGAGCTTAATTAAAGCAGCAGATATCACTCCATGGTGATCAGTTTTGTGCAATTTCAAAGTAGTAAACAAGTATCCGAAATAAGATGTCAAGAAAATACACAATAGTATTAAGTCACACGGCGCAACAGTCAGAGAGCAACTTACAGGTGCATATTAATCATATTGGAAACGAATCACTCCGAACAGGCAGCTGTTTTCGTCAAATTTGACTACAAAGTGTTTTGTTGGTTTGTAATATACTCTGTAGTGTACTCTATACGGCTGAGAACCGGCCCCCTTCTCCTCCTGACCCGTACATTAATCCCACCAGCATGGACCGGTCACCAAAATGTAACATGACAGTATTGACCCAAACACCTGCCACTTCCTGCAAAAACACACACACACACACACACACACACACACACATACACTGAGACCCAGTAGACTCTTTTCTGTCCAAAGACCCTTCTCACGCAAATAGAGTAGGCAGGCAGGATCCCTTGTCAGCCTATTTATCAGAGAGGGGGGGTTTGAGAAGGGACAGACAGCGTGGACCCCCTCTATTGTTCTGGCTGAGTTTAAGGGATGGGGTGGGGGGGCAGGGATGGAATTGGGGATAGGATGGGAATTGGAGACCCCAACAATGCAACCAAAACCCCCCACTGCTCCTCCTGCTTATGAGCATGACCTGCTCTGACAGACCAGGAACGGATGCGGACTAGAGGGAAACTAGACCAAAACTACAACATAACTCAGTCCCAACTGGGCACAAAAAGGTTGTAGAGCAAACCTAAACTGCTCCAGGATTAGATCCTAAATTGGGGTCAATTATGAGTCAATTTAGACAGGAGTCACATCAATTAAACTACAGCCAAACTAAATGTCCTCACAATGGGGATACTTGAATTGTGTGTTGTTTGGGAAAACACGTGTGTACTTGGGTTTTCTTTCCACCAAGAGTCAATCAAAAATGACTCAAATGAGCACCACTAAGCCAGACTAGACCCAAATCAGTCATACGTCAAAACTAGAGTCAAAACTGGAGTTGCAATCGAGTCAGAATAGAATGAAAAAAAGAGCCAAACTTGAGTAAAACTTTATAAGCTGCCAGTCCAGACACAATCTGGAGTCAGAATAGACCTAAATCAGGCAGTGTCGAGTACAAAAATGACTTAAACAAACATCTGCACCACAACCATCTGCATTTAGTCTCTAAAGGATTTCCCCATCTAGCTTAGATGCAGACACAAATGCATACATGGCCAGATGTGGTTATGTGCAAGTATGTGAGCAATGTAAGTGAATCCTGGATGGAGCACATTTTTACAATGCAGTGATATCAATGTAGGAATAAGAAGAAGAGAATAACTCATCTATGTGTGTTTACCTCTTTCAACTGCTCACGGAGTTCTTGATAAATGGAAGCTACAGTCCTCAACAGCAGTTGAAGCAGAACGTTGTCTGTCAACCACTGAGTTTTCAAAAAGCTTCTTCTGTGCTCCACAGCTGACGCTTTGTCACCCTAATAATGTCCTAAAGCTCCACTGTGTGTGTTTTGCAAACAGCCTGTGTGTGTGTGTGTGTGTGTGTGTGTGTGTGTGTGTATGTGTGTGTGTGTGCATCCAGCTATGCTTTACCCCTCTCTCACTTCATCGTGGAGCTTGCAGTAGACCTCTTTGTCTGCCGATTTAGAGCAGGGTGTGAGTTGAAGAGCAGTCTGTTCATAATGGATTATTGATTGCTCTGAGAATACACTAGCTCTGCAATGTGTGTGTGTGTGTGTGAGTGTGTTTGTGTGTGAGTGTATGTGTGTGTGTGTTTAAAACTCCATACCATCCCCTCTGTCCCACTCTGAGCCCTGAATGTCTTCACTTTATGAGCAACCGAACAGAGGATAGCAAGGTTTTTTGTAAAGTGCTCCCTGTATGTTATGCTCTGTGAGCAGTGTGTGTGTGTGCGTGTGTGTGTGTGTGTGCGTGTGTGTGTGTGAGCAGCTCTCTGTACGGGCCGTTAAGCTCTCAATGCTGCCTGTATGAAACAGTGTTAAAAGCCCACAGTGTGCACATATAGACTTTCAAACGATGTGTGTGGACATTAAAAGCCCCCTCTGTTTTGCTTCTTGATTCCTCAGTTCCCCTGCATGTATGGGTGAGCGTGCGCGCGTGTGTGTGTGTGCGCATGTGTGTGTGCATTTAAACAAGAGGTCCACTCTTTATTTTCTCCCCCCGCTGTGTTTTTTTTCTTAACCTCTAATGCTCGTCTCTGTGCCGCTGCGTGGGAGGGAAGCAGAGCCCATCGCGGCTGAAGGATGTCCCACACGAGAACGACCCGCAGTCATTATCAGTGATAAGGTGACAGCGTGAGTGAGTCAGTGTGTTATGAAAGCCAATCTCCACACCCTTGGGTGCAGGAGATGTGTGCCATGGCTGCCTCTGAGATGATTGCTATGATGAAGGTGCTTCCTGGCTGGATGACAGTGTTTTCTATCACAGAGGAGCACAAAAAAAAAAAAAAGAAGAGGCAGAGCACCTTCTGCTAAAGCTTTGTTTGACTCTTTTTAAAAAAAAAAATGCTTTAAATATAGTAGACTGCACTAGTTTTGTTTTGTAACCAAATTGTAATACTTTTTGTCATATTAGTGCACCAAATGTGTTCTGCAAGCTGGATTTGTGACCTCTAGATGGAGCAAATGAGCAGATTTCATTAATGCACGGCACAGGAAAAGCCAAACAGACCACATAGTTAAGAACTGGATTCTTTTCCTCCTGAACCTGTTGACAGGTATTGAGTTGTTTCACGGAGAGTGTCACGAAAGACCTATAATAAATATGACAAGTTTCTGGTCATTGTACTGCTCGGTATTTTTCACAGCGTCATAGTAGTATTGATATTAAAGCCTTTGTGACAGACCTAATGTGTGAAAACCATAACGAAACAGAAAAACCTTAAAGCTGTAAGCAGGTTCTCCGCTGGCCCGCATGCACAGTTTGACACTGTTTGTTTCAAGACTCACTCCAGATGTGAACCTCAGGAGTCTCAGGAACAGAAATAGCCGGGCTGCTCTGAAAAGGATGTGTGTGGATGGGAAAATAAGAGTGGATTTCGTCCTCAGCTGCCACGGTTCAGCGTTCAGAGAGCTAAACAGCAGAGGTTGAGCATGCAAGGAAGGAGGGGAGAGAAAAAAAAGAACAGTTTGTTTTTGTTCGACACAGCAGTCATTATCAGCTGAGTGTAGGCCTCCACTCACTCCCTGTGACTCATGGTGGGGCTGCTTAAGTGTCCATTAATGGCACGTCTGATATCAGACCAATGACGTTCCCATTGAGGGTTGGACTGGTCTGAAGTATTTAAAGGTGGTCATTTTCCTGCAGGACAAAAAAAGACAGTGACTCGAAAGGGTTTCCATCAGAATACAGCATTTAACTATAATAAATACACACTACAGCTACACCCTATGTCCAGTCTTATCTGTGTGTGTGTGTGTGTGTGTGTGTGTGTGTGTGCGAGAGAGAGGTTTATTAGCTGGAGGATATCAACGACAATTTACAACGTGGACTGTTCTTGCTAGCTTCAGGAAGACACTTTATCCAGTTACTGTACCATGTTGGCCTTTAAGAGAGCTTTGATGCCTCTCTTCTCTTTTTTGATGACTTCGATGATTGCTAATATTTCCGTCTCTCCTGGACAGTTTCTCCTTCCATAAGCCAATTTGTCATTTTTCTCCTCCCCTTTTGCCTGTATAGCGAGGAGCCTGCATTGTTTCCCTTCTGGGGGCTAATCTTATTACATTTCAATTTGCACATGCGACTGTCTGGTGGATGACAGGCTTACTGTTGAATACTCTCAACCCCCCCCCCCCCCCCCCCCCCCCCCCCCCCGGCCCTGCTGACCCCCAATTAGCGAGGCCATTTAACAGGAAATAAGATTATTATCCTCCTTTTAGCGGCAGAACTGGAAGAAACTACTAAGTATTAATGAGCAACATTAGGATGTGGAGACAGAGAGATGGAACAGATGGAGGGAAAAACCAGTGGATGGATAGATGGGGTTAGACGGATTTGTGTTACTTATTGTTTTGACTTATGTCCATCATCCCCCGATTGTGCACCGCGCCGTGTGTTGGATGTAATTCCCTTAAGCTCTGTTGTTCCTCGTTTAAGTGGTACGTCACGTTCATCAATCTCCTTTTATCTTTAATCTGTCTAATAAAGCCTAAACTCATAAATTCAGATCATTCACTTGGTCAGATTTGATGTTTTTCTACTTTATAAACAGCTTGTGGGTATCTTATGTAACCGAGGCACCTCAATCAATCCCATCAAACGCTGCACCTGCGCAGACATAATGAATGTGAGCTGTATATTACACTAAGAATCAAAATGGTGTTAAAATAAATAAAACTAAAAACTGCACACTGCTGTGCCGTCTCATGTGATTGCACAAGGCACACAGATCACAATGATAACAATGTTGATTCTATTGCGTGCAATAAACCAGCTATGCTAGCAGCTCTGTGAGGCTGCACTTAGGCACAGTGGTGCTTTGAGCTAGATGTTAAAGCCAGCATGTGAACATGCTCACAATTACAATTCCAACATGCGAATGCTTAGCAGGCATCTTTGTTTACCACAGTCACCATCTTAGTTTAGCATGTTAGCATGCTATCACTTGCTAATCAGCACCAAACGAAATGCAGCTGAGGGTGATTTGGGTATTTTGTCATAAACCGAATTATTGGACAAATTTAAATTTTCACCTATATGAAAAGTCAGGAGATCACTAAAGCGATTATATTCATTCCGTACCAAATTTCATGGCAATCCATCCAAATAGTTGAGACATTTCACTCAAAACCATAAATGTGAACCTCGTCGTGGCGCTGGAGGATAAGTCAGGGATCGTTATTCATCCTGTGGGACCTATGAATGTCCTGCCACATTTGATGCCTATCCATCAAGTATATGTAAAGTACAAACTTCAAACTAATGGTGACATTAGAGGAAAAGTCAGGGGGGATCACCAAAGTCATCAGGATTCATCCTCTTGGTGACATGAATGTATGTAGAAGATTTTAAGGCAATCCATCAAGTACTTCAGTCTGGTCCAAAGTGGTGGCCCAACTGACCGACAGACCGTCTCTGCCACAGACGTGAAAGGCTAAGAGTTTTCAAATGCGATGTAATGGCTGAAACAGCATTGTACTCGCTAGCTGGGAGCCTACATGATAAGCACTCCAGGAGGAAGCATGGTGAACCATTGGGGGCGCAGTGATTTCAATAGCATAAATCCTTCGAGATAGATCGGTGGCTCTGGCGCAGGGTAGTCATTTTCAGTGCGAGAGTTTAAGACATATCATTGTTCTTGTGCTAACTTCCCTGCTCCACCACCTTATCCTCTTATGATTATGATCAATTATCCACTTATAATTAGAGCCTGGCAGTAACTCAGCTTATGGGCCCTGGCACTTTATATAATAGCCTGTAATAATGCTGTCAGTCACATTTCATACAGTCCACACGTTCAGGCTCTAGAATCTGCTGAAATTAATACTCCAGTCAGAAATATGTCATTGTAATCAACAACGCTGTAACAGAAAGGGGGCTTTCGTAATGATATTATCGATGAGCTGAGAAAGAGAAAAGAATAAAGATGTGATTAACCTTGGGTGATTCCTGTGAGAAGATTGGGACTTTACAGCAAGAAATAATTCACATAAACTGTAAATTAATCCACCCACTGAAAGAAATGTATGATGTATGAAATTAGTCAACAGCGTTCACTTTCTTCTCTTATCAACCTGTTTCTGTTTGACTCTCTACCTGACCCTGTTCAACTCTAGTTTGAGAAATAGAGCAAAGCAAACCGTCTGAAGAGCCACTTCCTGTTGTGTACTTAAGATCCCTGTCATGTGACAGTGTCAGTTGAGGCGGGTGGTTGAGGCCAGTATGGGGAGGGAATATGGCGGCACTGCTGATCTTGCTGATGTGAACACAGCCCACCCCCACCCACACCACCCCCAACCCCAACCCCCGCCCACGCACGCTGATTGTGTAAAGTGTCGACTCAGCCAGTGTGGCGTCAGAGCCCCCAAGCCCTGCGCGAATCATGCACAACCAGGACACACACACATACACGTGCATGGTGGTGGTGCACAGTGTCAGCCATAGATACATTGTGGACATGATAATACCCCATCTGCCCTCAATTTAAACTGAATCCTTTTTAGGTCAATTTAAACTCATTTAAGTTAAAGTTGAAGGAGAAGGAGTTGATTATCAAACACATTGATTTTGTATATGAAGTGAATCTAAAAACATTTTCATTTTTAATCATAAGTTGCTTATGTGTTTTACTCCAAAAGCACAACTGTACATGTTTCTAAAGACATCATGGATTGTATTTTATTTCTGTTTAAGTCTATCTGATGATCACCAGCCCCAGGTTCTACTTTTTAATTCATAGTTTACTACAGAAACAAATGCAGATCTCCCTTATGACATGCAGTCCACCTCCATGCTGTAGCTAGCTTAGCTGAATGTGTCTGAAAACTGAACGTGCCTTTGAATTTCTGCTTTACTCAACATGTTCTTTGTCTCTTTCTATCTTGTGTCTTTCTCAGGTGAATGATATGGAGTACGAGCAGGCCGCGCTATAGAGAGCTCCCTGTTACATGACCTGGATGCTGCTAATGTGCTTAAAAACTGAAGAGAAGATAATAAAATGAAGGACAGAAGTGTGGTGGAAAAGTAACACTGATGAAAAGACCCTTCGGAACCTCCGTCAACCGACACAATGACGACCTGGAATTAAGTGAAAACCCTCCCTTTATTTGGACAAAGACATTATAAAATCTCATGCATGATTTATATGCTGGGACTCATTTAGCATTAAATAGAGTTTACATTTTGTGACTAACTAAATGATACAGCTGCATGTGCCACTGGCACTCAGATAGTTTGATAGCCACTGATTCATTGACAGTGCTAGATGAAGATGGATAGATGGTGTTGCATCCAGTAACCGGAGAGTGCTAAATGAGCTGCTGTGTAAGCAGCTTGATTTCTGGATGATTGACGGCAGATAGCATTTTAACTGACCAACAAAGGCACGACAGACATCCCTAGATGTGCAACTGCAGATAGCAGTAGTTTGGGGTTTTATTGAGCTTGCGTAAGGCCAGGTAGAAGGGGTAGTTCAGTTCGTACAATGAATCGTAGAGACAGTGTGGAGGTGATGGAGACCCAGGCGGGAGGGAAGGAGAAGCTGGTTGAAGACCAGGTCCAGAACGAGGTTGACGGCGAGGACGACAAAATCCCTGGGGCTTACGACTGCAACGTCTGCGGACGCAGCTTCCCGTTCCTCAGCTCCTTGTCGCAGCATATGAGACGCCACACTGGTGCACGCCCTTACAAATGCCCTTACTGTGACCACAGGGCCTCTCAGAAGGGCAACCTCAAAGTTCACATCCGCAGCCACAAACTGGGCACGCTCTCTAGCCACCACTCCAATGAGGATGAGGAGGGTGTTGCTGAGGAGGAGGAGATGAGCGTTTCGGAGGGTCTCGACGGAGGCACGAGTCCAACTAAGAGCAGCTCAGCCTGTAACCGGATGATCAACGGGGACAGTGGCGAGGAGAGTCGGCGGAAAGTGCCAGGGAGGAGCCTGAAAAGAGAGAAGGTTGTGACCGACCAGAGGCCTTACTGTTGCCGCCTGTGCGGCTACGAGGCCCATCGAGAAGACCAGCTCCTCAGCCATATTGAAAAGGTCCACATAACAGCAGACACAGAGGAGGAGGCCACTGTTAAGGAAGAAGTTATGCCCGAACCTGATGTCGCCCAACCCCAGGGTGACGGGACCTTCCCCTGTGAGACCTGTGGCCAGGTCTTTACCCAGGCCTGGTTTCTTAAGTCACACATGAAGAAACATGCAGGGATCCTGGACCACTGCTGTCGTATTTGCGGAAGGCGGTTCCGCGAAGCTTGGTTCCTCAAATCGCACATGAAAACCCACAACACCAAATCCAGGTCACGGTCAAAAGCAGATTCCGCTGAGCAGCCGGCCACCATTAACGACGTAGCCCAGGATCCTGAAACTGCCACTTGCTCCATAACATCCATCTATCAAATGTGTTCCAAATGTGGGAACCTCTTCCCCAACAGAGATAGTCTGAGGGCCCATGAAAAAATCCACAGTCTCAGCTCTGGCAAGAAGTCCCAGAGCCAATGCAGACTCAGTGACGATGAGGACTCACCAGCTGCTAAGAGACGTTTGATTGACTACTTAAACCTCAAGCCTGTTGAAGAAAAGACCCTGAATGAAGAAGAGGAGAGTGAGAAGAAGATGCTAGGTCAAAGAATCCCGGAGCTAGATCCAGTTTGCAGCTACCAGGCCTGGCAATTGGCTACTAAAGGAAGGGTTGTCGAGCCAGTGGAGCCAAGTTACAAGGCCTCCTATGGGGGAGGAAGTATGGGGGAGGAGGCCCTCGCTGGAGCTGCTGTGGTTTTTGAGAAGGAGAGCAGCCGATATGTCCTGCAAGGTCAAGAGAAACGCAGCTCGGGCCGACGCAGTAGCTCTGGTTTGGGAAGCCATGCTTCTTCAGGGGACCGGACACCAGAGAGCCTCAGCGACTCCGAGTACCGGCCTTCGTCTCGCCAGGACCGACGGCGACCGTCGTCCTCCAAGTCCAACGAGTGCTTTGAGTGCGGGAAGGTGTTCCGCAGTCGTCACCAGATGATCGTCCACCAGCGGGTCCACAGGAAGGATGGAGGTAGGGCGTCTGTGGGTGACAAGGACAGAACTGCAAGAGACGACCGATGGGGCTCCACCAGTGACCCAGAGTCAGGCTCCCCTAGCCGGCCCAGCACCCCGGGGTACGGAGACTCTCCACCGGCCTCTACCCTTGGAAACCAGGCCTCAGAAATGGGTACCGCAAACTCTGGAGAGATTGCAGGTCGGTCAAAAACTTCTGTCTTGTTTTTATCTTGTTTTTTTTTTTTACATTTAAATGATTTTCTATAGTTAAATAGATACTGAAGAATTTGATGCGGGTAAGTATCAGTCTTTTGGGAATAACAGCTTACTTTACTGTTTGTAATAGGAAAATGTTCCAGCTATGCAAACAGATAAATGGTATACACACCAGTTCACTAAAAGAAGCACGCTCTGCAGCATTTTTATTAGCAGAAATGACTGTAGCCCTTGTCAAGCCTCCCACTCGAGGCCTCTGCCTCTGTCACTCTGTAGTAAACATCTGTTGATGAAATGTGCTTTGTGTAGGTGCAGCTCCTCAGCTCTTCAGGCTCTGTGGAGTGGGAGCTGGAGCCACCGTGTGGCAAAATGTCAGAATGACATCTGACTTCAGCTCTTTTATAGAGAGGCTACTCACGGATACTATCAAATGTGGTCAATAAACTTTAACGGCCACCGAAAAATTCTGTTTACAACAGTGCAATTATGTTGTATCACAGAGCAGTAAAGCTCCCGGTTAAGTGGAAGTTTGCGCCTTTCAGTGGTATGTCAGTAGAGGAGAGGGCATTTTTGGAATGCCTAGCATTTTTTTCACCTCCACAACCAATAAACACTGCAGAGCAGAAAAAGAAAACCTACCCATGCAAGGGCAAAACACCCATAATCACAGCTGAAATATGTTAAAGGAAGGATCCCTGTGTAAGCAGCCCGTCAGAGCTCTCTGGCTTTTGTCTTTTTAACTTTCAGACTCACTGAAAAAACACTGTTTGTACAGGTTAGGATAGTGGATGGCTAAGAATTGTAGTGATAGCCTCCATTCCTCCCTGTTAGTACAGACATTCAAAAATAGCAGCAACATTTCTTCGGGCCTGATCGAGCTGTGTGCTATTTCAGGTCTTCCTGTCTCAGGAAACTCCCCTCACCCCCCCTTATCTGTGCATGAATATCTCTTTTGCTCTCCTTTTTTATGTCTTTGCCATGAAAATCTGTCTGCATGTTCCCTTTGCTTGTTTTTTTTGGTATAACAACCAATTATTAGTTATGAAGCATTATAATAGTCCTGTACTCCAGCAGTTAACTTATAATAATGCATATACTGTATATAATTCACTCTCTCCCAACCCACATGCACCCTGGTGTCTGATTTTAGAAATTGCATGCAGGGACACAGGATCTGTTCAGCTCAACATATACACTGTATACAAAATGTATCAGATACAAAACCTGCAATGTCAAGTGACATTGTAAAATGAGATGAAATGTATTTATATTTGTGACAAAGCCAGCCCATGTATACGTTTTATAGAATTCAGTGTTTACCAGACGAGTGTTCTTGTCGAGATGGCTTCTGTCCATCCGTCCATCCTTTCTCTCCCTGTCCCCCTCTGACTCTTTCCTAATCTCTAAGGTTACCTCCTGTGACACTTCCACTGTCACTCATCCGCTCTTCTTACCATTGAGCCAGCCAGGCTGGCCGACGTCTGAGGGATTGGTTATTTATAGAGTCACCTCCCGATGGAGAGGGAGGCAGGCAATTGGGAAAGAGACACTCAGAGGACGCTCTATAGTTGCGAATACTCTGATGTTCCCTTACAGCTGTACTTTTTGGGAATGTAGATGATAAGTGACAGTGTGCAGGCACATACCAGCTAGATCGACAAATCAGTTCTGATTCAGGATCGGACTTTCTATGGAAGAGCAATAAATATATTTTGCGTGTGAAGCTATTTATGATCAGGTTATTCAATTCTTTGACTTTTTCAATAACTAAATAACAAAAGACAGATAGCGGCCTGATAAACAGGCCACACCGGTCTAACTAGCCTCCCCACTAGAACTGGCCAGCACCAGGGCTTCACCTTGGCAGAGTTTGAGCTGTGTGTGTTGGCTAGTGCTGCCAACAGGAAGCCAAATGAAAAACAGATGGCATGTTACTGGTGTTATTGTGAACAAGAGGAGGAGTGGGGAGTACTATAATGTGATACTTACAGAATCTGATCTGTTGGAGGGTGTGCATGTATGCGCGTGGAAGATGATAGAATGACCCAGACTCTGGCTAATTTAAGGGTTTATGTTCAAAACCTCTGATTTTAAACTTGGGGGATTACTTTACATTTAATAACCTTTCACTATGAATACAACGTCTTCTACTACCACAATACCTATTGTTATTTGCTACTTTATTCTCTTAATTTTCTGAAATGTAACACTTGTAAAGAAAGACTGGTCACACACGCCATCTTGTGGGGAATTCATAGAGCTGCACTTCACAAATCAGGAAGCAATATTAGTAAACAATGAATTCTTTACAATGATTAAACCAACGTAATCAGCTTTATAACCTCCCAGTTGTTTCATTTGTTCAGACTGTGTTGATTCAACTCTACTGTGCTGTTTGATATCACGGTGTAATTGTCTCGCACCATATGGACCATAATACATTACCAACCATTACCATAGTGATGAATCAACACCTCTCTGAGACATCTGAACATAACAACCTTCACAGCAGCGCCAACTATTACAGCATCATTATGAATCATTGAACAAATATCAAATCCTTAAAACAATATCTAATTGATGATGGATATAATTATTCATTGTTTATTCTTCCGTTGATATGTTTATTGTGCTTGTAATAGTAGAAGTAATAGTTTTATTTCAGGATACTGTTGTGATGTAAAATCAAAGGAGGAGAGATATGGAAATACTGGCCAATACTGCAGCCTGGTGGCTGTTCAGCAAACCTACATCTGGATGGAACAATATGAATCTGGCACAGTGAGCTGGAGTAATGAACTCCGATTTATAGCTGGCAGTAGAGAAGAGCATGATGTGGATCATTTTCGTTGCCGTCATTGACCCTTCTGTTGTCTTTCCTTTTCCCTGCAGATGAGAAGCCTTACATCTGCAGCCTTTGTGACTTTGTCGCCTCAGAGTTGCAGGCCTATTTGACTCATGTTCGTGTCCAACACCCGGCTGCCCCCAGAGACAGACCCAGCCCCATTCCCAGCCCCGGCTCCAGCTCGGACAGAGGCACCCCAAGTGGTTATCCTAAGCTGAAGAGAGCTCTTCTACAGGGGCTGAGCAACTCTGCGTCCCCCCCTGCTTACCTTTCAGCTCGATCCTCCCCGCTCAATCCCAGCCTGACTCCCGTGGATCTGTGTGTGAGGGCTGAGGGCTGCAGGGGCATCGCCACCCTAACCCAGGACAGGAAGAGCCTCCCAAGCCACAAGTGCTCCTTCTGCTCCCACTCCACCCGCTACCCAGAGGTGCTCTGGATGCACCAGACCGTGGCTCACCGCATCAACAGCAGCAGCTCCAATCTTGCGCCTAAATGGGCCCTGAAAAACAGCTCCAAGGGCTCCAGGGACAACTCGTTATCCTCCAGGAGACGCACTGGTCCCCCGCCAGTCCTGGAGGGGAAGGAATGCCCACCGCTGCCTCCACTGATGCGTGCCCAACGTACCCGGCCCCCAACCAACTCCAGCGAGGTTCTGAAGAAGAGCAGGCCCGCCAGTCAGGCAGCCATGCCATCATCATCATCCTCCTCTACCCCATCCTCCTCGTTCTCCAGGGGCTCCTCATCCACCTCAGGCACCCAAGCTGGGAAAGTCCCAGTCCGGCCAGGCAGCAGCAGCAATAGCAGCAATAGCAGCAGCAGCAGCAGCAGCAGCAGCGTCAGGCACACGGAGGACCAGAGTCATCAGTCTCGCTTCAGACACAAAACGGATATGTACCCTCGGGGAGGCCCATCGTCTTCCTCCAGCTCCATGGAGAAGAGCACTGGCGCCCTCTCACGTTCCTCAGCCACAAGCCCCAGCTCTGCTACTGCGTCCCGGATTGCTGACCGCTTCTTGATGCCCCAAGAGGGCCTGGGCTTCATGCTGTCCAGCAAACACGGCCTAGCAGAGTACAGCCGAGCTCGGGGTTCCCCTCACCAGCCGCTTTCCAACTCCCACGGCCAGGGCCGGGCTAACGCGACGAGGCCCAGCACCATCACCCATAGCTCTACAGCAGGACACAACTACGGAGCCTCCCAGGCACACGGGGGCACCCTGGTGAATTCTTCCTCGTCCTCCTCCTCCTTCTCTACGTCTTTGCCTTCCGAGGCTCGTGGGGATGTGAAGCAGGAGCCAATCGCGGAGACACCAGAGATGCCAACTGACATCCTCGGCTTTCTCAAAAACTACAACCCCCACGAGCTGGCGTCCCTCTACCACCGCTGGGGTGCAGCCAATGCACTGATGGATCCCACTGGTAGGGAGCAATTACAATTATTGTTCAATTCGTTGATTTATATACATGTGAAAAATTGTGCAGAAAACCCAAATTGTGTGTTTTTTTGTTGACGTCCTTGTAATACCATCGTTGGGAATAGGAGAAAGTCCTGTTAAATCGTCACCAGCTCACGTTCAAAATGCCCAGAGGATCTTTGCTTTGGAGAAAATGCCAAATGTCAGGAGTTGAGGAGACATGTTTTCCAGTCACTTAGCATTTGGTTTTGAGCTGCCATGAGTAAAATTACCTAAATCAAACAGGCTAAACCAGGAAAAGACACCCGCAGTAGAACATAGATCCAAAACGTATGAGCCATATTCAATTAAGCATGTGTATTTATCCTCTCTAACACATGCCGACTCCCTCTCTCACACTAACTCGCCATCTGGCAGAAAGTGATTGACGGACACATGTACTGCTCGATTCTGACAAGCTTTTTGAATAATGAAGAGGAGATCCATTAAATGGGCACGCAACCGTTTGCTTTACATGTTGGTGGGATGTGATGTATCTGGGGCAGCATGTGTGTCCGTGCATGTGTGTCCATATGTGCTTGGGTTTTGAGATGCAAAATGAGTGTTTGTGTGTGTGTGTGTGTGTGTGTTTCGCTTTTTTTAATTTCATGTGAGAGACGTGAGAGAACCTTTGCTACTCTCAGGTCTGCGAGGCATGCCTGGTCTCCAGCTCCACTCTCCCAGAAAGCTGTCACAAACTGTTTAGGTCACGGCTCTGCCTGACGAGAGACTCGCACAGATGCGAATGGAGGGAGGCGAAAACGGAGCGAGAGAGAGGAAAAATAAGAGGCAAAGAGAGAGATGAGACAGAATAATTACCCCACCAGCTGCTTTGGAAATGGTCATTACCGAACACGCGTATTATTTGCCCATTTTCGGTTGTGTCTCTAAGGTCAAGTGGGGCTGTATGGAGCCAGAGGTCAAAGACAACAGCCCCAGAGCAGACGCGTGACATCGCTGTCACCCGTCCAGGCGCATATCGTCACGATCCGCCTTAGCCCTTTGAGTCACATGCTATAAAGTGACCTTTTTTTGAGCAACTGAGTCTTTCTCCCATTTCTCCCTGTAATATGTGTACGAGTGTGTGTGTGTGTGTGTGTGTGTGTGTGTGTGTGTGTGTGTGTGTGTGTGTGTCTGCTTGTGTTTTCCGTCCAGCTCTGTCTTGTCTTTCATTAGTGCATCAGTGAGAAGGGCTGGCGGCCCAGAGTAGAAGTAGAGTATCCAGAGGCCAGCAGTCGGGCTGCCAGAGACACTCTCTGTCACCTCCTCCGCCTCCCTGTCCTCCCTGTCCTCCCTGTCCTGCTGTGTCCCTCCAATCACCAGCACTTTCCACCCACACAAGCATGCACACAACTGTTGGGCACTGCCCAGGTATATGCCCAGCATTAATGCTGTGGGTGTTGATGATGCCGTAGGAATCCCCCTCACCGAAAGCACCACCAAACCCCCAGGCCTGTTATCTGTCAGCAGGAGAGGTCACAGGAGTGCACGTGTACGTGTGTGTGTGTGTGTGTGTGTGTGTGTGTGTGTTTCTGTGCATGAGTGTGTGTATTGGTAGTGGTCGCAATGACATGAAATGGATCCAACTATCTTTGAACCTAAAACCTTCTTTCTCCAGCTGCTCTGACCATACTCACACACACACACACACACACACACACACACACACACACACACACACACACCTGAAAACATGATTATAACATGACCGACAGGTCCCTCAATTGTTATCTGAGTTATAAAATGTAATATTTTAAATACAGTCCTTCCGCTTTCCTCACCAGGTAACACCATGTTTATTTGCTGAACTCAGTATGCCTTTTGTCTGCTTTATGAAACACAGTCGGGCTTCATGTTCCTAAACAATTAACTTCCTGGTGGGATTTTTCTCATACTGCCTCATTCAAGTTTCAGAACTTTTACTGACTGTGTTGAGTGAGATATCATTTGGTTTTTGCCTTTTTTAGTTGTTTTTAAATCGGTCTTGATGTAAAGTAAAACATGATTGACTGGACGATACTGACACTGATACTTGGGAGTTAAAAGAATCGGATAATGATATATCAGTCAACAGTATTTTTTTTATATAGACAATATACAATCTAATACGGATCTCTTTGAATTAAAATGTTCAAAATCAACATGGATGTGCTCTCTAGTGGACAAACTATGAAATGACAAAACCGTTTCAAAATGACCTCGAACCTAGCTTGCGTTTTTTGTCATCGTCTGACACAATACATACATTGATAACAGTATATCTTCAATAAGCTAATATCGGCTGATATATATGGGCCTGCTGATGTATTGGTTTAGCTCTATTTTTACATTTAATTTGTTTACCTGCAATTAACATAATGATGTTCTTGTTAAGCGTTAAAGCATTGAAACAAGACGTGCAAGGTGTGCCCAGGTATACAGTTAATTTGAGGAGGTTTTGATAACACGTGAGTGTCATGATATTAATTTAAAATTCAGTTAAAATAAGTTCATAACTTCAGTGAATTGTTGCAATAATACTGGATGGTAAATTCATCCAGTTTGCATTGTTGTATCCGCTATGAACACTGGAGAGCAAGCTTCAAGAACATTTAAAGGTTTGCATGAATACTGAGAGGCCAAGAAAGTAAAGCAACTTATCAACAACGATGTCACCTTTTCCCCACCTCCACTAGGAGACCGACTGAAAGAAAAACATTCCGGATTTCTCATTTACACGTGTCATGTCTGGTGACAGGATTTACGAGATTTGAAGTCATCAAAATTCAACAAGTTTCTTTTGCCATTTAAGGCCATTAACATGTAAATCGGACTTGTGCATGTAATGGCAGTGTCATTGTGTCATTATGAGTGTGTGTGTGTGTGTGTGCGCGTGTGCGTGCGTGTGTGTGTGTAGCCAGTCCATGCCTCACTTTCCTCCCTCGGACCAAACACACGCGCACATACAACTCTTAAAACACACACACACACACACCTGACATGTGACACACGGGCAGCGGAGCGGGCACATCACAGCCGGGGCGTTTTAATTGCCTGTAATTTATGCAGTGTGTGTGTGTGTGTCTGGCTGTCAGCCTCTGAGATGATGCTGTGTGACAGCTGCAGTCCAGCCCCTGGAGCTAGCCGCTCATAATGACACATTAGACATACTAATGATGCCTGCATGCGCGAGTCCACTACTGACGCTACCCACCTCCACCGCTGCAGCCAGGCTCTGAGCTTACACGTACACCCACTCACTTTCTGCCCATTACTGACCTTTACGGCGTCATTCAATCTGAAAGCGGCTTCCGCCTCGGAATAAACTGTTGCTGATGTCCACCTTTTTCCCACCGCTCCTCTGAGAAAAAGTCACATGTGAAATATCACACAGGAATACAAAGCACACACGAGCCTTTAAAATGTGAACATGTACCTTTTCTTTACATTTTCCGTAAAAATATTGGCAAAATATGATCTGCTGAAATAGAAATGGGTGTGGCAAGAACGAAATACTGATATGGAATAATATTCAAAGGTTGCTTTAACTCACCAGTGTTTAAAGAATAGACGCTCAGTACTTTACTCTATAGTATGAATCATGACAGGAACAGTAAGTATGTCATCTATAAAATGTGACAAATTGCATTGTGGTATTGTTTGCAGAACAGTATTGTACACAACATGAGCACTACTTTTTTTTGTTCTATTGTGGGAATTTTTCATCACACATATATACAGGATACCATTCTCATTTTCAGACTTATGAAACTCTAATGAAACGGTAAAAAAAATGTGATTTAAATTGGATAACTTCTAGAACTATCATAACACAGCTGTATCAGCTGACTCTACACACCATGCATTTGATCCATATCTGTTTTGACCACTGTTATAACGAACCTGTGATTGAACTGTACTGAGATTTGCTCTGTGGTACCTTGTTTAATCGTATGTTTCTCTCTGTGTGTGTGTGTGTGTGTGTGTGTGTGTGTGTGTGTGTGATCAGGGATGCTGAGGTCTCTGATGCGGCAGGGACAGTATTTCTGCCATGAGTGCGGGAAGAGTTTCAGTCAGCCCAGCCACCTGCGTACGCATATGAGATCCCATACAGGTAAATACAGCCACAAGACGGTGACACACAAACACACTCACAGGAACACAGATTACATACGTACGCGTACTTCCGGAAGCTCGATGGAATTAATGGAAACACCTCACAAAAATGCGTTCTAAATCACAACTTTAAACCCTTGTGCTTTGTTGAAATCGGCCTTACCTCCTCATTTTTGGGATCACGTAGACTCCCCTGTATGTAAATAATCATAATAATAATTGCAAAATCAAGCAATTCCCTTTGACGTATTCTTTCCTTTTCTTCTGACCTTATTAAAGCCCAATGTGTAGAAAAGTATTTAAGCAGCAACCCACAAAATGAGCGTGCACATGTGACTAAGGTGACAAAACACCAAAATTAGCATCCCCAAACAGACCAATTGAGTCCTTTAACATTAGCTTTCAATGTCAACACATGCAGTAACCCCCCCCCCCCCCCCACACAAACAGCAAGAGTCACAAAAGATGTAGAAATATTTAAAAGGGCAAGGTATGACAGACATAGACGAACAACCTCAGCGAACGAGAAACAGCAATGACAATTTAGCATACCGTACGTAAGAACAGTCCTGTGGAGCATCCACATTTTTGGCCACTCCGTCAGCAGTCATTCCCGCGCCACCTGTGCACGCACATCATTCATCATCCCCCTCGCCGCTATTCATTCACCCAGAAACACTCACATGAGATATAGAGAATATATGCATGGGGATTCACATTCTCGACGATATTTCATCGTCCGACTCTCCATACGTCCGCTGCGTCCCTGCATTCTCCAAAATAAATCAAAACAGATCTTTTTTTGTTCAGTTGAGTGTGACAGCCAGTCTGTGAGTCCCTTCACCTGCCCTGGGCTGGGCAGCTGTCTCTATTTTTTAAACTGAAACATGATTTGCTCCGGATACTGACCTGTGACAAATTGTATACATTATTAATCACATGTCAATTAGAGAGATGGAATTGCGCATTCTAATGAAGCAGAACAGCATTTGTCCACGCCAACCTTATGAATATTTGCATGCGTCCCGACGCCATTTACGAAACAGCTCGATTTAGACATCCTGCCTTTTCCTCCACTTTCTCCATTTCCTGTTTACTTTTCCTTAGTGCACTTTAATTTCTTCTCCTCTTATTTTTTCCTCCCATCGCTTGTTTCCTCTTATCCCACCGTTCCTCCTGTCCTCTTCCTCTTTCATTTCATCTTTT
Source organism: Pholis gunnellus (assembly GCF_910591455.1). NCBI lineage: Eukaryota > Metazoa > Chordata > Actinopteri > Perciformes > Pholidae > Pholis > Pholis gunnellus. The sequence continues at coordinate 8,277,957 of NC_136534.1, forward strand.
CTCCTCTTCCTCTCCTGTTTCCCGTCATTCATTCTGCTCACCTGTTCTTTCCTCTCCTGTCTCATCTCACTTGTTCTTTTCTACCCACCTATTCGGTCTCTCCTCCCCTATTTCTCTCCCCTTTTCCTTAATTCTTTCCTCTCATCTCACCTTTTCTCCTCTCGCCTGTCCTTCTCACTTTTGTCTCCTCTCCTCTCCCATTTGTCTACCTTCCTTCCTCTTCAATTCCCCCTTCCTCCTCCTCCTCCTCCTCCTCCTCCTCTTCCCTCTCCCGTGCTGTCATGTCCATCAAGCGGTCCCGGCAGTGATCACAGTAGACAATGAGATAAGTAGCTTCTTTATAGAGAGTGTGAATGATATGTGGCACAGCCAGTGATTCTAAGTGACAGAGGCCAAATGGTAAGTGATGCAGCGCTCAGCTTCCCCCCAAGCCCTGCTCTAAACACACACAGACACACACACACACACACACACACACACACACACACACACACACACACACACACACACACACACGCCCATGCATAGGGTCTGTAAACACTTGCAGAAGCTGTAATTAATGTTGTCACCGACGGTTGTCTTCAGCATGGACGTGCACACGCAGAAAAGGCCAGCCACCCCGAGGCCCCTATTAACATGCGTCATATTAAATCACTGACTTGCCTCCACCAGGTTCCATCACCATCATCGCCGCCATCATCATCATCACCACCACCATCATCACTGCCAGCTCCCCTCTATTAGCAAGGGTGCTGGTGGCAAACGCTAGTGTGTGCGGGGCGGGGGGGGGTTGGTGGCGGTGGCGGTGGCGGTGCAAGGAGAAATAAAAATGCTTGTGTGGATCTGGTAGAGCTTTTAACCGAATGCCCTCCTCCCCTTCCTCCCCTCCACCTCCTTTTCCTCCCCCACCCCCCCTTCCCCCCCACCCTCCTTCTCCCGTCAACAGTTGGGTTTGATTTTAACGGACTCCACAGAGGTACTGACGCTCACACCACCGCTTCTGAGGCTCCCAAACAAGTATGTGGCACGATGGCTAACCACTGGGCCCCCTCATCGCTTCTGCATGTTTCGTATTCTTAAATGTCTCACCTCCGCATGTGTGTCTGTGTCAATCCCGCACCCCCCATCCTTTTGTGAGCGTTTTCTGTTTCGTTTTTTTCATGTGTAACAGTAACACATGTGGCACTCTCTGCACCTGGCATTAACACCTGGCATTCTCATATGCTGCTGGATCACACCTGACATTAGTGTGTGTATCCAGTATACACACCGTAGAAGAGTCATTGAAAAAAAAAGAAAGAAAACTTCATTTTTGGTCTTAATTACACTTGAAGGGTTATCGGTTATTTTAGTAGGTGAGGAAAAGTCACCAGATGCTTGTAAATGTCACTTAAAGCTAGTCGTCCCTATTAGGGACCAGAAAAGTGTAAATGGGTTTTAGCACAAACATGTAAGAAACTTAAAGAAAGACATTCCCTGTAGTTGCTTTAATGTCTTTAAAGAGTTGTTAGAGTCAGTCATCGAGACAGAGGAGGAGCCGGGGAGTAAATCTGTTCTGCTCTGACATTCGGAGAGAGCCGGGTTCTACACGCTGCACCTCCATCTTAATTAATCACACACACACACACACACACACACCCACATAGGACTCAGATTTACAGCACGCGATGAATGATGGGAGCAGGCGCGGCAGAGGGGTCCAATTAGATGTAGTGTTGACGCTGCTTTACGGTGACGATAACCTTTATTATAATGTAGTGCACCGGTCCCGTCAGCGATGTTTCCTCGCAGGACGATGTCGTGGAGGTTCTCGCTTTCTTCTCACGTCTCGCCCTCGCCGTCTCTCCAGCTGTTTTCTTTTTTTTTTTGGAATTTTGAATTTTGTGTGATTAATTATACCTTTTTTTGTTTTTATCTCTCTCTTCCTCAACCCCCCCTACCCCGCCAACCCCCTCCTCTTCCTTCTCTCCGTTGTGTTTCTGATGATGTATGATAACAGCTATATTTCCCTGTTTCTTCTTCAGGGAGAAGGGTGCGGGAGGGGCACGGGGAGTCATTTGTTTTCCCGCTTTGATACTCTTCCATTTATCAAAATGATAATTAGGTGCAATTAAATGGCAATCTCATTTGTTTTGTTCAGGTGTGTGCTGCTGAGTTTTTTAAAATATTTTTGCAGAGGTGTCTGTGCCGTTGTAGGTCAGTCTAATTAGAAGAGAGAGTACGGGGTGTGTGCCGAGTGTGTTTGGAAGGGTGTGTGGGGCCACAGGGTGGTCCGGGTGATTGAGGAAAAATACATGGAGACGACATTAGGACTGTTCAGACAGGGGATGTGTGGCACACTTCTCCAGATGGCAGGAACGAGAAAGGAATAGTTTGTCCATCTGGGTCGGCATGCAGCACAAAAGAAGCAAAGTTAACTTTTTAAGTGAAATTAGGTGTAACAAATGTAATGTGAATGCTACTCTCGACCTGCATAATATTCCTCTATTTCTAGTTGAATGCCACCATGTGTCTATGTTTGTCTGTGTGTTTGCTTGCTTGTCCATCTTGTTTTTTTGCACTCCAGTGAGTCTCATCCGTGGCTTACATCGTTGTGTCTCGTTTAATCCCCTGTATATTCAAAACTCTCTAAAAAGCCTTGTCCTCTCCTAATCCCATGTATGACGTCCTCTCTGGCCTCTGCCTGACTTTTGAACTTACTGTGTGTGTTCCTCAGGGGAGAGGCCATTCTGCTGCCAGCTCTGCCCATACCGAGCATCACAGAAAGGGAACCTAAAGACGCACGTCCAGAGTGTCCACCATATGCCTTTTGACAACAGCCAGTACCCAGACACAAGGAGCTTGTTACTGAGCCAGGAGGAGCAAGAACCGCTGGCTGCCAAACACTCACCAATGCCACAACAACAGCAACAGCAGTAGAGACCACTTGATAGACCAGGATCCGGACTTGGGACCAGACTAGTCAGGGAATCGCACATCCTAGAAAAACATTATCGGCCATTCCTAAAAATCAGAGGACTGGAAGTAGGACCCAAGACTCATGATAGACTTTTTGAGCCTCTCCTCTTCGCCCATCATCCTTTAATGTCCTTTGAAGAATTTTCTACAATGAAGGCTCTTGTAGTTTTGGACATTTGTGTTCTTCTTTTTAATAAGAAGCTAAATACAGCAGTGCTAGGCCATTTTAAAATCACAATGTGGGGCTGCGGGCAGAGAAGAGTGTCTTATTTACTAAGAGGAAGAATTTCTGGTGAAGTTCAGCAGTTAGAAATGTAGGTGTCGGGTGTGCACACAGGTGAAGAGTGAAATATAAAGTTGTGTCCTCGGCGCGAAAGCTGATTGATCTTTTGCTTCTTTAGTTTGAAGGTTGGCAAAATTAAGCCGATTGTGTGTAGTTTACATCACCTTAAAGGATTTTCAGCAAGGATTTCTGAAAATGGAAGCCCTCAAAATTCAAAGAGTTACCTCTTGCTGCCATTTCGGAGGTACCAACACGTGACGTTGCCTCGCGCAGCTTTACAAGAAAAGCAAAGAAAAACTGAACTTGAATGCAACTGCTAGCGTTTTAATCAAGGATTGTTGCATTGCATGGCTGCTGTAGTTGCCTCCCTCTTTCCCTTTCTTTTTTTTTTTTTTAAAGCTTTATTCTATAAGAGTTTGTGCATTCCTCAGGACACCAATCATCAGAGATGAGATGAGAGAGAAGATGCTCTGCAATTCCTCAACAGACAATTGACGCGTTGCAAGTTCATTTTTCCTCGGGGTTCATGAAGATGAAGACGTGCATTTGCCTGCGTGCGCGCGCGCGTGTGTGTGTGTGTGTGTGTGTGTGTGTGTGTGTGTGTGTGTGTGTGTCTGCATGCACGTGTGTGTTAAACTCACTTCCCTCCACTCCACAGTGAAATGTTAGGAGTGCAATGACCACTCTGAGGCTGTGTAGCGGATGATTAGAAGGACAGAGAGAGAGTTGGAGAGAGGTAGGATTAAAGAGAGAGAGCGAGAGAGAACGCTAATGGGGGTGTCTGCTTTAGTGCTCATTAAAAAGAGTGTGCGTTTTTAATAGCCTATATAAATGAGCGTACCATTTTTATGGTCATTCAATTATTGTCAATTTAAGAGGAAGGGACTGAGTGGAGGCAGTTTTCCTCCATAACTCCATCGCATTAAGGAGTGTTTCCGACTCCCGACACTTCTGACTTTGAGTTCGACTTGACTTCAAAACAGCGGGGACGACGGGAAGACGCTGGCTCAGCTGTGGATTGCACAGATTGATCTCCAACCTGTGCGCTTGCAGAGGAGAATATGGTTCTGCAAGTGTTAACCAGCAAAGAAGCATCTTGATTTCATATCGCTAAAGGGCAACACTGAGTCTTTGGCCTGTTGGTTTTTATGTGATGAACGCTTTGATACCAAAACCAACCCAGTCTCTTTGCTAAAATGCCTGTCAGCAGCACATCATACCTCAGCATCAATGTAACCTGATTCAGAAACAAACTTCTGCTCCACAATGTTAGGTTTGTTCTTTGTGACTTTTCTAATCTTGTAAAATAGTGAAATATCTCTGAAAATTATTCAAATTAAACAATTTGAGAATGGAAATTCAGGGCCAGGCTAGCTGTTAACCCCTGTTACCAATCTTTGTGCTAAGCTAAGCTAAGCTAACGGGCTGCTTGCTTGTATATTTAATGGAGACACATGCATGAGAGTGGAATCTCAGCAAGAAAATGAGCAATCTTACTTCCCAAAATGTCCCAAACTCTTCCTTTGAACGGATAAAGTGGACATATTAATTCAGCATGTCCGTTGTGTATCAGCATGCACGTCCGACATAGCGAACAACCAGAGACGCAGAGCTGATTTTGTTACCAAAGCATTTAACCACACTAATGAGCCAGACTACCATACTGTCGGGTCTAATTTCTTGAATGGCGATGTGAAGATTTGCATTCTGGGAGGGAAAGAGTGAGGAGGTCAGAGAGACAGACAGACAGACAGACAGAGAGCAGCCAGGAGGTCAGGCTTCCAGGGAGTTCAGGTATGATAAGACGAGATGGAGACGTTTTGAAGCCTATTGAATTGTCGAGCCGTCACAGCCTTAACACAGGTGTGTGAAAGAGTTTCGCATTCATGCGTGAGTATGTGCATTCTTTTCAAACCTCTCCATACTGTATGAGAGGTTGACTAACTCCTGTGTACTCCTTTGCAATGAAAGCCTGTTTTTAAGTTCATAGGCTGATGTGAAGCCGGGACTGTTCTTTGCTGTGTTCGTGTCCCGGGCTTGGTTTTTTCTCTCCTCAACGGCCTCGACACGCCGGGGAAAAGAGGAAGAAAAGCAGGGCAGTTGAAAGCAGCTCAGACTTACAGAGCAAGAGTGGAACTTGTGGAGACATTCTTTTTTTTTTTATAAGCATAAAAATCCAAATTTCAAAACAGTTAAAGATTACAGAGCAAACAGAGTACTGTACTTCCCATCTATTCTGAGACCTCAGCAGTTTTTCCCATGATGATGAAATGGTTGCTATACCAGTGGGTTGTTGAGTTATGCATACAACGTTGTGTGCTTGAATATGCCTAATAATACACAATACTGTGTATATTGAAGGTGTGGGTAGTGAAAATACTTGAAACGGATACTCTAGCCTTCGAGGTAGTGTAGTACTAATACCAATGTTGTACAGAATTCCCTTTAAGATTAACTCCTCAGTTATGAATTTGTACTCCGAAGTGTGACTTAGAAAAACTATGAAGCAGGAGTGACTGTATATATAAACTGTTTTATCTGTAATCCACTCTTACCAAACCCTTATATACAGCGGTAGAAACCAAATGGCATTACTAGTGCACTTAGGCTAGGTTACTGCTTTAACCGTTCTCATTTTGTCCGACTCTAGCTAAGGTTTCTTTAAGAGTGTCTTTTTAATGGTGCCAGCTAACACGCTTCAATGTCATTTCTGGTTTAGAGGCTTTTTTGTCAGGATGATTCCATAGATATTAATGACAAATGATTTGTTCTTTGACGGCTGTGTGCCACAGCTTTTTTAGCTCTGTTTCCTCATTGAAAGTGTGATAATGCATAGGTGCACCAGTGCTTCATTTTTCATAAAGATGTAAGAGTGTGTTTATTGTCTTTCTCTTTGCTAAACTGTAGGATTTGTTCAGTAGCTAGTCATGGCTGGGCCTCCCAGAGGGGCTGGCAGGCGTCGTTCTTTTCTTTCGGTTGGGTTTTTATCATGCCTCTTAAGTTGTATTATTTGTGTCCGTATTGCTTTTTTTTTTTTATTTGTTGTGAACTTCATGATTAATTTACCTTAGAAGACATTATTATTCCAAATGTATTTGGTTGATATCTGTATTTATTATCACTTCAAAAAGGATTAGAGGACAGAGGCAGACAGGAGCGTTTGTTTAATTTGATTTTTCCGGGTTGTTTTTGTTTTTATACCGTGTAGTTTTCATGCCAGCAACCGATGTGAAAGCTCTACCTCGTCTGAGCCATTCTCAGTTCTGTTACACTTTTGTACATCATTTCAAAAAGATGTAATGTCATGTCCACAATAAAGACACACAAAATGGCACCTGTTGGCAGTGTTTCATCTGGGTTTGCTTGTTTGTATAAAATCTACCTCAGCAACTGTAACTGAACACGTCCAAGTTTAGATGAAAAAGCTTCAAACAGATTAGCAGTTTGCATTGCAAATGTTCTTTTTTTCCTTTTACTCACACTACTGATGAATTTACAAACAACCAAAAAATGCACCATCTCTTATTAAAACTGGGCATATTTTTTAAAATGATTTTGTGTCACTCATACAACATATTCTTGCCATGTCGTCAGATGTTACTGTCAGCACTGTGCACACAAGCTGTACTGGCATATCAATCCTAAATATTCATGTCCACAATTCATCCTTCAGTACACAAAAACCTACAACAAACTTTGATTTAGTTATAATTCAGGTTTAAAATGAATTGATATACCCTAATGTTACCTGTGGTTAGCATTGCCACCTTGTAAAAAGGCAGTTAAACTAAATGGGGCTTTAATGTTAAAGGGCGAGTGTGTAGGATTTAGTGCAAAACTGTGGTAACGCCGTTGACTCAGACTGTATATAAGAAGTGGACGTAGTCACCGTGACATCACTCACTGGTTTGTACAAGTACAACAGAGTCCTGAATAAGACATTTTTAGGCAACCAAACTATTACAATTAACTTTCATAGAGTGAAAACACACTGTGAAAGGGTTTATGTTGTGAAAAACACGGATAACTTCCAGACCGGACAATGCCGTGGTAGCGAACTGTCAATCACAAGGTAGCTACGCCCTAAAACATACCTTCGTTCTGATCTATTTTACTCTAAATGGGACCATAATTTACTAAATTCACATGATGTTATATTGAAGAAGACTTGAAACTAGCGATTAAGACCATAAACTCATGTTAAAAATGTTCACTCAGGAAATAATTCAAACAGGAGTTGCCCCCTAATGGCCATTAAAAAGAATGCAAGCTTAAGGCGCTGGCTTCTATTTTCTGACCCGAAGGTTGCCGCATACGCTTGCCTCACTCTTACAATAATAACACTACTAGGGCCGACAGAAGGTAGACAGAGGCTGGTGTTACCATGTCGGAGAACTACAGTAGCCTTCAGGTAACGTAAAAGTGTGAAAGTCACTCGATAGGCCCAGTGTTCGGTTCGTCTGTTCTGGGCTCCTGTAGAAACATGGCGGCACAACACGACGGACTACGCAAAGAGGACCCGCAGCCTATGAAGTTATGAAGGGCTTATTCTAAGCAAATGAAAACACAACAATTCTTAGTTTCAGGTGATTAAACACTAATGAAAACGAAACAATACATTTTATATTCCATTTCTGCGATTACCCCAAAACCCAACACACTGGACCCACACAGCTATGTTTATATGTTGTCCCAGCATATCTGGGTTTCCTCACTCAGTCTATACACATGCAGGTTAGATTTACTGGAAGATCTAAATGACCAGATTTCTATTCATTGATTCAAGACCATGGTTGCATTTAGTGTGGAACCTCATTTACATATAGTGTATACTCTCTGGTCATTGCAAAGGTTGCAAACCCTCAGAGTCCTAACAGGCCTTTTTCTCTTCCAGTGACCTGGTGTTGTTCACTCTAAAGTAACAAATAGCCTGTCTGTCAGTTTGTTTTTTATATAATAGGGACTTTCCCTATTTAAGTTCCTGTTCAACAGGTAGTTTAACCAGCTGCATTTTGGTGTGAGCCAGAGGTAAGACAAACCACATTCACGTATCAGCAGTTTTCAGAGCTTTATTGCTGAAAAGAAGCAGCCTGCTACAACTGAAAACAATACATTGTTATTATAAAAGTATTGTTTATAACCACTTTAACATTTACGGTACACATGAGGAATCTCTGATGTCGTTTTTCTGGTATATCAATCTATTCAAACAACCTATGACCAACGTATCCAGCGTCCAGGATTTTCACGACCTCTATAATAATGGGATAGGTGTCTGCTTAGTTGGATGGATGAATAGACGGGTCTGACCACTCTGTCTAACATATTTCCCATACCTGACTTTTCAGTATCTCATTATGGAGTACACGCTCTTATAGAAGTATTTCCACACTCACACAACAAACTTGCCATTGTTGGAGACATGCTTTTCTCCAGCTATTTTACGCCACAAATGTGGTCAAATCTGCCACTTCATCCCCAAAAACAACGAGCTGAATGTTAATTGCATCTATTTTCTAAAGCCCACGGGGCTCTGATCTGGCTCCCCACACAATTTCCACGACCTGCAGAAGACAGTGAATGTGGTCATGATTCATGACGATGAGGTGAAAACAGATCAGACCCAAGCCATACTGCAAGCTGTTCCCTTTCATAGCATGTGACATGTTTGATGGATAGCGACTTTGATCTTGGTCCGGGCCCGTTGGCACCTTGATGTCCATGTGTGGCCGTGCGGTTGAAGTCGAGCTGCCAAGCAACGGTGATGAGAAACCCTCACCCTTCAACTACGAGGGACCACCTAGAGATTCGTCGCTACTCTGCCAGTCTCTTTCATGTTCGGTGTCTATGTGCACCATCTGTCTGTCGGTTTGAGCGACGGGTGAATGACAGGTTCCCTCTGAGAACATGGCACATAACGTTAATGCCAGGCAGGCCCGCGGGCTGAGAGAAGACTGCAGCTGCCCGTCACTCTTCCCAACCTCATCAGTCACTGCGGAGGCAGACGTTACGGCCCTGAGCTCCCTGGAAAACCTGTTCCCTGACATCTCTTCTCTCTGTCACACAGCGGAGAGAAGCTGACTGACTGACTGAATGACTGACTGAGGCGGAAAATACGGCGAACGTCAGGCTGACTCAGATTTGATGGATAGGTGTGGTGGAGAACACGGTATGATGTGCTTTTCTTATTTCACGTCTTTATGTCGCAAAAGAAAGCCGTTGTTTGCTTTTACCACAGGGTTATATCTACAGATGACTTTTGCGTTTGAGCAGATAGAAGGTTTTCATTTTTACCTGTTTAAATGCTTGTCTATTCTACCTATGTCTGGGTGCAACTTGGGTTCAACAGATACAGGTCTTTAAGAAGGGGCTTTTGGATAGACATCTCATGGTGGCGGATATTATGCGACCATTTGAAGGATTTCGTGTTTCATTCAGAATCATATTCTGATCAAGGTTAGAAAGTCTTAAACAACATTTAGACTTCCAGGGAACATAAAAGGTCATCAGTAAGCTTCAAAAGAAATGCTTTTTGGATCGTCGAACAGCACAGGAAACCCGTTCCCTCCACACCTTTTGGAGTTTGGATCTGAGGGGGCCTGTGTCTGACAATTTTCATAACTTTCCGAAAACCAAATCTGACAAAGCAAGCCCATTTCACACGGGACTGACGTAAGAAAGGATTTACTTTCATCACTTTTCGTGTTGTTCAAACGAGTGCAACACCAAGAATAACTTCAAGGAGAGGCTGTGCAAATATGTGCGCCGTTATCCCCATTTGAACAATATAATATGACAGCTTTTCACCCTGCATTCCAATTTGGCCATTCATAACAGTTAGAAACATTCTGACTTTAGACGTGCATTACATTACACAGACCGTCTGACAGATACAGAACCCCGTTTGGGACTCTTTGCATGAGACAAAGTTTACGGAAGCCGAAACTAACAGAAAACACATCTGATCAGGCATAAATCTCACCATTCTGTGGCTTAGTGTCCACACAAATCTTACTTCACCACTTCCGATCCAGCTCACAGCCGCTGCAGAGACAGTCCCAAACGGGGCAAAGCTGTCTCTAAGTGAGGGGGACACAGAGACCGCTACACAGAGCTACAGGTCAGAGGAAAGACGCCACACTGCAGTCCAAACTTTTCCCATGTCAAAATAACTGAAGCACACTGATCAGCTCACTCCTGCGACTGAGTTCGGGCAGTAAGTGCGATGGTCGCGATGGGAAGTGAGCCTTCAGGTGGGCCCCTCCCTTTCAGCCAATCAAACGTAAGCATGCTTGGCCGTCTGGGGAGACGTAGCCTCCGGGAGGGCCCGTTGAAATGATCAACTATGACTTCACTCCAAACATAATGCGATTGAGGCCACTCAAATATCGGTAGGGACATGTCTACCGTCTCTATGCAAACCCGTGCCCCTGATCCAACCGATGTAGAGACCAAAGTGGTGGACTGACAAATTGACAGGCCGCCATCGTAAAAAGTACACCGCAAGTAAGACTTCCAAATAACACTTGATCCATTCTCTCTCTGACCAACACTTGTCAGTGTTGCACCTGTATGTGTAAGATCTGTAACTCGTGTCACAGTGCACTATATTGTGTGGCATACCTTTCATTTCATCCACGGTTCTCTGGTCTCTCGCGCGCTGTTCTTGCATTTAAGAATGAACTGTAGTCATCCGCCTGGAGTAGTGCCCCTTCCTCTTCTTTGCATGCAACCCTCCAGAGCTTTGCTGTGTACAGTCCAAGTCAGAGGGCATGATCTATATCTGCCACCAGGGAGCACTATCCCTCTCTAATGGCTGCTAAACGGCCTTCCTCAGGAGGACAAGGGGCCACATCGTGGACCAAATTGCACTCGTACATGTGCCATGGCTGCGGCAGCGTGGGCGGCGGAGGGGTAAATATACTTAAAACACACTACGGCATATATCAGCGCGGCAGCCTTGACTACAGTTACCACCAGAGAGTCCGACTCCTCCGCATCTCCCAGGCAAAAGGCCAAACGCATTTACAACACTTCAAGTGTCTGCGACACAAGAACGCCCTCACCACTGTGAAATATGTAAATATTGCACTAATCAAAGGGTTGTGGAATCGCAAAATGCCACGGAAAGGTTATGACCCGGAGCCTGTGCTAATAGGGGAGTGAGGGAGGGGGGGGGGAGAAGGTGATGGAGGGAGAGCTGGGGGTTGAGTTGCGGTGTTGGCGAGGGGAGGGGGGGGGGTTGAGGAGTGACAGCTACCACAGGCGTTTCTCCTGCCTGAGGAGGACCTTCACATGCTGACCTCCGCCTCCTGCACTCCAACGCTCTGACAGTAATGAATAGGAAGGGGCTGTTTATGCATATCAAATGTTATTTACTCTCCCACAGTCAACTGTAGCCACAGAGGAAAGAAAGAGAGTGCAGCAAAAAAAAAACAAAAAAAAACACACAGGATATTCCCAAAGACCGTGGGCTGCCATTAGAACAATGTGGACAAGAATGCAGAGGCCTCTGCGGTGCACTGAGGTTAATCTATCTATCGCAATGAATTACATGACATGGTTTTTGTGGGGCTCCAGCTCGACTTGCTTTTAAAATGCTGCATTGTTCACTGCCTTGATTTCTTTCCAGGTCTGGAGTGCTTGACAGATACGGAGTACCTACATGAAAACAAGCGCCTGTGAGCACATAAGTGAACTTGACAATGAACTCCTCTTGATATCTAGCCCGCATGATTATTTACTTCAACTATCTCCCGCTCTACCAAACTAAAGTCTATATCCAGAGACAGAATCAGGGGGCTGTTAACATACATTCTAGTCATGTAAGATATTTTTAAGCAGGATTAATTCTTTTCCACATTGACATGATTGGTCTTAAATAGCGCAAACCTTAAAGCCAGAGGGAGGAAGAAGCCTCAGCGGAATTATTCAAGGGAATGACGTTCGACGACAGGCTCATGAAAATAACCTTGAGGACGAACAATGAAGAATCAGCCGCCAGAAAACGTTTGGGTTTTTCCCCGGCCTGCGTTTCATCGTCGTCGGTTTACGACTCGGCTTCATTTTCCATCACCCCTTGTGAGAATTAAGTTGGATCTTAAGTATGTAAATGAGAACCTATTCGGTGGCCCCCACCCTCTCTTATGTGAATCCCAGGACAGACCATGACATTTAACATTGCCTTCACTAATTTGTGCTTAATAGCCAAAAAGTGATTAGAATTAACATTAATGACATTTCATATGTCTCCCCTTCTACATTCATTACCCCTTCTCTGCTGCTGATACTTAACCAGCTAATGCTGCTGGCTGCCTCTTGCAGCTTAAATTTCACGTTACACTTTTGGCGGAGATCTTTCAGTCGTCCTCTTTTACACTTTACTTTTTTCCCCGATCCTTTGCAGGAAGACAACAAGGGAGGGAGAATCAAAGAAGGGGAGGGATGGAGGGAGTCGTATAAAGCCTTTAAGTTGTGAATCTATTCTATCGGTCACACCCCGTTTACCAATTGACACGAGCATCGCGGCAGATTATGAAAAAAGGGGGGGGGGGGGTCATCTCTTTTCTGGCTCAACGCCTGTTCTATCACCCTCAGCCCTTCTTGTTGAAACAAATGCCGTCCGATACCCGTCATCTCTTCTTCTCCTTCAGCGGCTCGAACCTCACTCCACTATAGTTTCCCCCCAGCAAAGCCAAATCACAGAGGATAACAGGGCCTGAGGAAACGCTGGCATTTTATTATCATTCTTTCACTTAGATCTGTACATGGAGGAGATTATTGCGTGAAAAATGAGCATTGTGTTGCTATCAAACGACAGTCTCCAGCAGCCCTCCGCCCTCCTCTCTGGTAATTAGTGATGGTCTCCAACCTTGTTCAAGGGCAGAGAGCTTTTCCCATGTGTTTCTACAGGGAGGTCACACGATCCCATAGCGAGCGTGTGACGAAGGTGGTTCAGCATCAGCCTCTCCAGCTACAAAATTTCATCATATGATGGGGGGGGGGGGGGAATGGGTGTAAGCCATCAGACACTCATGTAACCTTTACTTTATAAACTTAGATTCAATTTAATTAATTCAAATGCAAATTCGTATTATTATTGTACACTGTTCTTTTGATGAAACTTGGAGGGCACATTTTCCAACCATTTTGTAAGAGTTGTGAACTCACTGAAATGGCTTTGACCTCATGCAAAAATGTGTAATATAAGAAACTGTCAATACAATGAGTTTAACCAACTCCAAAAAAGTTTGCATATGAACCAGACTTAATTAAATTGAGTAAGATTTTAAACAAAAACTAAGAGTTTGAGTTGAACTTATATCCTGTTAATTTTTTTTTTTACATTTCTTTTACAATTGACATTAATTCAATAAGTGGAATCAAATTAAGATAATTAGCTTACACACATTGGCACTTTAGCGGTATCATCCCTAATCAGTATTGTACCGTAACGTAACTGACAACGCTCCAGAATAATTTCAATGTATCATATAAACCAAATGGTGGTAGAGCAATTGGAGTTTTATAAAGGCAAAAAGCCTGTTAATTAGAGCTTTTCTGCAGCTTTATCTGATTTGTATTACATCGCTTGTTTTCCCTCACTAAGATCATCGACTGGAGGGCAGAGTTTAAACACCTTTTTTTGTTTACCACGACAACACCGCTGTAATACAAGGATGGAGGACAGAGGTGGCAGTGAGAGAGGAAAACACAGAGGGATGATGTGGACAAAGGGAGAAGAGAGGCTATGTTAGTGCAGGGGTGGGGGGGTTAAAAGGGTAAGAAGAGCTGGGGGTGATCACGGGTAATGGGCAGGGACCTGGCCGCTGACAGACAGGCCAATCTCCCGCCTGGACAGACTCAAGAGAGATGTGTCAGTCTCCGCCGGCACCCCGGGCCAGCCGCACCACCACACCACTAAACGTGTATTGGCAAAGTGTCTGTGCCAATGCCATTAGCCAGCATACTAAAATCCCCCTGTAATTTTCCAAGGGGCTCCTCGTTATTGGCACCTCTGATGGGTCGAGTATTTGAGTCCTGGTTCAGTTTTAATGGATGACCGGTTGGTGGTGAGTGATTTGTTATCACTCTTACAAGACACGTCCACATGCACGCATGCACACACACACACACACACACACACACCTTCTAAGGATCATAAGAGACGCCGTTCATTCTAGTATTCTAAGCTAGAATTAATTTAGAATTCCATTAAAATATAAATATACCAATAGCAAAATTGATAAAGTCATAATAACTGTCCTCACATGCAAAACTGAATTTCATTAAATGATCCTCAAGTCTGAATCATAAACTACTTTAAAAAAATAAAAATAGAAATCTCTCAATGGTGGACAGACCTTGTTAAAGAGGTTTGTGATCTTTTTTTAAAAAGAACAAAAAAAGTGTTGTTTTTTCATTTCGGATATCTATGAATTGTCAGCAATAACACCAACAAGGGATTCCCCTTAAAAACCTATATAACATATAGTTCCATTTAAATAACTGATCCAGGCCAAAAGAGGTCAAACTATCACAGAAAAAGAAAATAGTTTAGAAAACTAATAATACATTTTGCTGATAATACTTCTGTACTTTTACTTTTGAATGGAGGTTGTCTACATGAGGAATATCTTTACAATGTTGTATGTGTTGCATAAAGTAGAGAATCAGAGTAGGCCACTTCTTCCACCTCTGAAACTTCCAAACTTGCAGTAGTTCTTACAAATACAGCAATAAAGCACTAAGTACAGTACAGACACCTTTTAAAGTAGTTTGGAGACTGACTTCCAGTACTGATCTGAGATCTGGCCTTTGCCGATCAAACCTCACTCGTTAGCTCAATGAGGCAACAAGGACAAATTTACATGTAGACTGATTGTGATTAGCATTCAATCTTAATTTTAATCTTTCTGTTTAATTCTCTATGGATCATGATGCAGTGAGCGCAAAGAAATGAGATATTTTTACTTCCTCTTGCCATCTGTGACCCAAAAACACATTAAAACCTCCAGAATTTTCATGAGCAAACGGTTGTGAAGATGTCTTGGACTCTAGTGGGATTTGCAGCTTTGAACGTCTCATTCGCAATTTTTTACAAATCTGCTCTCTACCTTCCAGCGACATTGCCCGTAGTGCATCGAGGGAATACAGCCTTCATCAGGCCAAGACAAACACACGCTCAAAAACACACACGAGCCACCGCAAAAGTTAAATACGGGAGCAATTTAGCTCTGTCGTAATTTGTGTACAGTGTTTGACAACCTTGCTGGAGAAGTTTTCACCCCAGAAATGCTAAGTAGTCCCAGCAGGAGTCAGTCAGGAAGAGGAGAGGGGCTCTTTGCTGTTTAATGTATTCTTCGGCAGCCCAGAGGCCTCCAAAACGCTGCATGTCTTTACAATCCAGTGTATACACACACACACACACACACACACACACTCACACTCATGCACACACACACACACACACACACACACACTCACATATCTGTCGGCAGTCAGGCTCTGAAGGAACACTGCTAATGGGGCTGTTTTTAATGAGCCAGGAAGAAGAGAGTGACCCTTCGAAGGTGAATATCTCTATCTCTCTCTGTATTTTGCAATGTGGAAGTGTATGCATGCTTGCCATTCACGCACACACACACACACACACACACACATACGTGCGCATTCACGCGTATATACGCACACAAGTCCATGTGATTTTATACGAAGTTGTAATATTTATGTCTAATTGTTTTTAACTGCCATAATTACTTTCAGCTCTCGGCTCATTCATTCGTCCAATCCTCTCATCAGGAGCGAGCGTGTGAGACATCAGAAGGCAGGAATGTGTGTTTTTTACGGCTGGAGAGCCTTGCATAAATTGTAAGGGTTTGAAAAAAAATAAAAAGAGCCCTGCAGCAATAGTCCTCCGCAAAGCTGCAGGAGATCCGTCGATTTCCTCAAGTTCCACTTCACGTTGCAAGGGACATATCCATCCCCAGACAACCATTTCACTTTATTTCACTGATTTTATGATCTTTTGCTGAAAAGGGAAGGAAAAAAAAAAGGAAAAGAGAAGAGGAAGGAGGAAGCAGTTCCTCGAGCGCCCAAAAGATGGCACACTATGTATGGCGGGATGAGAGGTTTGCGATGAGCGCCGTGGCGGCCTTGTGGTGTCTGTATTTAACCTGGAACCTGGAGAGCGTCTGTGTTTCCTCTGCTGGGAATCTTCTAGCTTCTAGGATTCATATAGAGGAGGAGGAGGAGGGAGAAGAAGGAGCTCGGTAGGTGAACGGATGTCATGCTTCTGCCCGAGCTGCTCAACAAGCCACACTGTGGCTGCTTCAACACTAAAATGAGCCTGAGGATATACGGCTGTGACATTTCATCTGAGAGCACCCCAGTTCATTTTGTCCGTAGAACATGTGGAGTTACAGTGCAATCTGAGAAGGCGGCTAAAAATAATGGTGATTCCGATGATTTGTGTTTTTAACGTCTCAGTCAGAAAATAAATGCCCCAACTAACCAGGTAGGACACATTGTACAGGTTAATATCTTTGGTTTTAGGAAAAAAAATGAGAGGGGAATGAAAAAGATCCTTTCATACATCATTTTTTAAACAAATTTGTCATGAAGCACGCTCATTAATCCCACAAAAAGTGTCTTTTTATGGGTGTTGCTGATTTCTTTTAATCATTCTTTCCTCACGCCGGTGCTGCGGAGGCAGTTTTAAATCTGTACTAAACAATTTCTCTTTGCCAGACATGAATGATTGGAATGTTCCTTTTTTTTTTTTGGGTGGGTGGGTTAACTGGGAATCATTATGATGATCGGAAAAATACAACATGTGAAAATGTGAAATTTGCTCGCTTAAAATGGATCATGATTCATGAACTTGCAATTCATACTGGCACGCGTTCTGAGCACAAGCTGATACGGTTGTTTTAAAAAAAATCAAATACTTCTCTATTATTGTGCTTTCTACGTGCAACTGGGTTTTTCAAACTGTAAGTGAATGTAACAGTGTGTTCCTACAGTGTGATTACATTTGCTCTGTTACCACTGCTTTGAACATGGACACACATTACACACTCCACAAACACACACACACACACGCCTATGCTACTAGACCAATGAAAATCAATGTGACAGGTTTCAGTCGTCCCTCAGTGTACACATCCCCTCTCAGACTCTCTCCTGACATCTGCTCGATTACCTCCTACAGCCACACGCGCACGCACACACACACACACACACACACACACGCACGCAGAGAGACGCCCTCCCCGTGGCCGCTCTAAGCCCCTCTGAGCCATATGAAATGTAGTCGGTGCAGGAGAAACCAGATACTGCTGGCTGTGTCACATTGCGTTTGCCGCCACCCGTCAGGAGAGCGGGTCTGTTTGACTGCCAGACGTTATGACAGCGTCAGTCATCCTCCAGCCCAGCAGCAGGCTGTGGGGACACATGAGGAGGAGGGTGAGGAGGAGTGGAGAAGGGGGGAGGTAGAGGGGGGGGGGTGAGACCTCCACCACAGGCTGACTAGGAGGTGGAGATGAGGGGAGAGTCCAGCGTTCACAGGGAAAATGCATCAAGCGTCCTGCATTTGATTTTGATATTTTTTTTTGTAGTTCAGACACAGAAGAAGGCGATGGAGCTTAGTTTTCTTTTATAGCGACGCCGTGCTTCACATACATACGGTCACGCTTGCTGAGAAAAATACCTATTTTTTCTGCTGGTCCTGGGATCTGATGCGACCCTCTAGTGGCTCTCTAACCTCTTGCATTATGCTTGTGTGTGTGCGAGTGTGTGTGTGCGAGTGTGTGTGTGCGTGTTTGTGCCTGGCTTGGGGATTTGACAGCCGGCAAGTTGATGATTGAGCTGCTTATCCTGTCATCCTAGACTTGCATTTTTATTTCATTTTATGCTGCTTTATATATATATATATATATATTTTAGGCCTAAGCTGCAGGAGGGTGCAGTATGTCACCCCAGAAGGAGCGCAGATAAAAGCCTGCTACAAACACTCATGGCAGTCAAGGGCACGCACACAAACACAGGTGCGCGCTCAAACAAACCTGCACCTCATACCTCCCACATGCGCGGGGAGGATGTGACGGCAGCCCAGGTTTGTCAGGTCGTCCGACAGCGCCGACAGCGCAGACAGCACTGTGAGCTCCCATGTGGCCTGGAGAGTTTCCAGACAGCAGGACAGGAGGCCCGGACAGCAGCGCCTCATGCCCTCCACCCTCCCCCCTCCTCTCCGGCCTCACCTGCTGCCTCACCCACTGCCTTTCACCGAGCAGGACAGCAACCCTCAGAAGAGCCCGGCAGGATGAGAGGTGATGGACGGACCGGTCCGCCTCCTGTGTGAACTCTCGCCCACTCTCCGGCCCATGTCACGGACAGGCAGCTCGCTGTGACGTGAGGCAACAAAAAAAGGAAACAGAGTTAAAGCGGTAATCCTCAAAATGCTGGCGTTTTGTTGCCTCCGTACATTGCTGCGATGTCTTTGCTTTGCAGTTTTCGTGTGTCAATCAAGGTGTCTGTGGGGTGTCTTTTCCCTCTAAGTCTCTATAGGTGGTGCTCTGTTCTTTGTCTGCTCGGCCACAGTGGTTCTTGGTGCTCATGCTTAATCCAAAATGTCAAATGCATCACCTCCTGTGTGCCCCACGCTTGGTTTTTATAACAGCAAATGTCAAAGCCTTCATAGTAGCTCACATTTGATTCACTACTGTGTTGTATTCGTGATTGACGGTTGTAAAAATGGACACGTGTCCAGTTGTGCAAGAAGTTCTCATACCCTTTACGGAAGTCAGTACAACAATTTGAAAATACTCCAAATGCAAGTCAAAATCCTGCTTAAGTGAAAGTACAGGCTTATTATACGCAAAATGTACTTGAAGTATCAAAACTACTACTTTGTTTTACAGTAAAATGGCTCCAAGAGTGTTATAGTTGAATACGTGATGTTATTAGATTGTGACTGATTTACCGATCAGCATTTAGCAAATTACATTATAGTGGGCTGAGTTGTTTTAGCTAGTTTTAACTACTTTACATACATTTTGGTGACCGTGGTCCAGCGGCTCCCATCATAGCGGCCGGGCCCCTCCAAAGGGTCACAAGATAAATGTGAGGGGTGGTCGAATGATTAGCAAAGAGTAGCAAAGAAGGAAAATATAATGAAGTTATTCTACACAAATCTCAAATCATTTTTGGGGATGTTTCTCTATCTTTAATTTTTGTAAAAATATTGCGTGATTTTTACTCGTTGGGCCTCAAAAAGTCATTTAAAAAGAAACTGCTGACAACTCGTAGACATCTGAAACACTTTATTGAAAAGGGTCACAAGCCAAAGTCATTATCTATTTAAAATCTTAATCTGAAGAGCAACTAGCAACTAGTAACTGACACATAAATGTAGTGGAGTAAAAACTACAATATTTACCTCTGAAATATAAGTATAAAGTTGCATGAAATTGAAATACTCTAGTAAAGTACAAGTACCCTGAAAAACATGGTTTCTTTCCCAGCACTGCATGTGCTTGCACGGAACTGTTGATACTTCAAATGCAAACGGTGTGCGCCGGCAGACAAATGCTTGCATTCTGCATGGAGCTCACTGTCAGTCTCCCTCATAGCCATTCTATGTATCACTACCTCAGAAATGAAGGCCCTCTCCTATGAATGATTAATAAACAAAGCTATTAACAATGCAGCAGACATTTCACAAAAGGTTCATTTTCGGGAATACAATCTCCCTTTTGTTAATAATGTCCATTAATCATGTGAGGATGTCACTTAACGCAAGGTTAATGAAACACTGCTAATGCCTGGCTAATCTATCCCCAGTCAGAAAGCCGCTGTAACTGTAATTCCTAACCCTCCAAACTATTTTCCGGGGGATTCTGGCCATGTGATTGATGGATGCGGGACAGGGGATGTCCATTATTTTTAAGTGGAACACAGAGGCAGAATATGGGGTCAGCTGTGGGCCGAACTCAGAAAGCTTTACCTGTCCAAATGGCTAATGAACCGCTGACAAGATATATGGGGACACTTTGGGGTGGGGGGGGGGAATTTAAGTATGACATAACAACTTGATAATGGATTTATTGTGGCGCTCTGAACCATTCATTCACAATCAAGCATAATGTTCATGGCCTCCTTCCTTCATAATCCTCCGGCGAAGCTATTGACGGCGACTTCAACTGGTGCCGATCTCCGCCTGCCGGTGTGTGCGCCATTTGTGTGTGACTTGTGTTCTGACTTCCATTTTCCAGCTGTCAGGCCGACCTATTAAACAGAGTATTCCTTCTTTTTTTTGTTTTTTTTCATGTCTGTGTGCATTGTGTCTGTGTAAGCATGGCGCAGTGTAAGCACAACATTAGGAGAGATGTTTATTGTAATGTGAGTGTCTGGTGCCAGCTGAGCTGAGCTGCAAGCTGTTTGGAGAAGCGGATGACTGTTTGATTGTTTGATGACAATGTGAGCCTTGCATCTCGCTTCCTTTCGTCTGTGTCTCTGAAGAATGCTGACATTAAATGTTTGATGTTGGCATGCACAACTGATGTACAAATAAAAACCTCACCGGTGAGACATGTTTTTTTCTTCTTCCTCCTCTTGCATTTTGACAATACATTTGTTGTTGTCTGTTGTTTCCAGATTTGATTCAAGTTTACCTTTTCCCCCTTTTTAAAAGTTTTGGAATGTTGTATCTCTCTATCTTCTTTCCTCTTGAACCAGATAGTCGCCAGAATTGAGGAGCGAAAAAACTGAAAATTCACTCAGGGTCGCGCGGGGCTTAAATGTTTTCCAGTCGAACACCTCTTGTTTTCAATCGGGGGGGGGGGGGGGGGGGGGGTGTATGCGGCATGACGCTACGAGAGTGGAGGTGGTGCTGGTAGAGGAGAGGCAGGTCAATATGAGTCCTAATAAAGCCTGAGTTCATTTCCCCGCTGCGCTCCCCCCTGGCCACCAGCCGCTCCATATACAAGTCAAATCGGCTTTTTGCCTCCCAAAGCTCTGTGATTTATGACCCGGCTCCATTGAGCGGACCAGCTAGTTTTCATTTTTGTTAAATCACGCGGCCCCTTAAATGAAACTATTGATTTAAAGTCAGCTTACTGAGGATTTAATTTGTATTTGGAAAATTAAAGCAGGTAACGCTTTATAATTTCACACTACACTGGAGTAGAACCAGTTATCCGCCATCCCAGGACCCACTGTGTCCCCAAGAATAGACGCTAACCCCCCCCCCC
The DNA here is from genome assembly GCF_910591455.1 of Pholis gunnellus. Taxonomy (NCBI): domain Eukaryota; kingdom Metazoa; phylum Chordata; class Actinopteri; order Perciformes; family Pholidae; genus Pholis; species Pholis gunnellus. The sequence continues at coordinate 8,299,449 of NC_136534.1, forward strand.
CTCCCCACACACACACAGACACACACACACCAACACACGCACCTATCCCCCCCCACACACCCTCGTTTCTCCCTCCATCTGGTTTCACCGGCCACTTTGTGTGGCCATTAATGAATTTTGGACAGGGAGATGAGGGATTTATAGTCCAGGGACCCCAGCCTGGACCGTCCCATACTTAGTGCCCCTTTGCTCAGGGCTGCTGCCACAGCACATCAGCACTTAACTGCTGTCTTTCCCCCCGATTTCCTGTGACCTTGACTTGCAAGGTGTTGTCTCAATTTGACTTTCCCAGTGGTCAACACCTCTCCGGTGGCTGTCGGGATGCTACCCGTCGCCGTCACAGAGAGACGAGAAAATCAGGTGAACTCATTCTTTTATCAGCGTATCAAAGAAAAGGCTTTGTGTCAGTTTATTTGTTTGTTCGCTGGTTTGTCACCACTGTTCCACTTTTCACGAAACTTGGGGAAAATGATGCTCCGGTTCATGATAAATCACAGACGAGAAAACAGTAAAAATATCCTCGACGACATTCTGGTATTTTCAAAATGGCACGGCGGGGGGAAAGCTACTTTGTTACTCTCTCCATCACGTGTGATTCCTCAGACACCCCTGCCTCCCGTTCTGACAAAACTGGGAGAAATGATGCATTTCACCTTTTCAAAAATCACACTTCCTGGCCAAAGGAGGAAGCTACAATTACAGCTCAAAAAACACGCCGACACATTTGTTACTGATTGTTCCTTGTTTGTGGGTGAGAAGACAGGCTCACTGTCGCCTTGTCTCAGCTTTGTCTCTGGGTCTGTTTCCGCCGTCTCCTCCGCTGACGCCGCAGCAGCCTGGCATCCCTCCCCGGTACCCCTCACCCCTCACCCTGCCATAAGCTCCTTCACCAAGCCCCTCATTAACCCCTCCCTTTTCCCCTGGCATTGAAAAGGCGCTGTCTTTAAACCTGTCGCCGCATCCTCAACAGAGTTTTCCATCGTGCGCGTGGGGGCGGATGGGTGGATCCCTTTCCCTTTGCCCCCGCACTGACGGTTTTATATTATATTTAGTAATAATAATCACAGTTATCGCGCCTCCTCCTCCTCCTCCCTCCTTTTTGTTAGAGCCTCCCGCAAGCGGGGCAGTGGGACGGCATGGCTGTCTCCCTGGCCTCCTCACCTCCGAGAGGGCTGTGTGTGTCGCTCACCCTCCATAAAGGAGAGGGAGGAGCGGCGGGTGGGGGTGGTAAGCTCTAGGGTGTCATTAACTCCTTTCTTCTCCCCAGGAGGAAACAGCGGTTTGACTACCATGATCCTGACCCCACCCCCCCCCCAATCCAGCACCCCTTGCCCTCCCCAACCCCTTCACCCTTCTTGCTTCCTTCCATCCTCACGGCTCCCAAGCACCCCCAACCCCCCGGGGCGCTCCATAACTGTTTATTAACACGTCTTTGACTTCACTAGACTCTTTAAACTGAGCTCACCCCTCCACCCACCACCTTCACTCAGACGTCACTGGAAGCCTGCGCCTTCCCCTTCATTATCAGGGACCCGGTAGAGCGTGGAATTCTCAACCTTTTAGCTCGGTTCATGTCGGGGGGATTTCCCTCCACTTGTTTTTGTTGCCTTTATTTCTGCCTGTACTTCCCGTAAAAGTACAGTACACGAGTGTTTTTACTTCATTAAATATGGAGAAAATAGCAATATTGATGATTTGTTTGTTTATTGGTCCAGCAGCATGTTACAAAGCAAAGAGAAACTGTTTGTGGTTAGGGTCATCCTGAGGATTTCAGTCTTCTACTATATCAATCATACATTTATATATATGTATTTATGTATTTATTTAGCCTCCAGCAGGGCAACAAAGTGCCATATAGGTAAAATGTAAAGTTACAGTTTAACAGTATATATGAATATGTCTTTAAACCATCATTATGCTACATGTTTCTTTTCCCTCAACAAGGTAAATCATCACATCTGTGTCTGCTTTGTGAGAGGTTGTTCCCATACCAAAATACAACATTTTGTTCCAGATGAATCAAATGATGATGAATGATGTTTTCATCTAAAACACGTCATCAGCTGTTACAACAATAAATGGGAGTGTGTGAGAGTTAGAACACTTTCTGTTACCTCTGGGTTTATGCAGTAGAGGGAAACATGTTGTCATCATGTTTTATAAAAGTCATCCTTTGTCTAATGTCTAATGAGCACCAAATGAAGTTCGGTCACAGCTATGATAGGTGGCAATGGTGAGTGTGTAGACTGAGGTGTGTGAAACGATTTTGTGTTCTTGAAAATGATTAAATAAAGTACGTACAGTATGTTTCTTCCCACAAATGAGTCTACCAAGTAAAACTGCTGTAATTAAAAAGCATACAATCTAGTTCTGAGACTGTCTACATAACCCTTTAAAATCCCTCCAGTCAAAAAGTTAGAAATTGTTTGCAGTACATTAACCACATTTTGGTAAAATAAATAAATAATTACAGTTACAAACACACAACAGATTGTGTATGAGGTTACCCGGAAGACTTTTTATGAACACCATCAATCAGATATTAAGTACAGCTGTCGGTCAGGCCTGGTTTTGATTGCTTCTGTAACTGGAGGAGGAAGTTTGACTGCTTTTGGGACGATCCAGGACAGTAGTAGCTGACTGACTGTATGAGTGTCCCAGAGGGAGATTGCACAAGGGTCTTTGGGCTGGGTTGCCAAGCACATATCTCTCTACTCCCATAAACATCAGCGAGCGCTGATGTCTTTAAAAGGCCCTGAATGACATCTGGGAGTGGAGGAACACTGTGATTAATCGCCGCGTTGATTCTCATGGAAATCACCCCGGGGTCGATGCAGAAAGAGAGGAGGAGGAGCTGGAAACCGTGTGAAACCGACTCTGGCCAAATACACAAAGATGATTGCTCGCGAGGGGATTTTTATGTTATCAAAAAAGGGAATTGTGCCTTGCTCTACAATGGCCTTCCTCTTGTGCCAATGTGTTAGTCCATATTTCAAATCTATTGCTTATAAATTGCCATTTGCGATTGTTTGGGATCAGAATGTTTTGCATACAACTGGATGAGAAGACTTTAAAATCATTTCCTGATCGTGTGCCATTCATTGAATCCATCTATAAGAGAGGAGTGAGACAAGCCGAAGTACATGGATTTTATTTTCGTACATAAAAGTCACTTGTATGAATCAGCTCTGGTAAGAAAACTAAAAAATAACGTGTACATCATGATTGAGTGAGCAACATCAATTAATGACACAAGTGTTCGGCGGTAAATGTGGGATTATATTTGATTTAATGGCAATGTTGGCTACTGTGTCAGTGACTCTGATTTCCCACAGGACCCGCCCCCGCCCCCCCCCCCCCCCCCCCCTCTATCTCTTGTAAATGCTGTGCATGTACCGGCTCAGGTAATTCATCCAGGGGGATCATTCAAATAAACGGATCTCAATGATAAATGCAGGCTTTGGAAAGACATAGACGGATGTGCGTTCTTTTAAAAGAGAAAAAAAAAAAAAAAAAGGGTGCGTGCCACATTTGAGAAACTGGAATTCACAACACTACTTCTTCATAACAAAGCCTTGGAAAGTTGAGGCTGACACCACCAAAAAAATGAATGAAAGTTCAATGGCGTTCTGAATGTTTGTCAGGAGATGTAGTTTATACTGTTTGGCATAACTGCCTTCCCCAAGCCATAAGTCTATGCCAGCATTAAAAACAAATAGCCGGACTCAAAAAAAAAAGCAGGGAAGGAGGAAATTTGCCCGAGTGAGGAATTGATTTTGTCTGGCCCAAGAGAGTACTTCGTTCTTGGTCACGGCAGCGGGAGGGCTCCGAGACGTGTTTTACTAACAGGAGAGCAAAGGCACCCATGCAAAACTATTTTTTAACAGCGCCTGGAAAAATCACCCACTCCTGTGCACCATTTTTTATTTCTTCTTTACGGATGACACAATACTTTCCAGTCACTCGTCGCCGGAGGAGCACCTCACGGCTACTTTTCAGATTTAAAGCTGCAGTGGTGCAACATGCCACCTTTTGCTATCCAAGCAGGGGGAAATATTCACGTGCTGTGGAAGATTTACAGCAAAAAGTGAGCACAGGACTCTCACAGAAACAGAAAGGATTTCCCACTGGAGGCGTGTATGTCACACTGAACACACTTCTCCCCCCCCCCCCACACACACACACACACCCCTGAAACTCCACGAACTGTGTAGCACATGTCTGCGCTTAATATTATGTGGTTAGGTATTATTTGCAACAGGATATTGATTTTGATTCCAAACGATTACGGCGAATGATAATACAATTCTCCCCATATAATTGAATATCTCTCCTCTTACTCTATCAAAACACAGGATACAGATACAGTGTGTACGCTACGGCAGCTGTCACCGTTTCTGTCCACCTCAGCAAGAAGCGGCTGGTTTTATAGGGGCTGGTAAGGAGCGGAAAATGTGAATAAGCGAATTTGGAAAGCCCGACTCTCCTCTGCAGAGCTATGCAATTTGCAGTTTAGTGTGAGAGCTAAGTGGCTCATTTTTATGTGAACACCATTGTGTTCCTAACTGTGCAGCAAACAATCGTCGTTCCAAGGCAAAGAATGACACAATGTGAACAATGGAACAATGAGGGGCTTTTTTTCTCCCTCTGTTGCTGCCTGGAGGAAAGAAAAAAAAAGAAGAAAAAAAAGATCCTTACAAAACAAAAAAACGGGCTGGTATAATTGTTTTCTAAGGCTGTGATTCGGAGATGTTAAGTATTTTTTTTGTAGTTTCTCAGGGGGGAGACGAGATGATGCTCTGCACAAAAGAATGTGAAGTGTGCACTGTTAGACACACACACACACACACACACACACAAGGGCACACACACGGGCACTCGGGCGTCGTGTACACGGGGAAACACACACACTCAGGTGCACGTATACGCGGTGCCGCCTGATGTCATGTGTGTTAGTGTGTATGTTGACAGGGATCAGCGATGGGTGTTAAAACATTTCAGGCCCCTGCTCTCCCCCACAGCCATAGCATTGACAGTGTGAGACCTGCCACTGAGCAGCCTAACCTGACACTATCTATCACTGGGAGCATGCAGGAGTCAATGCTACACTGCACACACCGACACACAATCTCCCTCACTGTCTACTGCACTCTGTCTCACTTCCGCCGCTTGGCTATTTCATTCCCTCCATCTGTATTTATGTATGTCTCTTTGTCCCTCTGCCGCTGCTCCTCTCAAAGACACTAAAAATCCACACTCACACTCACACACACACACAGAGAGAAACACAGTCAACCTTGTGCGCATACACGCAGTCCCAGAGATTCCTGAAAGTCTTGTATGCATGTCATAAATCAAAATGATCATATCAGTCTTGCGCACAAAGCCGTATTTATTGCGAGGAATGATGATACAATAGATTTCATCCTCCCTCTTGCTCCGCGTGGAGACATATTATCAGTTGGTGTATCAAACTTTTTTTGTGTGTGTGTGTGTGTGTGTGTGTGTGTGTGTGTGTGTGTGTGTGTGTGTGTGTGTTTCGCTCTCAGTCCCACCCACCAAACACTTGACTCTTTCCAAAAAAGAAGAAGAAAAAAAGAACGCCCCCGGATGGCTCGTAGGCCTACATCTGTTTGTGATATACAATGTAATACAACACCTCACCCACACGCTACAATGTCACAGATTCACAGCACGACAAGGAATTGACACGCTGTACTTTCCCAGAAGGTCTTGCTCTTAACGGCGCCCCCCCCCCCCCCCCCCTCTCCCCTACCAACGCGAACCGACAACCCTTGCCCCCCCCCCCCCCCCCCCCCCCCACCGCACCCACCTCTTTCAAATTCTCACCCCGGTAACATGGACAGCCCATAATAGCGGACATGAATCTGTGTCTCCCTTTGCTCCAAACAGATGCTGGCTGTCCATAAATCACGGGGCCTCCATTTTGTTGAGGAGAACAAAAAGCGCTGTTTCCGTGGGCCCGGTAATAATCCCCGTGCCCCATGTTGTGTTTTGTCTCTGGGCCGGCTCTCGTCTCCCCTCTCCTCTGTCACGCTCCGGCTTCTCCACACGCATTACAATAGGGGCAGCCAGGTGATGAATATTTGTGTCTGGCCTGCCGTTAAGATTTCATTAATCACCCCAAGACTTGAGAGCAAAAGCGGCGTACCTGGTCTGGCGAGCAGGCAAGCAGGCCTCCGCATGCAACCTCCTGGGGACGTCGCGCAGCCATGTTGTGTTGTGTTATGGCAGGGCTTATTTGTTGTATTTGTCTCTCTCCTCTCTCCCTGTCACGCTGTTTATGCTTCCAAGTAGCGCCGTTTCTGTATGAAGAATGAATTCGCTGAAAGGAGCAAAAAGAAAAGTTTTTACTGTCCGGTGGCACAAAGCACCCGCGACATGTCAGCAGGGGCTTGTTATGGTTGTGGATCGATACCGACTGAGTCAACAATTATTCGGCCAGGTGTGGAGGATTCAAGTCTCTACATATGTTAGAGCTCTGCAAGAGCACTGCGAGTATGTGACAGGAGCCGCAGCACATGAAGAGCCAAGAATGAAACACACGGGGCAGTGATATTATTTCAAGATTCAGCACATTAGCTCCTCTTTAGGCAGGTTAGTTGGAATTTATACTTTAGCTGCTCAATCTGTTCAATCCACCGTGAAGATATGAGGTTATCATTTGTGTTAATTACAGGCCGCCGTGACACGACGGTATGGGAGAGGTGGAATAGTGCTAATGTTGACTCATTTGAGTCAAGGAGGGGGCACTAGCTTTCTCAGCGTTTCCTTCCCGTTACTGTCCACATGCAAACATGTGTGGATTTTTTTAGCCCTCGCTAGCGGCTGTTAGGTGAGGCAATGTCGGTCAGTCAGCTTGCCCCACACTTTGGTCCAGGCAGAGGTATCTTAACAAGTGTTTGACAGATGAATTTGATGTTAACAAGAAGTTGACTTTTCTCTTGTGACATTAGGTTGCCAATTGTGAGTAAAATATCTCGAGAACTTTTGAATGGATGGCCATGAAATTGGCACAAACACATTGATGCCGCCCTCAGGATTGATCATTTTGGTGACCCTCATCATCACGTGATATTCTTAATCCCACCACTACTTAAGTGTATAACCAAAGCCCCTGAAGTTAGCATCGCACTGGTTCCCTCGACAAAAAGACGATACGATTTTGGATTATTGCTGAAAATAAGCTTTGCGTCAAACAAAGATTCATGATACTTACTTACTTTTGGTCAGCAAGATAATCTTCAACAAATGAACACCACTTTTGAAGTGTGAATGCAATCGGCAGAAGTAAAAAGCTAATGTTACGTTATGAACAAACTACATCAAGGTCAAATGAGCGCGAGCATACACAACAACGCCGCGATAGGTCGACTGGTCGGCGTGATGAAACTTAGTCTCATTTAGCCACTTGTAAGCAACCCACTTTTAAAAGACACTTAAAACCTCAAGAATTCACAAGAAGGGTATTTACCGACGTATTTTATATCGTAGTACAACGTTTTTAAATCTCTTCAGCTTGTATTAACCACAGACCTTATTTCAGGTATCTAACCAAAAAAATGAACCCATTAACTTCTAGACGAGGGAACCGGAAGTGCAAAAATGTTCAACTCATTTCCGGGTTTTAGGACTGATTCCTGCAGCACTCTATACCCGGGAGAACTAATGACATTCCCATCAGCCTCAGCTTTACACTCTAAACTAACACGGTTAACATATGTATACCTGCTCAACATCAGCATGTTAGCATTGTCTTTGTGAGCATGTTAGCATGCCGACATCGGCATTTACCTCGAAGCACCAGTGTGCCTCTCAGAGCTGCTCTTATCTTGCTTCCTCCCATCTTAAAGAAGTTTCACATCGTTTTGTTGTCTGAATCAAGATCAGACATTCACATGTACTTGTTGACACATTATATCATCTAAAACATTGTTGCCAACAGTACTTCTTTTTACTCTCTCGGCACCGAGACCTAATCCAAAGGTCTCAAAGGTTCATGTTAACAACTTAACTAAAACTTTTACCAACACATGACTCCAGGCGCACAACATAACCGCGGTCTTTCTGTCTCCTTTCGAGTCCTCTCTTTCTTTCTTTCTTTTACGGCGCTGGTGAGGCAGTAACAGATGGAGAGACAGAGTGCAGGGATGATGAGGACGTAAAATGTGCAACGTTTACTCATTTGCTTCTTTATTGTCTTTCGCTGCAGGAGCGGAGTGAGGGAGTGAGCGGAAAACAAACCGGTGGGTACAAGGACACGGGCCTCCCGAGCCTCATTCACCAACCAATCGGCCTTGATAGGATCCACCAGCTGCCAAGGATACACCGACTCCCTTTCTCTCTCTCTCTCTCTCTCCTTCCCCTCTCACCCTGCCTCTCTCGATCCACCCTTGCCTCCCCACCTGTTCTCTCACTGTCAGTCAATTTTGACTCTCTTTTCGCCGTCTATTTGCACCCCTCCCCTTTGCTGCCCTCCCCCTAGCCTCCCTTTCTTCCTGCCCGTAACGCGGAGCGGTGATGGATAGACATGTGCCGGCGTACAGAGGAACCTATTTGGACTGGTGTGTCAGCCCATCTTTATCAAATGTTGCAGAGGTATATTCTCTTGCTATGCTTCATTACTCTGGAATGGCGAGCCCTGAAATGTTTGACTGCTCTGTCTTCTCTCCTCAGCCCCCCCCCCCCCCCCCCCCCCCCCCCCCCCCCCTCGGCGCCCCCCCCTCCTCCCTCCTCTCTCTCTCTCTCCCACTCATTTAGTGGCTGTGAGCTGTAGTGTTGGAGCTGTGGAGTGAGTGTGAGCATTGCTGTCTCTCTCTCTCTCTCTCTCTGCCGGCTGGCCGGGGGAACACAGCGATGCCTCGGGGGGTAGATATCGATTCCATTGCATGGCTGAGGCGCTAACGAAGCCCCTCCCCTGCCTCCCCATTCTCATGACAACCAGCTGCCACACAGGGCCACCATTGGTTGAGCCTCGACGGTGCCTCTGCCAATCAAAACGCCACCGACGGCCCCCTGTTTCTGGGCATGACCTCAGGATGACATCACTGGAAAGGCATTAAAGTAATAAAGAGCTTGGTAGTACAATACTGTAAAGGGCAGTGCAACATAAAGACCCATCGATCAGCACATACAGAATCTCAATTGAGGTGTTTCACTCTTGGTTGAATGAGGGGTCAGCTCTACCCCAAATAGCCTCTCAGGGAAAAACTTTTCTCTCACAGTTCATCTGTTCCGTCAAAATATTCTCCGTGTATCTGCGCTGCACACCTTGTCGGTGAGCTCGGGACTAAATGTGTGTGTGGATGAAGGTATATCACCCCGCAGGAAGTGGGGATCAATAGCAAATCCTCCTGAGCTGGGGGTATTTCTCCAGAGAGGTAGGGACTCTAAGCCAAATCAATGTGGAGCATAGAGTAGCATCTCAGACTCGATGGAAGTTTGGCATGATGGGAATCAGACCGGTGCCGAATTATAGCAACTAGCATAACGGAGAGGATGGGTAGACTTTGGGTCTTTGGGTAGACTTTGTTTTACTAACCTTAATTAGTGTCTGAGGCCAAAACAGAGCTCCAACTACAGGTGGAGTTCCAAAACAGGAATGTCTCCTCATGGGTCATCATTAGTGGCATGTTCATTGTGTTATTTTCAACATAACGTCAAAGAATGACACAGAGTTTCAACCGGGTTGGCGCCAAACTGGAGCGCAGCCATTCAACTGTTAGATTTGTTGCAGTCATATCGAAGCTCCGCCTCCAGGCCAGTGGAGCCGGTGTTCTTCCACCAGCCCCATTTCGACTCAACTGGCCTTTTCCCCAAATAGCCCGTTTGGCCCTCTAATCCATGACAGGAGAGGGGGGCACGATGGGATCAAAGGGAAAGCGCGGAACCCTAAAGAAGCCATAACTCTGGGGTTTAATTGTGTTTCGAGTAAATGTCAGAGCACCCCAGACGTCTGGGAATCATCGGCCTCCCTTTAATACCAGTTATTGTCATCCTATCAAACAAAATCACATTTGGACCAAAATATTTGGAAGCATGCGGGAGATTCACTCCACACAGAGCACTAAATTAGAGACTAAATGTAAACGTGAAGCTGTTTTATGACACACACAGTAAACATGTTGTAAATTGGATTGTCATTGGTTCGTTTCTTTCAAAAGCTGCAGAGAAATGCGAGCAGGATGTTAAAGGGAGAAGTTGTGTTGATCATCTGCAGTGAGATTGCTTTATAACTAGAGTGAAACAGAGTGGCTCACGTGTCGGTGATAATTAGGACTGTACTCTGTTTTGCATAATCGCCCAGAAAGATACAGAGCAAAAAAAGTTGAGATGAGGCATTATCAAAAAAATGATAACTGCGCGCGGGGACGTTATCAATATATCTGTTTCACATCCTGAATTCTCTCTCATATTTTGACAACCTATATAGCACGTTTAACCTTCGGTGTCTGTTTCTCAAAATGAAATTGCACCGCAGGAGAAAAAAGAAAAAGAAGAAGAAGAAAAAAAAGAGACTCATATTACCGTGAAAAAAGATGGCTTTTCTCTGGAACAATAAGCAGTCCTTGAACTCCACGTCATTAAAGTGAACGCCATCATTTCCTTTCATTAAGATGACTGTGTGCAGACACATATTGCAGTTGGAAGGCGAAGCTGCGGCAGGAGACTCATTTAAAAACCGCCCTAATCTGGAAAATGATTCTAATGTTTCTCAAATGTTATATCCTCCCAACCTAGCATGGGAAACGCTTAAGAAAGCTGTAACGTTTTCAGCCATTTAAACCGAGTCTCTGCTTAAAACATGTAGCCCGAGAGCTGCTTTACCCTGCTTTCACATATATTTCCAATATTTTTGACAATAAATATTGAAAAACTGAATAAAAGCCATATCTCTTACCCCTGGGAGATTATGGCTATTGCATGCAAAAAGGCCTCTCGTAAACTGCGAGTCTCTGCTGCTGCTTCTTTTTTCTGGGTGTCAGAGTGTAGAAATAGCCATGCCCTCTCCTGTTTGCCTCATTTGACTCAACGGGTGCGAAACAGTCCCTCATATCCTTGTCTTGTCTATAAGAGATGAAATGACTTTAAGACTGTGCGGTGTTGCCACAGGCAGGCCGGCTGAAAGGCTATTTCAGGAGAAATGGACATGGACATAAATATCCTCACGGGGTGCTTTGTAATAAAAAAAAAATAAAAAAACACAATGTTATGAAACGCAGTGAAACATAAAGGAAGAAAGAAGGAGGGGTGTGTGTGTGTGTGTGTGTGTGTGTGTGTGTGTGTGTGTGTGTGTGTGTGTGTGTGTGTGGTGTGGCGGAGGGGAAATATCCATCAAATTAACACATCAGTGGCTTTGATTGTAATCTCTCCGCCCTGGCTCTTGCTCTGCCACGCTAGACAAGCAGCCAAACGTGATTTATCAATGCAAAGCTAATGGCATCAATATGAATCTAACTAAAAATCAATATTTCATTACCAAATTGTTAGCGAGAATGAAGAAAAATGGCCGCGGCCGGAGCGTTCTCCGGGGTAGGAGCATCTGGAGTTCAATGTGACAAGATGAGCGATGCGTGACTCGGGGCTCGAGGAAGGACACGGCGAGGACAGGACTCAGTCTGGGCACACTTTGAACTCTCTCTCTCCGTCTCCCTCGGCCGGCCCAACAACGCTCCCTTCCACTTTATTATGTTTTCGCCGTTCACTTCCTTCTCCCTCTCTCCCCCTTTCATATCTTTATCACGCGGTTTCCTCTATCAATCTCCCCTTGTGTGTCAGCGAGGGTGTCGGCGGAGGACCACACAGTGTTTCACATTCCTCCTCAATTAATGACCAACTCGAACATGGAGCCACTCAATCTCCCCCCGCCACCTCACCCCGCCACTGCCGCGCACGCGCACACACACACACACACACCATTTCAATTATTTTTGCCTCCTTTGAAGACAAGTCAGCATTTTTTTATCTATTCCCCTTCAGTCTCTCTCTCTCTACCTCTCTCCCTCCCAGTGGATATATCTCCCAAGGCTCATCACACGTTCTCCTAACCAGCACTGCATGGCTTCTCCTGTAATGAGTGTGTGAGAGAAAGAGCGAGAGAGAGAGAGAGAGACAGAGAGAGAGCGAGAGAGAGGGAGAGGTTGGGTTGATGGGTAAAGACACCTACCTCTGGACTAGATCACGCCTCCCTCAGATGTGACCTTCACTTTATTTATATTCTAGCTTTTAGTAACGAGTATTTATTAGGGAGGGCCTGTGATTGTGGCGCTCTGTCAGGTAAGTAATGATGCACCTTTGTGCTTGTGCAGCAGCCCCGGCTGCAATTAAAAACAAACACTCTTTCTCTTTCTCTTTCTCTCTTTTCCCTTTCTGCATCATCCGATCAACTCCCCCAAACATGGAGACAGACACACACACACACACACACACACACACACACACACACACATACATACACGTATACTGTATATAACTCTCTCCCACCTCCAGTATTTTGGACACAATCCAGTTCTACCTTCCTCCTCTTCTTCCTCCTCCTATAGTCTCCCCCTATTGCCACTCGCTCATTTATGTGTCCCCTGGGAGGAGGTGGTAATGTCCGAGAGGCCCATTTCTCTCCAGCAGGAGCGGACAGGTCCACTCCTCCGAATGAAAAGGGGAAGGGGGTGATTGTAAAACATGTGTCATTACAGTGTCAAAACACCACACAAGCACAATGACTCCATCCTCCATCCTCCATCCTTCGCCTTCGATGTTTCGGAGGGAATTCATCCCCTAATTTATGGCTCATGAGATAAGCATCCCTGAACTGTGTTGGTGTGCTAAAGGGCTGGCAATGACGAATATCATACATGGGCAGAGCGGCTAATATGAATGCTAATATCGCCCCTGACATACAGTAAATCGACCCCGGGTGTGAAACATACGTGGCTTTGGATAAAGTGTTCATGTTTCCATTGGTGGGAGATTAACCTGCAATGGATTTTATTGACATTTGCACACTGTGGAGCAGTAGTGTGGGAACAGGAGTGTGTGGAGGGGTGTTGGGGGTTCTCACACAAATACAGCAGGAGTAAAATATAATCAAATACATTTTACCTTCCACTTAAAGCAAAGGAAAAACATGTACACAATCACTCAATATCACCACCTTCTAGCAGAAACATCAACAATCAAAGTCCTCTACTTAAAGGCACAGTGAGTAGGATTTTACTAAAAAGCAATGTATATAGACGGAAAACAAATCCCGCTCAGTCGTCACTTATGACCCACCAGAAATGTGTGGCGGGGTCTGTATCTACTGAGACTCTGCCTTCTGCTTGTATCTTCTCTTTTCTTTTTCATTTTGCAATGTCCGGGATGTTTCTGGGTGTCAACATCAATAAAAACGAAGCGCACAGGTGCCAGATCTTAAGCACACATTCAAAGGGAAGCTACGAAAATGGTGGAAACAGCGCAGACACCAAACGGACAAAGCTCCTTCCAAAGCAAAGGTAAATCTGGGGTTTGACTTTTAACCCGTCGGCGAGCACCCTCATCCTCGCCGAGCCTGTCAGATAGTAAAAAGTACTGTATTTCCCTAGAAGTGTTGAAATGGAAATACTCGAATGAAGTACAAACACTTCAAAATTGTACTTGCAAACAGAACATTTTCAAATTTACTGCAAACACAAAAGGTTCTCAAAGGGTTAAAAACACAATTTGAGACCAATAAAAGTAATATATATATATATGTTGGTATGGCATTAAAAAAAATGTATATGCTTTGAGCATTTAAAAAATATTCAATAAACAGATAACTGAACAACTGAACGTAGAAATACAACACAGTAAATGTGTTTAAATGGAATAGTAGGAAAAAAAACATTTATACTCAATTACAATACTGCCATATACAAAACAATTTTCAGTTAATGTTCAAATAGCTTTCTTAAGGCCTCTACACAACGAGGGTGTTGCTTTAATGAGATTTCAATATATTTCTTTGATGTTGATTTTATCATGAATACTGTAATGCAGAACAGGAATATTATGCGTCAAACAAGCAACATACATTTTTTTTTTTGATTAGTTACATTTTTGCCCTTGGCATCAACCACTGACGTTGTGTCGAAAGGACAAATTCAAAACATACACTACAGGGTACAGCCACACGGAGGCTCCTTAGTCCAACCAAGACGGTAAACTTTTTTTACTCCTTTTCAACCTTGACAAAAGGCAGTGCACACCAGATCCACTCCAGTTCTTACCTTTCACAATAAAAGCTTGAGACATATGATATTCGCAGGCAACGCTTTCACATATTTGTGCCGTCACGTTGCCTTTAGGCAGGTTATTCCTCATTCATGTCTTTCTGATTGAAAAAAAACCTCAGTCAGCTTTAAATAAAAAGAGCATCACCAAATAAATGAATAATTTTTCAGTCCTACATTGCAGTAAATCACCGGTGGACTTGTCGCTCAGGCTGCAAACAGCCTTACGGTCCTGTGTGGCTGTGTATAAATAGGAGTGTATCAGCGTGGAGTGCAGCATGGTTTGGGCTCATGTCTAAGAAATGAGGCTAACAAGACTTTCGTTTTGTCTTAATGAATAAATTAGAGAAGGTAATGCATAATACATCGATGATCCCATGTTGGATGGAGTGATAGATAATACATATCTTTCATTATTTATTTAATGACATTAACTTGGTCAGGAGGTTTGGAGCCAAGAGTCCAGCATATATAGAGCCTGATTAGAATAGCAATCAGGCTGAATCACCTTACCTCTGTCTTGCCCAACACAACGAGCAACCTGGTCATTAAGGAAATGCTAGAAGACTGTAAGAAAAGCAAACTGCAGTCAGTGACCCCGGGAGGCATCGACCAATCGCATCCAGTTGAAGAGTTTTAAGTCGGACTACCTGCTGTGTTTATCAGCAAAGCAAGCAGAGTCTGTCATGCTGCTAATATGTCTGAGATATCTGACTCCTGACTTTGCGTCTGTCGTACACACAGAGACTGATCAAGCTGGCTCAGAGACAACCCAGGCTACTGCTGCTGATGCTCCAAGAGTCAATTATAGTAGGAATTATGCCATCAAAATTTGAATTGTATGATCCTTGGTCATCGTTCAATGACTTTCACTTTCAGAGCACATAGACATAGAAAATACATTGATCTAAATCAGTGGTCCCCAAACTACGGCCCGCGGGCCAGATGCGGCCCGCCTCCACATTTGGTCCGGCCCCCTGAACAATACCAGAGACGCGTTATGATTTTTCACTACATGGTCGCGCGTTTTCAATTCCCCTGCTCTCTGTATCGCGCACGGCGGTGTTCCGCCCCGATCCGCGCGCACGATGCAACAGTCGCTCACCTGCGAGTGGCACGCACGTAGCACCCCCCCCCCCCCCCCCCCTCATAATCGGGCCCTAGGTCAAACGATATGTTCAGTGATGTGGCCCTCACAGGAAAAAGTTTGGGGACCCCTGATCTAAATCATGTAAATTCACAAACTTAAAGCAGAATCAACCACATTTTGTTTGCCCACTTGGGGGCAGTGGAAACAATCTGTAAACACAGCATTGACATATCACCACCTGGTGGGAGGAAGTCCAATAGTCACTCTCCAATTATCTGTCTCATTAGCTGCTATATGCTCCACTATATTCACCAGCTAGTTACTAACTAGCTAAAAAAAGTTGCCTGCTGCTGGTTGAAACAGAAGCCCCTTTCACACATTCACGGCAACCCTGAACTTATGTAGACGTTACACGGAGGATGTGAGAACACAAACGTCTGAATCCCTTGGACCCGACATTAAACAGCCTGCTAGCTCCCCAATAACACGTTTGTGTAATGCCCGATTGAGCCCAAGTGTGAATAAAGCCGGTCAATGTACGGAGAAGTTGCGCGTGTTGATGTTTTTAAGCGACTGGTGCGAAACAGGAAGTATACGACCATCTGAAGGTAAAGAGGAGAGGTCATTTACTCAAAGACGCCAAGGGAATTGCCTACGTGGAGAGACGACGAGATTGGAGTTCTGCTTTTGGTAAGGGCCGAAATTGTCATATTTTGCAGTGAGTGAGAACGCATCTGACATGGACAATCTCCTGTTGTGTGCTACATGTGTGAAAGTGCAACAACGTCCGAACCCGATTCTCCGGATATTGTCATAAAACATTGTTCATATGAGGCTCGAGTTGATGAAATCAATGAGACTGAACCAAAAAGACAGGTTGTGGGTTGAAAAACCAGAACAAAAAGATGGGTTGGGTGACGATTTTATGTGTGTTTGTCACTGTGAGTGACTTGTCAAAAGAATTACACACAGTTATGAAAAATTTAGTGCAGCTTTAAAAAGAAAATTGGGGGATTTTTGCACTATATTTTCAGAGGATCTTGTGGTGTGAAGCAAAAAAAAAGGACACAATTAAACTTTAATCAAAGCTACAAAAATAATGTCCAGTGACAAAAGCCGACAACTTTACAGAACTCACTCTTTATCAACAGATGAAACAATAAAGATGGAAAGCTTCGTCTCAGAGATTGTAAATCTGGCCGGACAGAGAGACGTCTAATAGAGTCATTTGGTTAGCAGCGGTACCCCAACCCCCCGTCTCCTTCTTCTCCCCTGTAAGCGATTACAGGTTTTAATCAGCCATACAGCCCGAGACCAATTAATCGTGGAATAAATTAGCCCGGTTTGGCCCGGACCTCACCGCTCAACAATAGAAACAGAGCAGGCAGAAGAGGGGGACTGATGGTGTGGGATAGGGCAGGGCTGAGAGCCATAAGGTGGTGCTCATGAGGCTTCGGGGAGGGTAATGGGACTGGTGTGTTGGTTCATAACATGTAATTTAAGGCACTGTGACTGAAAAAAAAATAATCAACAGCCATGTGAAAGTCAATAGTTATGGTGATCAATAGCCAGGGACTCGAGGGGAATTGTTGATTCTGATTTTCCAATCTGCCGTTCTATCATATATTTGCCACTTTTTATGACACCGTTTCATAAAATCAGTGATTTCTTTTTTTCACGATGAAATTAATCATGAAAAACAGTTTGAGTAAATATAGATGAAAACCAAAAGAAAAACTCACGAAGGGGTATTTTGTCCACAGATATCATCAATAGGCCCATACCTGAAAATCCCTGACATCAGCATTCAAGTGTTCCATTAGAATTTCCACCATTTACCTGGGGTATCTAACCAATCAGTGGTCTTGAAGGTGGGGGTGGTGGAGGGGTAGGAAGGGGCCTCTGGGGTTTATCTGTGGAACATTCGAGGGATCTTCATGGAGGCAGGCAGGATTTGATGGGCGAGGCACACTTTAGTGCACGGTGAAGGCAGTATGACTAATGTGTGGAATGGGACATTTACATAGGAGAGGCAGGCTGTGCTCGCAGCCTCCCAGAGGTATGTATGGCTGGCCCAGCTCTGTGTCTGCTGCCTGTCCTCAGGGCTCCCTCTGCCACTTCATTTCCATGCTCCATTTTAGATCAAGGCTTCTCTAATATTTCCACATTATCCAAGGAGGCAATCTAAGATTGGAATTTGATCCACTTTGGAGGGACGTGCCGTCCACCACCCTCTCTTCTTCCTTGGTTTTAAAGGCTATTTTTTTGTTGTTGTCGTGTACCTGTGATGAGTTTCAAAGATTCGGCGATTGTCGTTACGTGTAAACGGCAAAAAAAATTAATCATAAAGGAATCCAAACCAGCATTAAACTAATTAAATTTTTCAATCCTAGCATGAATCTACCACGACATCTCTACGTCGACGCCTCCGTTCCTCCTCTCTCCTCATTGTCACCTGTGAAAGATTCCTCACACAAAACAGAATGATTTACTTAGCACCAGGAGACAATCACATTGCATTGTAGATTGAAAATTAGGCAGAACAACAGTAGGTATTTATTCACATCTTGTGACTACAATAACTCATTCGGCAGGAAGTAATTATTACCGACAAACCTTCTCAGCTTGAACATTATTAGTGCGCATTAAGTAGCACTCCCCTTCGTAATTGTACATGGCAAAAGCAGCGGGTTGGAGGGTAAATTAGTGGAGGGGAGGGCCAAAGGGAGAGACGGAAAGCGCTGGAAAGTTAATCTTCGAACGGAAGATTGAGAACTTGAGGGTACAGACAGCAAGAGGAAGGGGTGTTGGGGGGGGGGGGGGAATGGATGTAAATATGATAAACAGCCACATGGATGAAACTGCATGTTTTGCAGGCGGTCTCCCTTTGGAACCGCTCTCTCCTCTATACAATATTGCTGTTGTTTTAATTAGGTGAGCGAGAGAGTGTTTGTTGTGTGCATGTACTGTATACGACTATATGTGCATTTGTGAAAGATCTTTTTTTTTTCCAGGTGAGATGGATGAGGAGAGAGATGTAATGAGAGTTCCCCTGTGTGTGTCTCTAACACCCAGCTAACGTTAGCGAGCAGCCAGGGCCGTTTCCAGCTTTCCTGATGTGTTACAAAAGGAGACTTTATACTGTTTTGATTCACCCCAAAATTGCAATATAATGTCCTGGAAGCATTAAAAACAGAGGAAGCACAAAGAGGGGAGAGGAATTGCTTTCTGAAAGAATAAAACAGGCAGTTTTTTCCCTCAGTTCTGTTGAGGATTTACCAATACATGTAATGTAAATGAGGTTGGTGCAATTTCATTTATCCCTGGGGCTTGGATTGTGCTAGAAAAACTGCACGTAAAAGAAAGACAGAGAGATAATATTTTTGCAGGCAAATTCAAAGCAGTTTAGTTGCGAGTCTATTGTGACTGTCTACGTTTGTCACATCTTTTACTGTATGTTTTGTCAGTGTGGATTTTTAATTAGTGTTTCACTTAGTTCTGCAGGATAAAACTTTTTTTTTCTGTGCCCCAGCATCTCGAGCAGAAACACTGAGGACTCGAGGCTAAGTCAATGGGAACAGGAAGCATCTTCTTTACCAAACAAGACAGATGAGCTGCAACCGGATTCATTCAATCAAGTCATTCACTACAGACTGAATGATTTCACAATGGTCCCAAATGCAAAAGAAAAAGAAACAACTAATTCTGAGAAAAAGATTGACCTTCACCACCTGTCACAACCTCTCAGGGTGCCGACATAGTCTCTGTTTCTGAGTACAGATATCTGGGATTGTAATCAATAACTCTCTTTCTTTCAAGCTTCAAAAGCGCACAAACTAAATTCAAGTTGTTCTTTTCTTTTGAGGTCGAGAAAACAACTGGCCTTTGCCACATTTCCTCCTGTTCCTGATTAAGGACTCCGGTACGTTAGATACGGTAACTATTTACACATTCACACTTTAGATTCAGTTCACAGAGCGCTGAGGCCTGTACTCCTCATTGTGGCCTGTATTACACAGTGGGCTGGCCCTTTCTGTCAATACAATATACAGTCTGATTTACAAAGCCATTCTTGCTGATTTAATTATTCTTTTCTAATTTTAGTTTTCAATGCAAAGGTTTAGTGTTTACACTCTCTCAATCCGTATTTTCTCTTCATTTAATCATTTTAATTAAATTTATCTATCAGTGTTATTTGTTTTTATGATGTTCTTTTTTCAATGTATTTTCAAGAATTTTAATGTATTGCATATCGGATTCTAAATTGCCGTCATTTTATTATGCTTTGATCATATATGTTTGACACTTGATTATTCTCTTCATATCTATCTACTTTAATATTAGAGTGTGGTCTAATGTTTGGTTCATGTTATATATGCTGATGCTGTCCTGTAAGCGAGGTATTGGTTAAATAAAGGTGTATCATTTATACAGTCTGGTCCAATGAGAGCGCTTCACTCTTCATTTCATAGGTACAATATCTAACAATAGTAAAACTTACAAAACTGAAAGAAAAGGGTGAGATTAAAATGGTGAAAGGATAAAGAAGGACATCACAGGCACCCTGATGGCCTCGGGGTTAGGCTGCCAACTATGAACTGATGAAGCCCCTGCTTCGGTATAAAAGGGCTAGTAAGCCTTCAACATCTACATCTCACTCAGATCAAAGCATTGTAGCTACAGCAATCGTCAATGGTGGAAAAAATGTTAATCTGCGAAAGAGATCAGATGATCCGACTTCTATTCCGGCTGCAGTTTATTCCACTTGAGTGGCTCGACACATGTAAAGGCCTTCTTACCAAGCTCTGCTCTGCACATAAATAATATCACTGTTGTCCAATACAGGACAGTGCAGACTGAATTATTGTTGCCTAACTGAAAGCGTCTGTACAGAAAGTTGACCTTTTATCTTTTTAAGTTCCTCAACGTGTAATTTGAAAGATGGTTTATTATCTACACACGGAGCAACGTTTGTAGGAAATGTGCAATGTCACCTGCTCAATTTGCGAGCTGTGAGCAGAAAAGAGGGACTCGTTTGCACCAAAAGGAAAAAGAAACGTAATGCACAAGAGTGCTGTTCCTTTCTCATACAAGCTCCTGAGCTTTGATAATGATTCTGCATTAGCGGGCCCTAAACACACACGGAGGAAGCCAGAATGCCGCCTTGTTGTGCAATCAGCGATCTTTAGCTTAATACGGTCCAGATGGTGGAGGTGAGGATTGACGTCGGCATCAACCCGCAGATCCAAATGGCTGGACTGTGAACACAGTGGAGTCATTCAAGTTCCTGGGGGACCACCATCTGCAATACCATTAAAGAGGATGCAAACATCTCCAATGTAATTAACAAGACCAAACACAGGATGTCCGTCCTACATGTCAACATGTCACTGCTGAGCGAGGCCTAACCGCATCACCCATGAATGCCTCTGCCTTTTCTCAACACTGCAGGATGAGAGGAGTCGAGAGGTTAGCGTGCTGCGGCCCGCCCTCCGTCAAAGACCCGCAGGACGGCAGAGCACAGAAAAGGGCAAAGAAAAGATGGCTGCTGGCCCTTTCCAGCCAGACAAGCACCTATTTGACATCTCACCCTCTAGAAGACAGTTCCGGTGCATCAGTGCACCACCACCTGCCACAACAACAGTGTCTTCCCAACGGCAATCGCCATCCTCAATCTGCCCTTCTCAGTCTGCCCCCCCCCCCCCCCCCCTCTTTCTACATCACACACCGGAGCCTACAAGTACACACATATTGACTGACCCAGCTGACGTAGAGATGAAAGGTTCACATGTATGCGCTTCTTGATCTGCTTTGCATATCTGATGCTATGCGGAGGCTGAGACCAAACTGGCCTTTTTGGGTGTTAATGTTATTTGGTTTTTGTGTAGTGGACCTAAGTCTGTGTTGTTTTGGTTTACGTTTTTTTAGCAGTTTATTTCAGGTCATCAGCAAAACGTCATCGCTATCTTCCATAAATGCTCTCTGTGCCTATGTAACAACCTCAGTCACTAAATTCTCCACACTAAGCAACGTGGGCACAATAGTACATATAGTTCAAATATACCGTGACAAACTCAGAGGTATATTTTGACAATTTGGGAAATACACTTATCAATTTTTTTGTATTGAGTAAGATGAGAAGATCGATACCAATTCCATGTTCGTGGGCTAAATATGAAGCTACAGCCAGCAGTCGATTAGCATGTCTTAGCATACAGACTGGAAACTGAGGTAAACAATTAGCCCTGCTTTTACAAAAGTAACAAAATCTGCCTACCAGCACCTCTGAAGCTCACTAGACAAGTATGTCTTTGTAGGTTTGTTTACATAATGTAATTTGCAAAAAAGAAAGTGTGAAAGTGTGAAAGTAACATGTTCTGGCCTGGCGCATAACTTCCTGTTCGTCTTTCCTGGTCGCCTGGCAACCTCACCGTGACAACAAGACTGACCTCCATTGTTGTGTGTGTGCTAGCTAAGCTGCTAGCTGTAGCTTCATATTTACCAGAGGCCTACAAACATGGGAGTGGTATCAATCTATGTAACTCTCAGCAAATAAAAAGCTAATAGCGTACATCTCATAATGCAAAGTAAAATAATTGCACGTTGCAGTGTTCCAAATAAATTAAATTAAATCTCTCTTTCCTTCACAGTTACAATTAAAAAGAAACAAATGCTGAACTTCCTGCCAAAATGCAGATCATTCCCCTATAAAGTGTACAAATTCCACAGGAGAATCTATTAACTCCCATAAAAATATACTGCATGAGCAACATTTTAGGAAGCACTGTAAGTGTTAACCTGTACCCTTCAAGTCTCAGCTTTATCCACATACATTTTATAGAAATGTGCCATTTGCTGTTCATTATTTAGCAGAGAACAACATACACACCACTCCATTTGCCTCTCAACGGCGCTTGTCAGACTTAGTTCTGTGTAACTGTCTTGTACTACACAGCACCAATTAACCCGGTCAGATTCCTTATGAAACCATCCTGCCCGCTCAAAGTGATTGATTGCAATTTTGATGGGGGTTGAACTGTACAAAGCTCTGGCTATTACAAAGACTAGTGAAAAAAAACAAAACAGAGAACATGTTTCTTTACTTTTTGTTTTTCTGAAGAAAGGGGTCATGAGAAAAACTGGCCACATCCTCTTGTTTGCTTGCATTCCCAGGGTGGATATCTTTCTTTTCATCTCGGCCCGCTTCCTCATTCACGTCTCGTCTTTTCAGTCGCAGGCCTTCCTCTGAGCAATGCAATGTTGCACAGCATGCAGCACACAGCAACAACAGGCCACTTTAGCAAAAGGGGGGAGAAGTGGAGGCATTCCTTCTCAAGGCAATAAACACCACCGTTGAAAAAGAACCTAGCTTGGGAAACCACACAAATGGAATCTTTTGATTACTGTATTGCTCCCCGTTTTGTACAGTAAAACACACACCTAGCCACTATTAGTCAAAACAGAAAGCCTTTGTCAATTTGTGCAATATTGAGTCTTGATGCCCCCTTTTTTTATTTTTTTATAAAAGTAGCATTATGATTTGAAATAAAATTGTGTTTAAAATGACTGACGGGATTATAGTAAAGATTAATGCATCTATTGTGCTATTTACAACAAAGAAGTACCCTTTTACACGCCACTGTAGACAAGATGAGCAGGACGTAATCTCTTACAATGCAGCAGTTAGAGCGTGAGTGGCTTAAAGAACGCGGGTTGTCGAGCCTTGCGTATGGGTGACACCGGGCGGTGCTTTGGCAGAGCGGGAACGGGAGCGCGGGTGAAGCCTCCTTGACCCTGAGTAACACGGTGGGTGTGGACGGGTGGGGGTGAGGGTGGCCTTTCTGGGGCGCTAAGTGCTCTGCTTGTCCAGCCCTGGCAGGTGAACTGGCAGGGGCTTCACCCCGAGGTTGGAGGGCTCAGCACTGAACACTGGCACCGGATAGGGGTTTCTGGGATACATCCTCACCGAGCGATGTGTGTGTGTGTGTGTGTGAGCGCTCATGCTTTTTGTAAGTGGGTGTGTTTGTTTGGTCGTACAAGTGCATCAACATAAGAACACATGCTCGTGCGTGCCTCCGTTGTGTGTGTGTGGACCGTGCCTCTCGGTGTTTAGCCCCTAAATGATGAACACTCTGGTAGTACCAGTTGACAGATGGGGACCCCCGGCCCTTTCTTGGAGTGGGGGTAACATGCAGACGAGTGTTTTCGGAAGCGGCTCGACAGGCTCTACACTGCCGCATCTCGGGGGCCCTCTAACCTCTCTGTCGTCTCTGAGGGGCCCTTGCGACCCTCGGCGGTGGCCTTTTCCAGTCGAAGGGGCGCACAGCCCCTGCCCCCCCCCGAGGACCCTGCCTCTCTACCTGGCATGCGGGTGACAAGGGGCAGGAGAAGTCAGTGGATACGAGGGTTCACCTGGACAGGACAGAGCGGAGTAACAGGCCGAGCTACATCGCCCCTGCCTCCCAAGCTGACATGATACGAGCTGTTCTCGAGGGCCTCTTTGACCTGCTTTCCCTTTATGAGAAGAAGATAATCCTTGCCTACTCCAACACGTTTGATGCCGAAGTGTGTAACACCTTCTGCGCCACAGTACAAATGAAATCCTGTCATTGCGGAGCTACAGATGAGCAATTTCTCCCTGCTTTGATTCCATCTTTTATATTTCTTTCTATTTTTTTTTGTGCTCAAAGTCGTGCACTTTTATGCCTCCACTTCACCATAAACACGTGTATGACAAGTTTATAATTGCAGCTCCAAATCGGCGTGTTGGTGTGTGCCACACGGAGGCAGAGGAGGCCATAATTGGCATTCCTACCTCTGTGTGCCAGCCGGCTCTCTCTCCTCTCGTCAGAGTGAGAGTTGACAAAGAGAGCGCCAAGCGTTTCCAATCCCACATCCCTCACTTTTTTTTTTTTTTTCTTCGCGGCCTGTGACGAGAAGAAGGCGAGATGTGTGTGTGTGTGTGTGTGTGTTTTGGATTAGTGTCTTGCTGCACAATAAATCTTTGTTAAACAAATGCAAAGCAGATGGCACCATGGTGTCTCCTCCGTGAGGAGAGAAAGAAAGAGAGAAGGAGAGAGAGAGAAAAGGAGAAAGAAAGAGAAAAGAAAAAAAAAAAAAAACACACGCCTACTCCTTATTCTCATCCTCCACAGACACACTGATCATGCACATTACACAGACGGTGACTGTGTTGAGCTGCAAAACACTTAATCCTGGAGTGGAAGCTAAAGGTGGTGTCTGAATTCTGACGGGCACCCAAACACATTCTGTTCATGAGAGAGAACATTTTGTTTATCAGAGGGGATTGTCAGCGCGCCAGTTGGTATTAATGATAGAGCCGACATTTCTTGCCCCAGCACACATGGGAAAGACATGGCCAGGCCACGCAGCGCATTAAAGCAAGGTAAGGGGAAGGTAGACGTCTCCGTTACGTCTCTACCTCTTCATGTAGAAGTGGCCTTTTGCTGCATGAGGCCAGCCACGCTCGGCCCCGGCTGTCGCTGATAGTTATGGATCCCTTTTCAAGAGGCTTGCGTGTTCCCCCGACACAAAAGAACGTGGAGGCCCCTGGGCCATACCGGGTGCACGGGAGCAGCGCTGCAAGATGGCCGGAGACGGTCGCGTGGTGAGACTGATTTGCTCGTCAGGAAGAGACACGAAGGAATCCAGTGACCAGTGTCCAGATCAGACAAGCCTCGCAGACAGCGGGAGGGCTCGCTATTGGATTCAGGGCGAATGCGAAGAAAGAAAAAAAAAAAAAAACCCTCTGTTTTTACTTCTCGATGAGTTATTTATTTTTTGTTCATTATAATATTCAAACTGACATCATGTCCAGTCGGCCCTGCGCAAAACCCCTGTGAGGAATCATGGGATACACATTTAAAAATAAGAACAACAGAGCGCGCATTCATAATTGTGATGATAGGTGACAGTGCTAGTGAGCCAAACATCATCGCAAATGACAGTGGCCTGTGTCTTTGTATTTGTATGCAGCCGCATAATACTGCACAAAGTGGAAGAGTGCTCCTTTGAATTACCACAACTATTGCTCACGGATATGAGACTTGCGACTGATTTCTAACTATTCTCCTTTTGTACATCCATAGCATTGTACCATCACAGACTGTGGATTGTGATTAATGAACTTATTATGCAGCATACACCGGGGATTTGATTATTTACATATATTCAGGATGTAGCCAGCCTAATGGAAAGAGCCATTACCCATGCTGATGAACCTAACATCAAGGCGCTCTCCTCTTTCTCTCAAAAAGCAGAGACTCATCCGTGGCATATATTTTTAGACTCTGACTGGGAGGCCGGATTGAACCACGTATTTCAGCACTGCAGTCTTTCCTCCTTTCATCTCGCCTGAAAATGGAGGGAAAGCATCACTTAACATTGCAGCTTACCACACAATTACCTGAGTACCTGTTCTCACTGCAATTACAAGCCCAAGACAAATAATTAGTCTGACAAATGACTGCTGGGCACATCGCCCTTGTTGTGGTTGAGCCGTGTAATTTGGAGCGCCGGCTCCGAAATGCTGGCTCTGTGGCAGTAATTAGCGATAGGCGATGTAACTTTACACCCGCCGAGAGTGTGTGTGTGTGTGTGTGTGTGTGTGTGTGTGTGTGTGCGTGAGCGCGCTTGTGAGGCCGCTGTGAGTTCAGGTGTCACCGCGGCCTCGGCTGCAATCATAAGCTTCACAACCCGGAGACTGGGTTGCGGGAAATCTCTGCATGTCGCCGCTGATCTCCCAGTCAGTGACACAGACAGCAGCAGCCCACCTGCCAGCCTGCCACGTCTCCCCAGCGAGGGGCTGACACCATATTGTCAATGCCACAGATTGAAAGGCGATTCTCTTTTTTACACAATCCCCCCTTTCGCTCCATCTGCCATCGTCTGTGGTCTGTCTGCGCGCCTCCGTGTGTGTTTCTGCTCCTTCCTACCTTCCTTCCTTCATTCACTCAGTCCCGGTTGTCACGGCTGACGGCGGCTTGTCAAATGTTCCCGCAGCTGCAGGTTCATCCATCATTAAACGGCTGAGAAGAATTGAAATCATCTCTATCAGAGCCCTCAGGTAGTGTTGGCGCCTTTGGAGACGCGGGTCTGTAGACTACGAGGCCTCGCTTGTAGAAGGCATCATTACTTCCACATCTGTCAGATTTGAGTAAAAAGGTTACACGGTTAGAGGAAAAAACGAAACCTGCGCTGGCAAATTCGGGTTGATAGAGTAAAGTCAGAAAAGTAATTTGAACTGTCTGCTGCGATATGTCAAGTCTCGCTTTCTTTCCCTTTGAAATGAACGTCTTCACACAATGTGCATGCGCACGCACACATGGCTCAGCCCTTTTTTATTATAAATATACACAAACACAAACAAACAGTTTCCCCCCCACGCATATGTTTTTGGGCTCCCGCGGGGCCTCTTTAAGAACATTGGTTCTCAGAAGTGAAAATGTATCGCAGGTGTTTTCTCCCACACGAGGGAGGAGATTTTGCAGGAACAGAGACCTGACCCCTCTTCGGGGATTAAGTGCAGGTAAATCCGGGGTGTGTTCCCTGGCCGGGCCCAGACAGCCTGGGAGGCCACGTCTAACTCCCCTTAGTCAGTCAAGGAGGCCCGGGAGCTGGGTGCACACACTCAGTAACCACTCATGCACACACACACACACATACACACACACACACACACACACACACACACAGAGAGAGACTGCAGCACAGGTGTGGGGCCGAGCAAAACAATAATATTCCTAATTGGGTTATTTTTTAATCTATGGAGGCAAGGAGCCTAATTACTACAAGGTGTAAATACAGACGCTTCCATATTTACCGCTCATGAAGTAACAGGATGCTGAGGTAAAACAAAAGGGGAGGATCAGGGAAATGTTAAACGCAACACAGAAAGAAAAAAAACCCAATGAGAATTAACAAACAAAGCCCTTAGTTATTCTTATCGTGCTATCTGATCAATCTATTTTTGTTCCTCAACAGCTCTAATCTCTCTCCCACTCCCTCCCGTGTTGCGCCGAGAAACATTTTTGCACTTCAGAGATAAAAATCACAGTCTCCTCATCCACTCCTCTTCTTTTGTCTCCATTTCACACAACAAAGAGATAACACCCACGTGTGACAAGTCCACCCACATCCATCAAACTTCGCTCAAATCCGCCAGCAACAGAAAACAAAAGGCTGACTCTCTCTTCACAGAGTGGGCCAGAGAGCATCGATCACTCTCAGAGAGGCTAAACAGCGAGAGGCTGAGCGGAATGGAGTGGAATTGTACGGACCTGTTATGCATTTTAGATTGACTTTAATCCATTTATTTGCACCACTTGTAGCAGTTGTTTTACATTAGGCTGAACATTAAACCATTGTGTAAGATTTGTATTGTTCTTGTTTCTTTCATTTAGGCCTATAAGATATATTACAGTGCACTTCAAAGAGTCAAACAGCGTGGCCCGTGTCCAACACTGTGAAGTCTTCTTTCTGGGATTTTCTGTGGATCTAGTTAGTGTTCTTGTAGGTGGAGCTCTTTTCATGATCTGATCGGCCACAGCTGCTGTAGCTGCTTACAGCCCAGCTCTTCTGCTGTTTGTGTTCCATCTTCCTCTTTTACAAACCGCCGGTGAGACTGCAATAAATGTGAAACAGAGGACCCCCTGTGTACTGGAGAATTCTTCCCAGGAAAGTGACAGCGAGCGTTTGTAATGGGAGATGTAAACGCTTTCATGTGCTCGACATAAATTGATTAATACATTGATTGATGGTAGTAAAGCTAACTTTTTATAGCTATGTCATTGGTACTGGTTTCTTCTACAGAAATAGTCCTTTTGCAAACTGTTGACAGCGTGTTCTGTGGATTATCCAGATCAGTGTTTTCCAACCAGAGGGGTTGGGGCCAACCCAACAGGTTGCAAGATAAGACCGAACGGTGGCAAGAGAATTCGTTAAACATAAAACAAAATGCAAAACTGTTTGCTTTGAGAATGTGAATAGTTTTATGTCTTCAGTCTGGTGAAAATATTCAAAAAACAATTTGAGTGTTGAAAAGGCCACCACACACACATATGATGAGGAAGGGTGGCAGGGAAACAAAGTTTTGTGTTAAGGGTCACAAGAAAGTGACAACCTCGGGTTCAGAAAAGTGAAGCCATTGCGGAAGTGCCTTAAACTCCTCCAGTGGCAAAAAGGAAGTCAGATTGTATGGAAGTTTATGAGAAAATGACCCTACTTCTCATTAGAATAATTACCTCAGTAAACATTGTAAACATGAGTTTATGGTCTCAATTGCTAGTTTCAAGACTTCTTCAACACAGCATGATGTTAATTTTGTAAATGATGGTCCCATTTAGAGTAAAATAGTCAATATAGCAGGTTATGCTTTAAGGCGTGATTGGCAAGTCACTACCGTTACCAGAGCCGTATACGGCGTCTCTACGTCACTCCTCCGCAGTCCAAATATGGTCGCTTCCGTTCACTGGTTGCAAAAAAAAAAAAAAGACAGCACGGCTAAAATGCCGTACTCAAGGCTTCAAAACGGCAGTCCACAAACCAATGAGTGACGTCATGATGACTACGTCCACTTCATATATACAGTCTAAGGTCACACGACAACAAAGTTGGAAATCCTGACCCAGTGTAAAAGTGAGTAATAGACAGAGATCTAGCTGTCACATGTACAGTTATTTACATGAAATATTTCAATGCATTTAATATTCTGTTGTAACTCTTCTGGGGCTGCGGCAGAGATCTAAGACACAGATATCGCAAACCCCTCACAAATCAAACTAAATGTATCTGAATGGGTACATACCTATAGAGGGTGGTGAGAGAAAGGTTTCTCTTTTAATATGGACGGACCAAACCTGCAGCTGAAACTCTCCAGTATGGAAAGAATTCATTTAATAGGACCAGGCCAGACAGACAGACTGTGAAATATGTCATACTTTTATTCCTGTAAAAACGGGCCCTGCTATTACATAAATCCAACAGTTAAGATCCAAGTGAAACAGTGAAACAAAGACCCTAATATTCCACAACAGATGAGGTACCAGAAAGGTTGTACAACGGAAGAGAAGAAGGAAAAAGGTCAAGGTAAACTGGACCGAAGATTTAAAATGTTCATCACAATCGCAGCTTGCCATCAGCTATTAAGCGTCCGGCAGCGGACAGCCACACAAATCCAGGCCTGACTGCCTCTCACAAAACCTCCTTATCTCACCTGTCCACCTGTCCCGCTCACTCGTCCATCTTCCACCCGCCGACCGCCGTGATTGCATCTTTAGTGTTACTACCCGAGCGACAGCTCTGCTGCAAGAGCAACATAAAGTCAGCCATTAAACAAAAGTGTATTTATTATTTCTGAGACACAAGGAGACAGCAAAGAGGATTGCCTCCTCCATTGGAGATGATGGTAAAATCAACAGTTTATCAGCAGTCTGGGCCACAGATGTAGCAGAAGGGAGGGCCACCTAAATCTGACTTTATTCATGTCTTCATTGTTGATTCACATTTGGTCTGGCTGGCATATAATACATTATTCTGTAAATCATAGTAATGTAATACATATAATATGCAGTTAATGGTGGAAAAAAAATGAATGCTTGATGCAATTTGTGTATTATGAGGAAAGGATTACACATTATTGGGCCATATGAATGTCATTTTAGGATGCTTAATTATAATTTTAGACAAAAAACTGATTTAACCTACAGTCCTGGAGGGTTTATTATCCGTTAGTAATGCATAACATGCAGTTTGGATTCATTGTTTGCTTACTATTTTCCTGTAAAGGAGGAATTATTCAGATAATGTACAAAAACAAAAAGAGCAATACCACACTATAAAAATGCTCGAGTAAAAGTCCTGCATTTAAAAGCACAGAAGCACAAAACGTACTTCCTGTATTAAACATACGTTTGCAAAACAACCCCTCTCAATGATGCAGTGTGTGGAACCAATATCAACTGCTTTATAAGGCAGCGCCTTCAATTAATGAAATGCAGCATATTTTAAACACTGATCATGTGTTTTGTATGTAAAAATATAAATCTACAAAATAAATGTAGTGGAGTAAAAGTAAAACATACAAATGCAATCCTTGTATTTTGTACTGGAAGGCCTTGTAAATATTAGTAGTAGTAGTATTGCAAAATGTATTAATGGAACATCAATGCCATGCGAGCATAGGTGTGAATCGATAAATGCACAAAGCTGCACACAGTATCTATATGTTAATGCCCTGTGTTATCTATAATTGGTTAACAAGACATTTTCTGTGTTATAATGCAGGCAGGGCCCCTCTTTCCACAGAACAATAGTTCAGTGCTCTTAAGCCTTACAATGCGTGTTTTTCTCTTGCTAAAATTGACTGTATTTGAGTTGTCTTGTTTGGCGCCGGGGGGCGTAAAGGGCTCTAAAGTCAACGGGTGTCGTGCTACTTCCACCAGGCAGCCACCCGTCTCTGAAGCCAACATGCGTCACGCTTATTGACGGAGGAAGTTCCACGTGTTTCTGCAGACAGCCCTGTCCGCCTGCGCTTCCCCTTCGCTGTGCCGAGATCCATCCCTACAGAACGAGGTCAAGCCTGCATAATGACCCTAACGAGTCAAGATTCGCTGGATTAGATTATTTCAAACAGTTTGCAGAGCCACCGTTCTGACAACAAATATCCCCGAGCCAGAGAGTGATGGTCATTCCCTGGCTGCTTCTGACATCGCAAAAACAATGTGTTGATTTGGATTTCACGTTCAGCCGCTCGTCGCGTCCACATGGTTTATGCGGAGAGATATGTCATTCCGGGGGTTAGGCTAATTTCAGCCAGGCCATTTTAGATGATGTCAGCGGGCGCTGGAGAAAATGGAGCTGACCTCTCATGCCCCGCGCTGCTACGCTGCGTTAGACTTGCCGCTCACCAAATTTGGTAAATCTGCCGCGTTTATTTCCCCCCCAACGTCCACTTCATTACGGCGCGTCTAAGATATCGGGAGCGCCGTCCCGTGACAGATCGCCGGCCTCCTTTCCTTCCTCCACCAGCAGAGCAACGTCGTCCTGCTCTTTTAACGCAAAGTGATGGGAGGCAATGTGAGCGTTTGGTTCAAAAATAAAACACATCGCTTCCTCTGTCAGTCTCTTCTTCAGGAAGCATTTGGCGCAAAAAATAAAACGTTGTGCTAATCTGCCTTGTCTTTGGCTGTAATTATCAACCCTACAGTATAACCAGGCCTCTGCCTCGCTCTTCTTACATTGTGTCTCTTTTGTGTTTCGCTTTTCTCATCTGTTTTTTTGTTCCCCTTTCTGTCTTTTGATTCCAGCGGATTGAAGAAGAACGGGCCTGATTGTCTCGCCTGAGGTAAGATTTCATAGGTTTACATATCAAAGTCTATAAATAGATAAGAGCTTTTGAAAGGGAAAGTGAGCAGAGAGGAAAGTGTGTGTGTGTGTGTGTGTGTGTGTGTGTGTGTGTGTTGATTTGTGACTGCGAGTTTGTTTGTACGTCTCTATGTGTATGCACGTGTGTGTGTGTGTGTGTGTGTGTGTGGAGAGAGACAGAGAGGCTTTCCCACTTGCATACACAGCGAAAAGAGCCTCCACCAAAACAAAAGGGATTATGGCGTTTCAAGGGTGTTGTGTTTGCTGTGTTTATTCACATAGCTCATGGGGCTGCGCAGGACCGGCAATGAATGTCAATGTCAGGGAGCGAAAACGCTGCAACACAAGATAAATATGACGAACAATAAACACAGATTAAGGCTGAATATGTCACGCCGCATCATACGCAGATCCCAAGTCTCATGACATTAAGTAACCCTTGAAAGTGTTGACATGATCACGTTAAAAAAAAAACGATGATGGTTGTTTGCCTTGAGTGTGCCGCCACGGACATAAAAACGTGATTTGTATGGATAGTTTGGCAGAATTCAGGTGTCACACCTGCTTAATCCGGTCCTGGAAGGATCAGTGGTGGTGTAACAGGGAGTGGACCATATTAGCGGCGATCATCGTGGCCGAGAGGAGAGCGGAGACGAATGCATCGAGCACTCTAGTTGATGGAGGTGGTCTGAACAAACTAATTAGGCTGGAGTGTGTGTGTGTGTGTTGTGCAGCAGGTGTGGACTGTACTGCAGGTGCAGCAATACTCACTATTAATGTGCAGGAAGTACAGTATCTATGTAATCAAAATGATGCCTCAGCAAACACACGCTTATATACTAATATTTTTCCCATTGAAGGAAAGAAGAAAAAAAAAAGTTTGGGCGAGGAGCGGCGCCTGAAAGATAAAGCCTAATGCGCACAATATTGCAACGTGTTAGTTAACAACTGTAGCTTTAACTTTAAGTTAACCGATTGCTTTTCCTCTCCCCCTGTTTTATTTTTTTATTTTTTTATTTCCACATCTAATTACACTTTCATTCATCAATGTTGATTAATAGGTCCTGTGGCACGCCTGCCTCATTTTACTCTCAATTAAGCCGGTTGATGCATGTTCTCATCAAGCAAGATGCATTGGCCTGGTTTACTTGAGGCGCTATTAGTGGACACTGTAATTAGTATCCCAGCACATAGAACTTCCCCCACCTCCTGAGCCCCTCTCCCCAAGCTGCCATCCCTGGCCTCTTTTAATGCCTTCCAAATAATGGAGATAACAGAATAGATGAGGGACGAGCAGTCCGGCCCACGTTAATCATCTTCCTCTCTGCAGTTTTTTTCTTGCTTGCTTTTTTAGCAGAAGAATTATGGCTTGTAAAATCACCAAACTCCCAATGTCTTGACAGACCTCTTTTGTGTGCCAACCACTCCAGCTCCTCCCCGCATTTTCCTTATCAGTGGAGAGATGTATGTCTTTATCACATTTCACACTCAAAAAGGGAACAGCCAGCCTGATATATTTGCCAGTAACTAAATGTGGGGCTTTATCGCAAATATCAGTCTAAGTTGTGCACATTAGCCCTGGCGCTCTTTGAGAAGCCACTTTAAAAGAGGGCTGATTACACGCTTGTTGCTGTCGTGATAGCAGCTTTCGGCGCTCTGGAGCCCCCTTTTTTCTCGCTCCAGCCAGCTTTCCCAGAGCGCTCCTCTGCCTCTGATTCCCCCGCACTTCAAGAGATGTCTCTGAGGAGGGCCTCAGCAAAGGGCCCGGCTGGGCAGACAGAGACTAAAGGATGGGTGAAAGATGGAACGAGATGGAGAGAGATGGAGAGAGAGAGAGAGAGAGGCAGCGAAGGGTAATAAAGCGAAGAGAAGCAGATAGAAGAGAAGCGCGGCTACACTGCTGCCGCGTTGGCTGCTCTTTGTGCTTTAGACGCTGTAGCGGTGGCCACGTCTCGTCCCCATGTCTGCGCAGACGGCTCCCATGGGCCCCTGCGCCGAGCTTGTAAGAGCTAATTGGGCCTGTTAGGGTCAGCAATTAGCCGGCTGCTATTGAAGGATCGTGACAGCCAAGCCTTTCAAAGGCCCGTCATTCTTTTGGGGCAGAGGGAGAAAGAGCAGAGCGTAACATGGACAGGGCTGACGCTCAGACAACCAACAGACAAGCAGCAGAGGATGATGAACCAACAGGATATCCCACAATGCAGTGTGCTGAGGGTAAGGGGGAAGGGACAGTATGAGGCAACGCGTCTCTCACTGACTTCAGTCAGAACCGAGGGGACTGATGCAACTTTTCTCCTGCTGCAAATAATGCATCAACTGGCACTTTTCCCTTCCTGTGCAAAATGAATAAAGTTTGGAAGTGAGATCCTCTTTTTAGTGAGATGTGGTGCAGTTTGACTTGGCTGCGGGTGTTTGTGTTTGTTTGTTGTCTGACTGGTGGTGCAGTTACTCTGCGACTGATTTCATTGTTTGCTTCATTGTGTGATGCAGTAGAGGTTACTTACCAAACTGACGTAGGTTCTGCAAGGACACGGTCTGTAAGAGACAAAGAGAAGACTACACTTTAATGTTCTTTTAAGAATAGACATGTCTTTTATTTTGACTTCTCTTTTGGGCTCTTTACGGTCACTATCCTACTAACCAACACCGTTGTTAGCGCCACATTTTTGCAGCGGTTGAGAACCAACTTGCACACAGCACTGGGAGGTAATGTGTTCAAGTCTTTAGGTTTCTGTTTAGTAATAATGTTGGTCGCCAATCAATATCAGTATATTGCTGAAATAAATATTTGAATAAAGTCAATTTGTTAAAAAAGAGGATCCCACTTCGCACTCAAAAACACTGAAGAGCAAAGAAAAGGGTCTCATCTTGACAGGAGGCGGGACAATAATCCACCCCAGCATTTAAACACCTGTAACCACCAGCACAGGTGTACGCGGCTTCAAGGTGTGAGAGCGACAGGCGGGTAAACGGCCCGACAATCACTGCAGCCATGCAGACGCTGATGGGGCTCCCTAATGAATATGACAGGGGGTCATTAGCAGATTTGGCCCCTCACAACCACAGCTGTCTCGCATTGTAAGACCCTCCGGTTTGCGTGCGCTTGTGTGGGTGTGTCTCAGACTCAGGAGGGAGCATCTGCTGCAGGGTTACAACCTCAGCAGCCGCAACAGACGAGTCACGGAGGTTTCCTTTTCTGTGTTTTCTTTACGGAAAAATAAGGTGGCTGGTTGAGAAATGCAGACATTGGAACAAAAGGACGGCGATATGACAGTAAAATCTGCATGTTGAAGACGGTGCTCAAATCAGGAAGCAGCAAAACATCAAATGAATTAAGTACAATGTGAACGAGTGTATTAATCTCAATGAAATGTTAATAGACATTTGGACATTCGACGACACATCACAGTCTCTGTTCCTATTGTAAAATAATTCAACTCTTGCACACTGAAAATCATAAACCCCAAACATGTGTATGTCTTACCTCCCATTGTTGAAGTATTGTTCCAGGTTTTGATTGATATTTTGAGTTTTACTTTTCATAATTTGTAATGCTTGTATGATCGTGCCGGGCGTTCAGTTAATACAATTTGAAAATAAAAAGAATAAGTGTAGAATTGAGCTACAATAATTATGCTATCAATCTGCAGTGGTATTGGAGGTGCACACTGCTGAAGAGGTATACACATCTGAAGAGTCCAATAAAGTCATACTAATGAATCAGGCCAACCCTCTCATGGTCCACTGAAGAATAACATTAGAATAATGTCATTTCATAAAAGCAGTAAGCCACTCGATGCAGTGCTTCACAGTGATTTTAGAACAGCTCAGAGGCTTCGCTTCACGCCTAACAGCGCCTCTTAGCTGCTCTAAATTCACCGTAAAGCGCTGCCTCTCATCGCTTATAGCTTACATCAAATAGGACCTTTCTACCACAAATAGCAAACGAGGAGCGGTATAGAGTGGTAGGTACACAAAAAGGCGGCGAGATTACAGCACATCCGTCTCTACGAGTGGCCCTCAACTGGTATCTGTGGATTCCCTTGATATTGTGAGCGAGTTCAAAAGGTTTATCAGGACACATATTTGTCTTAAAGAGCAGGAAAGAGGGACGCAAATGTATGGTTTCCACCCAGGGGGTTGCCATAGCAACACCGCCATTGTTTTCTTTATGCCTTTCATTTTATTTTATCATAGAGTGAAGAGGAGAAGTTACATTGTGCGTGTGTGTGTGTGTGTGTGTGTGTGTGTGTGTGTGTGTGTGTGTGTGTGTGTGTGTGTGTGTGTGTGTGCGTGTGTGTGTGCGTGACAGGTGGGGACTTGTTGTGCTGCGGGAGAGTGATGGGTCGGGCTGGATGACAGGCTGGCACAGGGGGCAAGCAGGACGGCGACTGAACATGCTCGGATCTGGGGAGAGGTGTCAGTCCTGCAGCCAGCCAAGCAGAGACACACAGGAACACTTAGGAAAACGGTGATTCAAGGAGGAAACAAACAGAAGCTCCACTTTTGATATTTCTGAGACCTGAATAAAGGCAGAGAGGTTTTCGTAAAGCGATAGGAATAATGCGTTTTCTCTTGCGTTTGGGTGTAATACTCTTGATACTTTGTGGTTCCTGAATCGAGTATAATGTGCCACCAAAAGTTGCTGAATTTAGATTATTCTGTCTGATCTCTGCCCTCTATTTTAATGACAAAAACAAGATTGAATTTGCTCTGACTGAGGCCACGGTCTTGTTAAATGTGATCTCCATCCACGAGCGGTAAAAAAGAAGACATACCAGCTGTTCAAATTCATAGGTGATGAATCGTGCTGCAGGCTTCCAGCCATCATTTTTCAAAAAAAAAAAAGTCCTCACGGTCACAGTCCATTTTTTACATAAAACAGCATGAGGGTTTTTTAAAGAGAGATGCTCCACTTGTAGTCTCTCTGAGTCATGGCTAAAGAGCGATTTTGCTTCAGCTTCATCGTTTACGTGGAGCAAGGGGGGAAATTAATCAAAGCTGAAGAGTGATTTTTTTTTTTTTCACGCGGCTCCCTCAGAGAATAAACATCAATAAACATTACTTAATACCCTACAACACAACCCCGCAGGGTCCCATTTAATTTCAGTGGTGGAGAACGCCTAAAGTGCTACTGTTTTACACCAAATTACATACTCTGAAAGTTTGAAGAGGCCGCTAGTTTTCCCACCCTAGAGAAAGAAATTAAATTAGCTCAAATAAAACTGTGTGTATGTGGGCGGGGGGGGGGGGCATACAGTGGCATACAGTAACTGCAGCTATTTGTTCTTAAAAGTCCAGTTTGACACCTACATTGGTTTAAGGTAGTCTAAACATTTTGTATTCCCCCCCCCCCCCAAAAAGACTCCAAGGTGGTACAGAAAAATGATCCGTCATGCACAACTCCATTTGACTTTTTCTCACTTTTCCAGCAGCTGCTCAGCGTTCACGTCACTTCGAGCTGCGGTGTACTGTGCCCGCCGCACGGCGACAGCCATCACAACACTTCACATTGTACTTTTCACAACACACTTTTTGTTTTTTTAAAGGAACCACTTGGACTATAGATTAATTACAGGGGAATTACATGACGCCTCACTGACGTGATCTCCATGTGTTTCAAAATAAGCCGTAGAAATGAGTGACGCGGAGACGCGAGGTGTTCTTGCTGCCCTGCTCGAACAAAAGAGCCAGAGTGCTCAACTCCATTAACTTTAGAGCATAATGGACGAAAAAGAAAAAAAATCACAAAATTAGCAAGAGAAGTCGCCCCCGGCGAGTCCGTTTTCCTTCAGCCGCATGCTGTGCATCGTTAATAAAGTGTTACACACTTATTTGCGAGTTCTGCAGCCCTGTGACATCTACATTTTGGAGCACACGCCGCTTTCATTCCAACCCCAGCGGTTCGAAGGCTGGCGAACGAGTGTCATTCACTGTCATGTGGGGGCACTCCATGCAATGTGTCAGTTCAGGAACAGGCGCTCTGCAGGCGCCAGCAGGTGTTTTCAATCCTCCGCGTTTAACACGGTTTGACCTCGCGTCAAACATGAGAAGAGTTCATCATATTGGGAATCGTGTCTCTCAGAAGACGTACCCAAAGGAGTCTGCAGACATTTCGTCGTTGTTACCTCATCGGGTGTGATCATCAAACGCACCGTTTTCCTAACATGTAGGGGAGATCTCTGTTGAAAACTGTCAGTCACAGCTGTCACCAGAAAACTGACTGATTTATGGTGGCGTGTTTGTTTCTCTTTTATCATTTATTAAGACAGCCGACTTAATGTATCTGGAGTATGAAATCATTTTGTACATTTTTCATCTTGTTGAAAAAAGGCCATTCTTTAAAAAGTACTGATAATTTAGAACAAGTAAATAGATCATAATTTGAAGAAGAGAACTTTATTGTTAGACCCTAACAATGCAGAGCAACCGTAAAGTTTTTTTTCACCTCTTCAGATTAATTTCCCTTCTCCATGCACCCTGGACGTGGATGAAGTTGTGTCAGAAATGTCCCCAGAAATGTTATCGATGTGAGCAGGCCACAAAGTTTCAGCTGCAAATGATATCAGATGTGGAGACTTTGCTAGAGTCCCCGCAGAGTCCCTCAAAGTTTAGTCCTCAGAAAGCCTCATTAGAAGTTACAACGGTAGACAGGGTTGGGTTTGTGTACTGACTAACATACAGGACTTCCAAGCCGCAAACACTGCGCAGTACAATAAAGAAAGGGGGTCAGCTAATGCCAGAACTTATCCCTGCTGTGGTACCACACTTTAATTGTGAAATAACAGAGTGCACGACAGCAGAGCGTTCTGATCCGGATTCACTAATGAGCTGCAGGAACCTGTATCAAATTGCAGAGGGCTGGATCGTGACAGGGCTGGAGATATGAGCACCCGATTGATGCGTTCCTCGGAAGATGAACACCTGTCGTCCCTGGCCGTACATCCCTCCGGTCCATCGTTTTTTCCCAGAAGCCCCGGAGGGGAGGAAGGGCGGCGTGATGAACGAGCGGCACTGGCGAACACCCAAGGCAGTGATATCTGATCCGCCTCCCACATCCCAACACAGGCAGACGGACAACGAAGGCGGCAAAAAAAGAAAAAGGAAGCGAAATATGTCACATCCCAGCCCTTCAAAACGAGTGTAAGAGATGAGAGCAGTGCTTCCTGTTACCCCCACTCCTCCCCCTCCTTCTATTTTGATTTAGGAGCTGAGCCACTTTAATAGAGATATGGGGGGGGGGGGGGAATAACAAGGCCTACCAAGAGATTAAGCCTTTAGCCACACGGCTGTTGTTGGAGAAGATACTCAATGATCACATCCAGTAAAACACATTTCAAAAGTTTCCACGATCCTTCAGCTGCTTGCCCACTGTCAGCACACAGCCAATCTAGACTTCTCTTTTGTGACCTGAGGATCAGCTGAGTGAATGCAGCTTGTTATGCTATGAATTGCAGGCACTGCACTTAGAGCGCGCTCCGCGGTATTACACACATCTATTTCTCCATCTCGCTGTTTGGATACGGGTATGACAATTATGTATAAGCTGTGTTTTTTTTCTTTCTTTCTCTCCTCCGCGAACAAAGAAAAGTCGGAGGATATCTGAGAGAAATGTGTTCACGTAATAATACAGCAGAGAACGAATACAGGAATATGAGTGTCAGTAAGTGAGTGGTGTTTTTCTTCTTTTCGTGTGTTTACAGAGAACGTCCTTCAGACTGGATCTAAGCAGCTGTGTCAGCAAGCGTCCTGCCTGCAGAGGGGTCTTTGATCAACACACTGACGCCTTACAAGCTGTTCTGCTGCTGACCCCGACCTCTGACCTCCGTGAAGCCCAAGGAACACACAGTGCGTCTACCCGGATCAGTGAGGTGTTGCACGATTTGACTTTTGTCCAACGGTTTTTGATAATTAAAACTAAGATTGTAAACTATGCACAGGTACTCTAGCTTTAGAAGGCTGCTAATTGCTAACCAGAAAAAAAGAAGGAAATATGTGCTTTATAAGTAGGCATTGAAGTGACTTTACTAAACATGTCTCATGTCAGTAAGAAATGATTTAGAGCTATTTTAAGATATCAATCAGTACTACTTTAGAATCAATCAAATACAATGAATTTGCACAAGCTATGTTTTTTTTTTTTTTTCAGTAACAGGCTAAATGTGAGAATTCACATAAAGAAAAAAAAATCTACTTCCTGCTCTGATCCCTTCTACGGGTGTCGTGTGAGCGGTTGTACCTCCAGGCCCTGCATGTTTGCTGGGACACTGCAACACGCTGCAGGAAACGCTGCAGGCAGCACGAACCGCTGCATGCCACAAGAGGACAGGCACGCACAAACAGACACAAACATCAGAGAATACATGCCAACAAAAGATCAGAAATGTAATCAAATGACCCGTGATCCCTTGGCGTAATACTTACTAACTACCTGCCGAACCCGCTCTTACACATTCCCACCTTCAAAGTTCCTTTACCAGCATATTGCCATTTCTCAAACGTCCAGGTTTTTTCTTCTTCGGGTTGAGATTATTTGGTCAAGCAATTCTCTCAGAGCGTCGGTGGCTCAGAGAGTTGCTCAAGGGCACCTTTTGCAGAGGTTGCAGCGGAGACGAAGCACATTGCTAATTTGTCTAATTCTGGCTTTGAACCCGAGACCTCCCAGTCACAAGACTCATCATGTCTGATGATTAATATACTGAGAAAGAAAGAAAAAAAAGCACGATTCAATTTGCGTCTCATCGTTACATCTCCTTTAGATAAATGAATAGATTGGTCACTAGTGATCATCTCAGCGTCACTGACCCCCCCCCCCCCCAAATAAAAATCGGAGATGATCTTTAAAGAAACACCGATAAGCTTAACATTCACTGCACATTGCATTTCATTTCCTCCTCTGCGGGGATAGAATATCAAACAAAAAAAAAACATGAAATGTGTTTTAAATCACTGGAGGACGGTGACACACACACACACACACACACGCACAGACAGACAGAGAGAGAGAGACAGCACTTCCCTTTTCTTTTTCCCCTCCCTTGTACGTAATCTGCAGAACAATCACACAGCAGCCACACATCACAGTGACAGAGATGCACCTCCTCTCTACCTCTCAGTATCGATCTCCCATCCAATCTAAATGACCCTGTTAACCATTCCCTTAGCCCACCCCACCTCTCCTCTTTACTACCCCTCACAGCTTTGAGCCCTACTTAGCGGCAGCACTAACCCCCCCCCCCCCCCCCCAGCCCCCCACACTCCCACACACCCACCTACCTTAGTCCTCTTAGTTTAAAATGGCCCGGTGTGAAATAACTCACATCACTACAAGAGGGATGAGGTCATTAGAACATGTGACGCCCTCTTGAAACAGCAAGCATGATTGAAAAATCAATTTTGATGCCTGTTTTTTTTTTTTTTTCCTTCTCCTCTCCTCTCCTTCACTCCTCTCTGCTCTCCTCTCACGCCGCCACCGTGTTTGCATTTCTTTTAGCAATGCTCTCAATAACGCATTTCCACCATGGAAACATTGAATCAAAAGACGTAAAACTATTAGAGCAACACTCCTTGTACTTCAAAAAGCCTTTATCTCAGTCTGCCTCTCTGGCTTCTTTTTTTCTTTTTATCTCCCTTCTCTGATTCTGGTATTTGAATATGCAGGAAGAATAAATTCTGCCAGAGCAGAAGTTGGGGGGGGTGGGCTTCGGAGTACAAACTAGGCTGTCACACTGAAATGATGTTGTGCTAATATGTTATCATATACATAACATAGCTCCCCCTCTCAGCGATCTTTCCACCTCGCTCATTACTCCGAGCCTCTCGATAGGACCGTGGTCTTTTGGGAGTGCAGCAGAGGCTTTGAGTGATTTCTGAGTGTTTTTTTGATCTTTTTTAGCTGGATCGCTGCAGGTTAGTTCTTCCGCTCACCTCACATCTCCCATCCATTAAACCCGAGTCATTTTGAAGCGTGTTCTTATTAAACGGCTCCTGTGTTCTTTTGGTTGAATATTTTCACGTTAGAGACGCAAGGACAGGGCCTGCCCACGGCGAGAGAGAGGGAGAGAGAGAGAGAGAGAGAGAGAGGGAGAGAGAGAGAGAGAGAGAGAGAGAGAGAGAGAGAGAGAGGAGAGAGAGAGAGAGAGAGATGGGAGGAGGGAGAGAGACGTCAGTGTTTTTTTTTTTTTACTTTACCAGCCGTCAACCTTGTTGGGTTCAGTGTAACTTTCATTAGAGAAGGAGATTTAGTGCACTTGAAAAGACAGATGAAAGAGTTAGAGGCTAATTATCAGGAAATTGAAAAAAGATAGATGTACTGCAGTGACTACAATTAGTGAAGCACAGAATATCAAAGACTTATCAAGAGCAAGCGAAAAGGCTGCCTTGAAGAGCGAGCACAATTAAGGCATCTGCAGCCCGTGTGAAATGAGAGAGAAGAGGAGGAATAAAAATATGCCGGCTTGAATAGAAGTTTTTTCAACATTTCAGGGATGAGGGTGTGAGGGTGTGTGGGTGGGGGGGGGGGGGGGGGGGGGGGGGGGGGGGGGGGGGCAGATGACATTAAATCACACTGTTAGACGAGCTTCACCCGCTTTGAGTTCTCCTCTTCCTCATTTGCCCTTCTTCCATCCTCACTTCCACTTGCCTCTTTACATTCATAGTGCCTTTTCCACCCTGTGCCCCCCCCCCCTCACACACACACACACACACACACTTCCTCTGGATGGAGGGGATGGGGGTGATGTCTAGCCTCTGCTCTGACGGGACTCTCCTGCATGCTTCATTGCCTCACAAATTTGCACTGATCGACAGTCGCAGGTCACACATGCTCACAAATAGGTCATTTTGGGGCTGTGAGTGTGGGTGTGTGAGTGTGTGTGTGGGCGTGTGTGTGTGTGTGTGTGGGTGGATGTGTGTCCGCCCACTCTGCACCAAACATTTTGACACTGGCCGTGTAACGCGGTGTACACCACTACCAGCATTCAACATAAATGATTGAACAATAATGCGGTGGCTTTTGCTTTGTACATTTTCAGCATCAAAATAACAGAAACTCAGTTACATCTGGAACAATTAGTTCAATAATTGATAAGTTGATCAAACGAAAAATGATCTGAAACTGTTTTGATAATCGAATAATTGTTTTAAATATTTTACGAGCCCAAATTGTGAGAGAGAAAACCTTGAATGAGAAGGTATGCTGTTTTTTCTTTGTCCTATAGCTTTGTAAACTAGTATTTTGCGGGTTTCTCACTGTCGGACAAACAAAACCAGACATTTGAAGACGTCTCCTTGTGCTTTAAGAAAGTTGCGATGGGCATTTTTTTCATTAATTGATAAAGCAAATAATTGTCAGCTGCAGATCTCTCGATCACTTTTTTTCCGATGGACTCTATACTTTAAAACAACAATACGGTCACAGTAACATTTTAGGGACTGTTTTTTTTGGAAGTGAGGAATTCATAATGATAATAATAAGCCCCATTTTATTGACAAAAAAGAAAAAAAGAAAATCAGTAGTATTTCAGTAATGACCGACATTAGGGGCGTCTTACTTTGCAGCCAGGCCGTGACTGTGACTCCTCAATATGTGAGAGATGCTTCGGGGTCTGTGCTCTTTCCAGACAGGCTTTTACATAAACTG
This sequence comes from Pholis gunnellus, assembly GCF_910591455.1. NCBI lineage: Eukaryota > Metazoa > Chordata > Actinopteri > Perciformes > Pholidae > Pholis > Pholis gunnellus. Next base: position 8,342,836 of record NC_136534.1, read on the forward strand.
CATGGCAGAGGCCTCGCCAAATCTACCATCTGTTGGATCTCTCTCTCTCTCTCTCTCACTCTCTCACTCTCTCGTCTCTCTTTTTTCTCCTTTATTACAAATACGGATCAAAAAGCACAGCCATTCTCAGACTGTTTACAAAACAAGAGCTTTTTGCTGGTGAGAACAGAGAGCTCAGTTAAGGCGAGTCGTCACGTTTTTCTTCTTCTTCTTCTTCTTCTTCTTCTTCTTTTTTTTTTTTGCAAAGCATTTGTTACCAGAGATCTTTAGGGATACTGCAGTCTTTAGTCAGAGGACCTGCTTTTCTTGCCATTAGTAGAATGATATAAAACATGACAAAACAGCGTCTCTGTGAAGCCGGGTGTTAGACGGGTCTATTCTCTCCGGGACTGATATGTAGGGCAAGAGAGGAACAGCAGGAGCAAGAGGAGGAGGAGGAGGAGGAAAGACAAGAGGAAGGGCCTCGGCTGAGAGCTAGGGGGCGCACTAGCACATGCACGCCGCAATGTGGACATGCAGCCGGCTCCAACGCACTCACAATCCAGCTCCCTATTGGCATGGCAATCCATTAGAACGGTATTGCCAAAGCAAAGCACAATGCAAAATGAGTCTTTATGATTCATTTTTTTTCCTATATGCAGATCGCAAAACAAATGACTGATATCTAACAAAAAAAAAAATCACACTGGGGGGCACGCAGTTCAGCCGTCCCGGCACATATGAGTGGCCACAGTGTGTGGGTGAGAGCACACTCCGTCTCGCGTTCACACTCGCACACACTGAGAGATGAGATATTGGGAGGTGGTGGTGTCTCTTTGACTGTTGTGCCTGAGGCTCTAGCACATGGGATGGGGGGTAAAACAAATGCTAATGTCTCTCAGCCAACTAGCACACATGTCTAGCAGGGGGTTGTGGGGCGGGAGCGGGGGGGGGGGCTGGATTGGCATCTGTCTGTTAGCAGTGAAACCTACAGTACAGTGGAGTTTTTTTGGGGGGGTTTTATCCGCTCATTGTTTCACTTGCCCCTTACGAGCTCCAGTACTGAGGTGCCAGGAAATTAATTACTCTCTTTGGGAAATTTCTTTCCTCCTCGCACGTTGGATACTTTGAATCGTGTCAATTGCAGAAAATGAAAAGCGTGTGTGAAATATTGGCAGATCTTATAGCCCTCTGAAAACTGAACATAGTTCTGTATACTTTAAGTGTTTAATCATCAGACCCTCCTGCAGCTTCCATAGTTTTGGGGTTTTTTTTCAGTCTCAAAAGAGTCAGGAGAACAACATTTGAATTGGGATTTATTTTCAAGGGTTAGCGTCTGCAAATGCCTCTGCATGCATGCGTTCATGCACACGTTAATGTCTTCTCTGTGTGTGTGTGTGTGTGTGTGTGTGTGTGTGTGTGTGTGTGTGTGTGTGTGTGTGTGTGTGTGTGTGTGGACAAACCCAGAGCCACTATCTGCTGTCTCCCCGCTCATTCCCACCACCTGATCTCCATCTGAATTGACAGCTGTAATGCTGACTCTTTTCATCCGTGCTACAGTTGAAAACAGCCAATAACAGCGAGCACGGAGCCCCGGCGCCGCAGCACGCTGATGTGTGTGTGTCACTCACTCACCCTGTGTTTTTAACTCATCTCTCTACCAGAGCTGTAATCTTGCCCATTGAACCTTCAAATCGTTACCTCGAAGGGAATCGGAGGAGAAAAACATTACCTATTGCCTGTCGTCACCTCTCCTACCTCTGTCAAACCTGTGTTTGCTTCTCTTCCCGCCCCCTTTTATTCTACCTGCTACTCTATCCTGGTTATTTTTTTTTCTCTCTCTCTCTTTTTTCTTTTCTTCTCAGAACGGGTTCTTGTTTCAGTCTTTCAAGACTTTATTGGATTCTGTGTACAATGTTGCCAAAGCTAAATGTCAGCTTCACTACACTGACTAGCATGTTTATACACTGAAATCACAATGAATTAATAATTACATTTGAAGTCATGCATCATCAATATCTATAACAACACAGAGCTGCAAAATGCAAATGCCAAAGAAGGCATAGCAACAATTTGGAGTTGGTGTCACTTGTTCTGTTTCTGCATCCTGTATTTACGTTCCCTACATCTCTGTTTGCTTCACGTCTCCTCTCTCATACTTCACCCCCTACTCTCTCTCTCTCTCTCTCTCTCTCTCTCTCTCTCTGTTTTGTTTTCCCTCTCTCTCTCTCCCAGTGTCTGTCGCTCTTTTTTTCCCCTCTGGTTACAGGATTATAGGGGCTGAGGGTCAGAGTCGGTGTGCGCTGGACTATGAGGCAGAGATTAGCCTTCCGAAGTTCCTGCCCAGCACAGTTCATAAAAGGAGGAGGCGGAGGTGGTGTGTGGGGCAGAGGTAGGGGACGGGGAGGGATTAGTCTGAGAGACTGAGCTGCAACTCTGTAAGCAGACCCCCTCCGCCTCCGACACCTATCCCACCCCCTCCAGCAAAAGAATGGTACGGCCCAGTGTGTGCGTGTGTGTGTGTGTGTGAGTTTGCAGCTCTGCCCTGTCAGGATTTTTGGTGGGGGTCCGGCCCAGGAGGAATGCTAACTCACAGAGCTAGTGCCTGTCACGGCTTCTCCGCTCTCAACCTAGGTATACCCGCACACGCACACACACACACACACACACACACGTAACCACACACACTCTTTGCTTGTCACGGCTCCTCCACACCGGGCTGGTAATTAAACTCCCACTGATTTATTGAGTGACACCAACAAATCCCAACCCAGCTTTTTTATGACAACCATACCTCCTCAGGCAACAGTCGCCATTTTTTTTTCTCTCTCTCTCTCTCTGTCTCTCTCTCTCTCTTTGTATACATATATTTTTTATGCTGTCTTTGTATGAGACATGGGGGCAGGGAAAATACTTCTCTCATCTTTCTTGAAAGCACATACATACAAGAACAAGAGTTGATGCACACATGTAGAAAAAAAAGATATCTAACTAAAAGCACTATTGGTAACATGTTGTGCTTCTTTGCCTCCTGTCCCTCAGCCTCAAGTCACAAGATTCAAATGTGCTTCTCTATGTTATAAATGAAGGCTATTATAAAGCACGGCATGCCCGAGCAACCCCCGACACGTATCGTATGAACTATAATTAGCCATTCCCTGTGACAGGAAGCCTTGTGGGTGTCTGGCTGACCACTCCCGATGACACCGTGGGACGCTTCACCTTTGTAATTACATCGCGGTGACTGATCGACGGCCGACTCCACAAGCATCCGCCATCGCCACGAGACCCCGAGAGCCAACGGGCATCAGAGTCCTCGCTTCTCCCAAGGCGAGGCCTTCGAACGCCAAAAGAAACCACAAGCGAGACGCGTGTTTGTCGACAGGCGCTATCGTTTACCCGTCCTCAGTCAGGCAGCATCAGCAGGAGCGGAGGGAGACGAGGGAACCGTCGGTGTATCCGATTCCTCAGCGGGGGGGGGGGCCTCTGGGATGATGCTTGGGTGGGTGCGCTGGGCGGGATAAGATCCTCAGATCCTTGGCAGCTGCCAATCAAGCAGCTCTCTGAAGTGCAATCAATATCATCAGGCTCCCTCGTCAACCCGATCTCAGAAGAAAGCGCGTCTCGGTTTGTCTCGGTGAGAGGAAAAGAGGACTCACATGAGGAAATATGAAGTAAATGTCAAAACGTATCAATCATTCACACACCTCTTCTTGTCTTTTTTTGATGTGTGCTTGTCACCATGAAAGTGCAACAAGAAATGTGTCGGGAGAGGTTTAATTGCAGGGTAGCCGGTTGGCGATTAGGTCGGTGGACGGGTGGGGCGGCAGGCACCTAGACTGGGGGACCAAAGGCGTGTCACGGGGAAGGGGCGGGGTGGCGGCGGCGGGGGGGGGGGAAGGCGGCGGATATGCGCTGACAGCTCGATGCACGCAGGGTTGCCGGTTCCCTCCTGACAGAGAGAGAGAGAGAGAGCGCGGCATACTAAATGCCTACCTGAGGTGCTACAGATGGAGAAGTCAAAGACAGAGGATCCTTTACAAGGCATTTTGGAAGGCGCCATTAATATTTCATCAAAACCGCGTTTACGCACGCAAACAAACAGAAAAGGAAGAGTGTCGCCTTAATCCGCCCTGCAGTCTCTCACTCACACACACACATCTGCTCTGTTCTATACTTCTGATCCCTCTTCACTCACTCGCTCTTCTTTTCTCTTTGGTGTTTCACCCACAAGCCCTAGCCCTGCACCACGTTTTGTTCTCTCACTTTTTTTACACACCGAGATAGCAAATAGACCACATCCCTAATGCCTGGTTTCTGTAAGTTATTTCATGCAGTCTAATTTGACAATTGTATATTCCGCAGCAGGAGATCAATGCATGTAGGACACTTTGCACTTGCAAAGTGTTAGCAAAGAATGTTGCCCTAGTGTTGCACATTTTTATTGTAAAGTTACCCTCAAAATGTTCCTTAACGCTGGCCTCATCAATATATTTATATATGTGAAAGGTGGCACTGGTAGTGACGAACTTAAACAAAATAATCATCACTAACTCAGCAGTTCCCCTCAGCTCTACAAAACATTTTAGCATCTCTTAGCTCATTGTTTTGCGGCCCAAAACGTACCGACTTTGGTTCACTCTCACTACTCCAGGTTTCCAGATGCAACAGGAAGCTATTTTCCCCTGGCACCAAAAGCAGACAATGTTAGCGACTAACGCTAAAGAACATAGTGGAGCCGCTCAAGACCCAAGTATTTTTATATAAGTCAAAGTGTTTGCTGTCAAAAACAAGTTTCCCTTTACAAAGAAATGCTTGCATTATTCCACTTCTGAATGCCATTTATAAAGAACTAAAGAAATACAAGAAAATAAAGAAAGACACACTACGTACAATACAGTGTAATATAAGGAGAGAATATTGGACTTACATTTGCCGGGCTGATGTGTCAATAAGGAAATATTTGCAAACATATCCACAACAACTTTATAAGGTGAGTTTTGTAAATATGTCATTGTTGGCTTTGCAGCTTGTTGCACTGCCCCAACTTCGAATTAAGAAAACAACCATACAACCCTCATATATACATTTCATATACTTTAAATCACTGATTTCACAATATCATGAACTTGATTTATTGAAGTCCCATTTTTAAACTAATAGAATGAATACAACCCAGCGAAATGTCGCTGATTTAAATGAACGTGAAATCCTAAAGAACAACATTTGTCGCCATGGTGTTCGAATGCATCTCCATAAAATACACAACATAAAGAGTGTCTTCCTCTCTGATGACTGTGGGCTTCACGCATGCACTGCACTCTTGGATTGTTGGCCAACGTGATCGAGGCATCAAAGGTATTTATGGAAGCTGTCAGTAACCAGAGAAATCAAGAGAGCAGCAGGGTGGCGCTGCGTTGGCATGTTAACTAAGGCATGGACTGTTTAGATTACAGATTTTTGGAGGTAGGGGGGGGGGTGTTGTAAATCGGTATTGTATGTTCAGTCACAGTTAAATCTCGTGTAAATATTGCAGTGGTATGAGAAAACAACCACTTCAATCCACTTAATCCAAACACAAAGTGGCCTGACCTGACTTTACAGTATTTGCACAGAGCCGGAGCAACAGAGTTCCCTCGCACACTGCAGAAATCTTCATATACAGCACACAGGAAATTAAAGGTATGAGAAGATTAATGCCAACACACACACTCCGTCTCTCTCTCTCTCTCTCTCTCTCTCTCACTCTCTCTCTCGCTCTCTCATTCTCTCACTCACACACACACACACGCAGACACACATGGCACGGTGGTAGATCAACATGTGACGGTGAGAGATAGCAGCAGCTTGCCGTCTTTGCCGGGAGCAGCCATTAAATAAACATGTCAAGTTGTGTGCGTTTTAATGATGATCAGCCGAGCCCGGTTTCCCTGTGAAGCGGCAGCCAAAAAGGATCGACACAGTGCAACTCCCCAGACCTCTTCTCTCTCTCTCTGTCTGTCTGTCTCTCTCTGTTTCTGCCTCACATCGACACTTCCCTCACGTTGACAGAGATGGAAAGAAAGAAAGAACAAGAGGCAGGCCCCTTTTGAATCAGGTTTGGGGGTGAGGAGGGGGGGGGGGGGGGGGTTGTTTGTATGATGATTTTTCATTTGAAAAGAAAGAAAAACATCAGTCAAGTACAGGCTTTTGTGAGGGTTTTAACACAGCTCTATCCCCGGTGGTGTGTGTGGTAGTTAGTTCTGAGTGCTATGTGTTTGACATGAGTGAATAACGGGCCGGCTGGTAAACGCTCTGTTTGTGTGTTTACGGCGTTGCACGCCCTTAGGTGAGGCGTCTCTCTCTCTCTCTCTCTCTCTCTCTTTCTCTCTCTCTTGCTCTCTCTCCTTCCTTCCGTCTCGGCTTTGAAGAGCAGGGGCTCGGCGTCGGCTTAAAGTTTGTTTGTTTTACGTTTAGCGAGCGAGAGCTGCCATTTCTCTCCTCCTTTCTCCTCATCTTCTCCCACTCGCCTTACGAACACTCGCACTCTCACACACACAGTAAATCTCGCAAACACATCCTCACACACACACACACACACACACCTCAGATCAGAAGTAGTGTGGAGTGCTGAGGCTGCATATGTAAATGCTGAGAGATTGTCAAGTGTCTGGGTGTGCATACATCAGGGTAATCAAGCCAGCGCTGATGGGGAGAGCTCGCTCCAGGAGCAGATCCGCAGTACTGGCAGTCACACAACCGTCACTGAACTGCTGCCAATAATGGGTTTGAGAGGTGCTGGAGGAGGGGGTAGAGAGCATGTGTGTGTGTGTGTGTGTGTGTGTGTGTGTGTGTGTGTGTGTGTGTGTTTGCTCGCACACAAACATGCCCATCTGCAAGTTTGCCATTTATTTTGCATGTCATGTGTGCATGCATGTATGTTAATGTGACACCTCTATGATAGAAAAGCTGATTGAGAGTGTGAAGGTGAAGCCAATCTGCCCACAGAGGCGTTGGAGTTGCCGTTGGAGTGCTGCTGAGTTACAATCTGATAGAAACACGCCTGTGGATAAACTGGCCTAGCTTCACCTTCCTTTTGCAAAGCTACTGTGTCCAATGCAATAATAAGCTTTTTTCCTCCTATCCACGCTCATCCTATCATACTCTACTGTTTGTGTGTGTCTTTGTCACACCAGTCGCCGTCAGTCTATGCTGGCATACTGCTGGATGTCATATGCCCTTCTGCTCCTCAATGCTGTACTCCACACCAGATCATACCTGTCAAGTCAGGTTTACCGACTAGCACAATATGAACGCGATACTCGGTTTCTGATGACGCAAAATGTCTCAACACAATATAGTTAAGTTGCAATTACTCAAGCACTATACCGTTCCTTTTTTTTTTTTTTTTTTGCTATTCATGTATGACTTAAATACTTTTGTTTCTACTCTAAGGAAATAATGCACTTTTTATTCCACATGACTCATCATGACACGTGAATATTTTACATCCAAAATATATATAATATATAATCTTTTTTCATAGCTTAAACCACCATGAGTATATAGAGAATTTAAAATTAGCTCCGACTGCAACGCTAAAATGCTAATGCGAAACTTAAACTTCATAATAGAGTTTGAAATGACATTCAGCTGGTGCGACAGGCTCCACAATACTTTCCATAACTACATAATCTATATGTATGTTAACCCACGATCCCCTACTCTACTGCATCTCACACCAAACACCACACTATACTGTCCTATCTTGTCCTTCGCCGGCTATGTTTTTCATGCTTAGCCTTACAATGCTATTCCACTCTGCAGCATCCTTTATCTCATCCTAGTCTGTCACGCCCTGCTCTCCCATTGTACCCTACACCAGTCTATTCCCTAGCCCGGCGAGGGCACTGGCACGTCTGATCAACTAAACAGATCCCCCAGCAGGCCTCGCTCTTCCCCGTGGAGAGCCCCGGGATTGGGAGGAATGTTAACATTGCATTATAGCACGCCGCCACGTACACAATGTCCTCGATGAACGACACGGCTTTATCTGTCTCTCCTGGGATTTCGGCGGTGCCTCTTCCTCTCTCCCTCTCTCTGTTTCTACCATACTCTCACTGTCCCTTCCTCTCACCTCCCCCTCCCATTCTCTGCACACATGTGCGATAGACAGAATATCAGGATTACTGTATGAGCTGACATGGTGACACGGTGTTAATCGTCAGAGTCGTGTTTGTTTCCGCCCAGAAACTGTCACCCTCTAATAACGAGGCCCCCCAAAACCCAACACAATTGGCGCCGGAATGGCAGGAGTGGCACAATAGGCACAAAAACCCAGCAATCTTGTCAACATACCCAAATGGAAGGCACGGGAGGAAGCTTTTCTCTTGTTGTCATAGAACACACATGTGTACCCTTCACGTCTTCTTCCTGAGTGGTGTCAGCAGAGGCCTGCAATTAATTTGTGTAATTGCCCCTCCCCTCCACACCCCTCACACACACACACACACACACACACACACACACACACAGACACACACATCCATCCCAACACCACCTACCCCTCCATCCCACCCCTTCCACCCTTGGCACTGCAGTCGTCCTGTTCTAACCCCCACACATACATACACAAACCCCAGCAGCTTCCTTTCAGAACTTTGATGGTGCCAGTGTGTGACAGTGTCTTTGTGTTTAATTATGTGTTTCTGAGTTACTGTAGCCTGATGATCAATAGGTTTCGAATGTTATCCGATGGGTTTTGAAATAATGGAAGAACTGACAGCTTTATTTAGTTTTAGGTATTAAAATGGCAAATGAATATGAACTAGGTTGCACATTTTTTACACACAGGTTTTAACAGATAACAGTGATTTATGTAATTTTGTGTGTCACAGTTTGATTGATCTGTCAAATCAGATCTTGCAGATCTCCATAATTTGTACTTTAAGTCTTGCTCAACTAGCTCCTGTAGCTCACTGCGACCTCTCGTTCAGCATTTCTTTCATTGGTCTTTCTGAAAACATAAAGTGTGTTCCTGGGGTTTACAATCATTACAAATTGGCATCCGCACACCAAAAAAACACAACCAAAACACCAAAGCTTCCATGAAAATGTACCACTTCTAAAGCATGGTTTAATCCATATCCACGACACACACCTAGACTTAAGTCATTTTTCCTACATTTTAGCTGTAATCTCTTGTCTGAAAATGTCTACACGGCTGGTTCAGTCCTCTCTGTCCCGAAATACAGACGGTCCAAAGTAACCATGACCCTTGACCTTTCGAAGGAATAACCCTTTCTGTTGGACCAGGACATTTAACCCGCAATGGTCTGGGGCTCATGCGAAGTGGTGTGCGTTAAAGGCGAATAAAAACACGAATGTTGAATAAGAATCAAAATCAGATTCTCTTCTAATTACAATCCTCTGTTCCGAGGCTTATGTTCTTAGTTATGTTTTAGTTTCTTTCTACTGAAGCAGAACGCGGAACTTTCCCTTTAGCGCTCTATACTGCAGCTTGGAGAGTGATATCTTTAAAAATAATCTTACTCACTGAAGATATTATTTTCATTGCGAAAGAAAAGACATGCAATTCATTTTATGCTGTTCAGAGTGGAGTCATAAAGCAGTACTAAGACCAAAGGACATTAAAGTAACGATAGTGATAATCCTAGCAATCGCAATCTATCCAACACTGCTTAATATCACATTTTTAATTGAGCAGCATATCGGCCTAACCCTCGGTGTTTGTGTGCGTGTTTGTGCTTTAATAGCAGCGCTCCCGTGCTGCCATAGGGAAAGTATGTGTGGAGCGGCAGCTGCAAAAGAGGGGCCTCCCAAACCCGGGCTGACGCGAAGTGACAGCTCTGTATATCTCTCACTGGCACCGACAGCTGACAGATGGATAGCACTCATACACCGCAGGAAAAAAAAAAGAGAGAGAGAGAGAGAGAGCGGGGGAGGGTGAGGAGGGGAGGGATGGAGAGAGAGGAAGAAAGAGAGAGAGAAAGCCCCCAGGATGATTCGCCAGCATTGCTCTCTGTTCAGAGGGCCGGCGTTTGATTGAGTGCTACAGAGAATAATAAACCCTCCACTACCCGGTGCAGTGCCAAGCTTTCTCTCCCTCCTTATCTCTCGCTTTCCCCCTCCCTTTCTCTCTAACCCCTCTCCTCCCTTAATTCTCTCCCTCTCACCACAACCCTTTTATTGTCGCCCCTCCTTTTGCGCTTTTGCTCTTGCTCCTTTATGCTACGCCTCCTATTCCCCAGGCCCATCTTCAACACCTCGTGGTCTATCTTTATGTTTTTTCTCTCTCTTCTTCTCTTTCTCCCTCTCCCTCTGCTCTCCCTTTCGCTCGTCTGGTATCTGCCTCTATCTGCCATCCCGGCGTATTTGTCTCTCTCTATCTGAGGTGTGAGAGACAGGGGTAAGAGGTCCCTGTCAAACAAACCAACAGTACTCACTCACAGCTATTCCCCTGTGTATCTGACTGTGTATCTGGCTCTGTACAGCCCGCTCTGTTTCCACAACTACAGATACAGGCAGCGTACACACACACACACACACACACACTGCGGCTTTCACCACAGCGGGGGGAACATGTGATGTACAATACTAGCATTAGCATTATATCAAAGGCACGTAAACATTCACTATGTGTGGAGACTTGTGCTGTATTGATGAATAAACCCTCAAGAGATTCTGAACTATGTAGCAAATGATAATGTAAGTGCCAGATGACGTTACAACCTAGATGTAGAAATAGTTATCTTGTGAAGTTATATTATACAATTCAGTTTTTTTATCTTTGACTTGTATAACGGGAAGATTTTCAACTTTATATCATCTAGAAATTGTAATATTCTGGTCCTGGAATGCCAAAAAACAAGTCACATTAGGTCCTCTAAAGTCTTTATGATGCACACCGTATGATTTCAGGACGTTGTGTATAAAGTTGGATGAAGAGGAATTAGCCGAGGATTTCTATTTATTTTCACTTGCATTTCAATACGAATCAACAACCAAATCAAACCATCAATGCTGATGTTTTGTGAAAATATATAAATGCACATAAACTGGTCTTACATTGCGTGGATGCAGTCTAATGCAGAGACACACTCCTTAAGGCCAATGTTCATTGGCTGTGGTTAATATTCCAGCTGTGTCGTGGTCACATCATCTTTTTTTATGAGCGATATAACGAGTGAGATGTTTCTCATTACAATACTGCAAAAATGTGAGGATTTTGTTTCTAAAGATTACCGGTCTGCTGTAAGCGATAGTCAGCGACATCCTAACACTTTACTGCACACCGTGCAAACTTATGGTCCATACTAAGTTTAGCACACACACTGCGGGAGTGAAAGCAATGATTCATGCTAAGCTCACAACACAGTATGTCAAGTTATCATAACACATAAATAAGGTATCAACCATGAAAGAGATTATTTAGCGGGCCGCGAAGCAAATCAAAGTACAGAAGACAAAATACTTAAACTCACAAATCTCACCACCAAGAAGAAACGAAGTAGTGCAGTACAGGTGTGCACAGTTCTGTGGATGTGTTTACCTTGTGAATTTGAAACTTGCTCTATTCATGAGGGCACCAAAACACTCCGTACTGCCACTGTATACTTGTGAGGACATATAAATTGCATTCCTTCTCTGGAGGCTTAACCGTAACCTCAAACCTGAACCATGATCTAGTGATGATATAAACCTAAACCCTGTCTTAAGTCTGAACCCTAAAATAAACTGTTAACCCCATGGGCGCAGGGATTTTGTCCCCAGACAGGAAGCCAGTCCTCACACATGATGGTGTGAAGAGATTATTGACACGCACACACACACTCACACATATATATACAGAGACACATGTTCCTGTCATTCAAACAATGCCCCTCTATTAGGGTGAACTCTATACCATATCTATGGATGAAGGCACAATGCGACGAGCGACCCCTCTTTGCCCTCACCCCCCAATTCCTTTTTCCTCCCTCCTCTGCTGCTTTTATTTGGGAGTGTGAAGGAGAGGATTAGCAGTGGCTGTGTGAGGGAAGGATGGGTGGAGGGAGGGAGAGACGGAAGGGTGGAGGGTCGCGTCGGGGAATTAAAGGTGTGTATTTGTTGTTGTTTTCGATGTCCACGGCATGGCAGAAACATAAAACGAACACCTCTGTGTTGTGGTGCTTGGACGCTTCTAGATCTTTCTCTCTCTCTCACTCTCTCTCTCTCTCTCTCTCTCTCTCTCTACACACACACGCACACACACGTATGTTCAGTTCCGCTCTATTTTCCATCTCCTCCGTGAGGGTTAATCTGTGGATGTGTTCCAGTGCCCTCCTTCTCCCTTTCTCTGTCTGGCCCCCCTATCTCCCCCCCCCCAGCTCCCTTTTCTTTCCCCTCTCATCCCTCCATCCCCTGGGTTTTGTAGACGGCCTGTTTCTCTGCATCCCAACGTGGAGGGGAGAAGCTAAGAGGCGGCCCGGCTGCTCGGCCGGTCTGCTGCCGTGGAAGTGAAAGATGTTTACTAAATAGACCCTGTGTCCCTGCGCCCAGCATTTAGCAGTCAGGACTCTTAGATTGCCTCGGCGACACGTCGCATGCTCCGTGCGTTTTCATGCCGCGCTCTCGCGTTCACAGTTTGGAAACATTTGAATAAGTCATTTCAATTAACGCGCAGTCTTGAAATTAGTTTTCCGACTTTTTATTCGTCTAGGGAAACACCGGAGCGTCTTTTACACTTCCTGCAACACCCTGCGTCACGTTCATCCTGACATATCATCCACGCTGGATGCAAAAGTGCCTCCTCCAGTTGCTGCGGGAGAGAGGAGTGTCATACACCCGCTTTCCAGACTCACGGTTGTTTTTAGCGACTGGATTTGTGAAACAAGAGGTGAATGTGATATTAACGACTTGTTAAAATGTAATTTCTTTTGCGGTGGAGGTACTTCTCTCTCTCTCTCTCACTCTCTCACGCACACACACACACACACACACACAAAGGCAGGCCTCCCCATCTGTGGCTGTGAGAGGGACAAACCAGGCCTCATCATAAATCAAGATGATAAATCCTGATCATAAGTCAGTCAGGCTGGTGTCAGAGCCAGCAGGCAGAGACATGCCCTCAGACGACAGGGACACCGGTGACACCCATCACCTTCACATTACACCCAGCTGAGACACATAAAATGTACACACGCGCACACACACACAGACAGGCCTCTCTCTCTGCTGCCACTTGCTTTCCTGTCCTTTAACCGTCCCGCCAAGGACATGAACCCGAAAAAGCAACACACACACACACACACACACACACACACACACACACACACAGACCCAGGTACACACTGCACACATTCTCTTCAAAATAGAGCTATCTGTTACCCGAGCAGCATTAGACAGAAAAAGATGACTGCGTTCCCTCCTTTCATGAGATTTCCAAGGCTGCGAGACAGAAAAGGCCTCCGCTATTAGCCTGAGCCGACCTTCATTAACGGATCGCCATTGATTCCTCCCAATGAGCTGTTTACCTAATTAAAACCCGGAACCCCGCATCGGTTTGCCTAAATAAATATGTCTATTAAAATATGACTTCAGCGTGTACAGACAGGGGTGACGGGTGGCTCGTTTCTCTGCGCTGCGCTGCCAGGCTTTGTGGGGGGAAACAGAGTTTAAATCACACTCGGAGAGGCGAGTGTTTGACAGACCTGGTCCTTGTGCCGCTTGTCACGCACATTTGATATTTTGATAGCTTCCCGTCTCTTCCCATTAGCCCCTGGGGTCCCGAAACCATTTTAGATGTTTATCGGCAAAGCGCTGGGGGTTAATTTCGTGTCTCGTCAGGAGCGCCGGCACAGAACGGTATCGCACTGTCACCCGTCGCGGCCAATCGTCGCAATCGGCCCGGCTTTATCGGGGAGAGTTGTGTTACACTGACTGACACATGACAATGACCCTGGCGACTCTCTGAGGGCCGATAGCATCTGGGTTTCCTTTTTTCGCTACCTCTCCTTACTCTCCCGCTCTTTCCCTCCCCTCTCTCCCCCCCCTCCCCCCCTCGTCTTTCTGTTTGACTGCAGGCAATGGAGGAATTGGGACTTTGTCTCTGGGGAGGTGGAAAGAGTAGGAGGGAGTGTATGGAGTCTTTGTGAGTGTATTACTCACACGCATGCACAGATAACACACAAAGCAAAACCCCTGTAAACCCAGTGCACACACACACACAAACACAGGAGCTAACTGAGCAGTGTGTGTGTGTGTGTGTGTGTGTGTGTGATAATATGCATGCCTATCTCTGGCCATCCAGTTTTATCAGCGACAAAAAGGTATTGGTTTCACTGTTTGGTGTGGAACAGCATGGTGCCACGGGGCATGCCTGCTCAATAATCTGCTAACACACTGAAAACAACCGCTCACACACACACACACACACACACACACACACACACAGGTTCATAGATGCAAACCAATATGCATAAGCACGCCAAACCCAAGCAGGTGGCACGTGTAAAAGGTGGACATGCACATGCATTCTGCAAAAATACCCTTCAGACACACATATTCAAAAAGACACACAAGGTGCATTGTGGCTGTCCATCAAGACTCTTAACAGTCGTCTCCATCCTCCCCTGTCCTCCCTGCTAGTTCTTTTTTTTTTTTCTTCCCCTCTGCTTTAATCCCCTATACTTGCTTTGAGCTGCTGGTACTGACGTGGTGTTTATCTTCACACATACACACATGGCGCAGCTTAAATGACCTCGTATGTGTGTGATTGAGTTCATTTTTTTGCAATACAATTCGCAATACATCGCAAATGAATGAGTATACAAGCAATTCACGTGTCACACTTCTTTAACCTAAATAAAGCATGGCGGCATTGATTGAGATGCTTCATGTGACAACCATGAAGGAACGAGACCGCGGTGGCTTCGGCCGACCTCTACGCCGCCTTTTTGTTTACGCCGGCTGCAGCTGACTTTGATTTTGTCGCAAACCTACTGATACAATATGCGACACGACGGGAGATTGTTTCATAACACGAAACAGGAAGCGGGTGCTGCTCTTTCAAAGCAAAATGAGTAAAAGAAAAAAAGAAGATAAGAGTTGTAGAAGGCCAGTATTCAGAAAATGCTCGTTTCTTGTGAAATACAGGATCATTCCAAGTCTTTAGAACCCCTAAAAATCCTTCAGACACAGGAATCTGAAAAGAAATAAATCATCCTCACTAAGTTCATAACCTGTGTTCAGTGGTTACATTCCTTCTTTTTAGGCGTTCACAAGGCAAAAAGGTCAGGAAGCAATAGTCTAAATCACGGTCTTCTTTGTTCAGAGTATTCACACCTAGACAGCACAGGTAAACAGCCAATGATATATTATTGCTAGATTCACTGAAATTAAACCAATTCTTGTAAATCATACATTTAGTCCTATAATTCATCTATTGGACAGCTGTAGTACTAGCTGTGCTACTCACATTTGTGGATATTTGCTGAAGTGAGGAAAGCAAAAGGCAAATGTGTGTGTGTGTGTGTGTGTGTGTGTGTGTGTGTGTGTGTGTGTGTGTGTGTGTGTGTGTGTGTGTGTGTGTGTGTGTGTGTGTGTGCGTGTGTGTGTGTGTGCGTGTGTGTGTGTAATTCTTTGGGCGCCAGCCATGTCAATCAGCCCCCTGCAGCGCAACTGCCCTTCACACTTCTGTTTATCTGCTGCTGCTGAGGACTGGGAAGACTGATAAGAGTACATCACTCTCTGTCTCTCTCTTCCTGTCCCTCTGTCAGTCTGTCTGTCTCTCCCTCTCCCTCTCACACACATTATACACAAACACCCACAGTTTGTTAGCTGTCCCTTTTAGCGCTCTCCATCAGCGGTGAAGATCATCCAGGCTATGTTTTCTTTGCAACCGTATTGTTTGAAGACCTGACCTTACCAGCTGTACATTTAGGATGTTTTGCTTCCACTCATGTTTATTCCTCAGATGTGGGAAATTAATACAACGGTGTATTTATTGGTCAAAGAGAGACCACGTTCTTGATTTTCAGGTTGCTCATTCAGACTCTGAGTGTGTGTGAGCCGTTTCAGATTGTGCCCTATATTATAATCAAGGATCAGAATCCTATTTCCCTATCAAAGCGCTTGCCGCCGGCAATGTTGATTAGCACAAACCCTCAAAATGTTTTCTTTTTTCTTCTTCTTCCTTCTTTTTCCCCACCGCCACCTGAAATGTTCTCTTTTCATGTCTGACGGCCGGCGACTGCGAGGCTCCCCATTTCCCTGGAGACGGGCCATTGTTACCATGGTCGCCGGACAATATTGGCGGCCATTGTGCCACCCATGTACACCTGTCACTCAAGGATGGAGAGGGCCACTCTCAGCACACAGGCGCACTCTATTGAGGTGAACATGAGTGTATGGATGTGCTGAGTGCTGAGGGAGTCCATCCGTGTATATTGAGTGGGTTGAGTCTGCATGCCTCTCTCTCTCTCTCTGTGTGTGTGTGTGTGTGTGTGTGTGTGTGTGTGTGTGTGTGTGTGTGTGTGTGTGTGTGTGTGTGTGTGTGTCCTCACTCAGTCAGCCAGCTGAGTCTGCAGTCAGTTTGCGTTTGACTGCAGGGCAAAAGCTTGAGCAAGAAATGAATTCTGACTCACCGAGCGCCTCACATAAATTCCTTTTCTCATATTCCGACACAAAAGACAACATATCTGCATTGCATTAGCCCTGGGACTCCTTTCTCATTCTGATGATGATTTAGGGATGTTGAGATCTCCCCATGAACCTCTGAGACGAGCCAGAGAGAAACAGTGAGACAGAGATAAAGAGGGAAGACACACTGGGAGATGGTTTTTGGGTGTGGGGGTGAGGTGATGACGGGAGGGGGCGCCGAGAAGAGGAAAGGAAGGGATGAAATGATATTTAGGTTTCATGTGCAGCCAGAATTGATATGTTTTCCCCTCAATTATTTGTTTGCCAACGTTTGAATTTGCATGCTGTTAAATGTAATGTGCGACCCGCTCCGTTATTGGGCGGCTGTAAAGTTAACGACTTAACATTACCGAGAATGTAATATTCTGCTGTTTGAGGATTACACTGTAGGAAAACTTTATCTGCGTTTCTAACAGACTAATAGAATGTCAGTATAGGTATATAAGTACATTTTTATTGACTGTCCCGTTTGCACGGTAAGTTTTCAATCAAATCAAAATGTATTACATCCATCTGACACTTTCATAATGTGCTTATGTCTTAAAACACCTGTTCTGTTTACCTCTCTACCTCTCTACATCTCTAATAAAGTGCTTGTCTGATGATAATATTGAACATATTCCCCCACGCCTCTAGCGGTCTTGTGTTGGTTGTCTTGACATGTATTGCCACGTTATTGGTACCTTTTTATGCAAATAAAACCTACTAAAGGATCTGAATTCCACAGAGACATTCATGTTCCATGTTTTTCTCTCACACACACACTTTCTCTCTCTTATCCCTGAGGTGTACAGAGTGACGCTCGATGTTTTCTTTTGACTGAGGGGACAGCCTTCGCCACCATTAGGTCCCTGTGATGCCACCACCGAGGAGACGGAGAAAAAGAGAGGGAAGGAGGTGTACAAAAATGATCGATTTCAGTTTTTGGCACCTGTTGTTTAAGGAAGTCGTCTGTGCGGCGGGAAGACATTTTCAAAGAAGGGAAAATACAGCATGTGCTCGCTTTGACACACTCAGGAAATAGTCCCTGGTCTTGAGAGGGGCCGTTTCCTTGTTTGTGTCTTTTATTGAGAAACGCTTCACTCGTCACTTGATGATGATTTGATGAGGTGAAGAACAACTTTTGTTTTTTGGTTTCATGTTTAAGGTGAGGTGAGGATGGTTGACGTTGTCAAATGACAGCATATACTCTACTCATACTGTTTCATTGGTCAGCATGGCTCACAAGTGGCCATCTAGTAATCGGAAAGTTACTGGTTTTATCCCCGGCTCTTCCAGAGAGTGTCAAAGTAAAATCAATACACTGAACCCCAGACCGATCTGCCTCCAACACATTCTTATTCTGGTATAGGGGAGAAAAAAAAACGTGGGCTTGTTTGTATTTCTTTAAACCAAATACAATCGTTTTGGGCGGCACTAGGCACGGAGAAACTATAGTGAACTCAGCGCTCCTGATGACAAGATTGGCACCTTGCATGGCAGCCCCATCAGTGTATGAATGTGTGCGTGAATGTTGCAAAGCGCCTTGCAAAAGCACCTTGCAAAGCGCCTAGAAAAGCACTGTATGAATGCGTTCCATTTAACATTTTACTTTTCAAAAGGTGCTCTGCTGCTCCACCTTACCAACGTCTCAACTCTCAATGCACTCAGAGTGGGTGGAAGAAAGCATGTCGTTTGTTCGTTCTCGCCGAAACAGCGGTGGTGTCAAATGAAAAGTCCAACAGAACACTGATGACACATTTAAAACACTGCAAGTCTGACTGGCATATCATGTGTTGCATCTGTTCTATCCACATGTGTGTGTGTGTGTATCGTATGAGGGGTGTGTTGCTATCAGAAAGGAAAGGGTAACATGCAGGTGTGAACCTCTCATTACCCAGTGGCATCTGTCCTGTCACTCATTCATTGTTACTGGCCGCGTTCACATCTGAGCTCTTTCATATTACTCATCCTCTGTTTGCCCCACCTGACCTCTTTCTCTCTAACACACACACACACACACACACACACACACACACACAGAACGCGGAGTATTCAGGCAGACAAAGCCTCTGCACTCTACAATATTTATACATCTCAGTTGTTCTTGTGTGCTCAACTTAGAAGAGGGGAAATTGTTTTACAAAATACTGCTTATTCATTATTTACCCTTCTTTTCCCTCTGTTTGCTCTACTCGCCATTCCTTTGTAGCCCCACTTTCGAAACATGAGCGTGGAGAAATCTTTTTTTAACAGGATGTGTCCTGGAACACGACTAATAGTTTGAATCACCTGCTGCCATCGTACTAGACAAGACACTTTGGAATTAAAGGACCATAATGTTCTCTACAGCCAGTCGCTCTTAAAAGACTGGGACGCGGCGCACCGGTGGGTCGCAGGAGATTTCATCAGGCTCGCCAAATACATTTGCAGAATTTCTTCCATTGTCCATTATATCTGCAGTACACCTCTGAGCCACATGAGGGAGCCTGAATGTTCGTATTGTTATGATAACTGGAGCGTACTATTACATTGAATCCAACATGAAAGGCTAGTGTACATTCAATTAAAGAAGGTCAGGAACGTTCATTTACGCACTACTTACGATTTATAAATAAGGCCTGTACTGAATGGGGTCGTGATGGGTGGTCAGTTTTGGGCTACTCTACTCTATAGAGGTCTGTGTCATCGTGCCAAGTAATCTTCATAATTTGTGTAAAAACATTTTTTTAAATATATGTCAAATCAAAAGCTAAACCATAAAGCTGTAGAGTGACGGAACTTCCATTGACGATCCCATCAGTTGGAAATGTGATCATTAAGCATCTAACCAGTGTTCCAGGTGTTCATAGGTCAGATGCTGGGAGTTTGTCTTCCTCCATGAACTGTGTATTTTGAGCATTGGGAGGCGTGGGGAACAGTCTTTTCTATTGTGCTGTGGAGCTGTGGATTATGGAGGCCAGGACGGCTGGTGGGGTAGTGACTGTGTTGTGTGCATCATTTCATGGGTGACAGAAAATGGCGAGCCCCCCAGTGGGCGCCTCCTTCTGCTCAGAGAAGCCAGGGGAGAGGGACTTTAGGGACGGAGAGCGTAAGAAAGAAAGAAAGAGAGAGAGAGAGAGAGAAAGTTAAAGAGACGAAGTGAGAGAGAGTGTGGGGGGGGGGGTCCTGGCATCACATGGGACAGATCAAACCACAGCTGGCTGATTTCATCCGTCCCTTGCCTCCCACTCCTCCCAGCCACCCTGTCCCCTTGAACCGCCTCGCTCCATTTGTCTGTCCTCTCTCAGCGAGGCTACGGAACAGAGGACATCATAATGTTTTCGGTGTTCAGCCTGTTGATCGTTTACTGTTTGTCCAACGAAAACTATCCAGGATTTCCAAATTCCTGCACAACTGGCATTGATTTGTTTTGAGGCAAACCTTCTTGGTGTAAAAACAAAACAAACAGGAATTCCTCTGCTGGCTGCATCTTTTTTCAGGTTTACTAGCATGATGACTGAAGTGAAGTTACTCTATTCCTCATGCCAACAACAATATAATAAGCTTCCTGTTTCATCTGTTTATGACCATGACAACGGCTATAATTTAGGATGGTTAACTATCGGGATTGTAACAACATCACTTGGCTTCACTTTTACGTCACACATTTGGCACCGATGTATCACTTCATTTCAGCCCAAGTCCTTTATCAAAAAGACTTCCTAAAGATATCGTCCAAGACAAGGACGACCACATCCAAACAGTACAGATGACCAAACTATAGAGCCATATGACCACCGGCTCTATTTCAATCAGCGCTGTTCCTCCCACCTCCTACGCTTCCTGCTCTCCTTTTTTTTTGTTTTCCATGCAGGGGAGGAGGAGGAAGGAGCGAGATCAGACCACACATGCAGATCCAGGCCTCCACCCTCCACCCTCCACCCCCAGCCTCCCGATCCCCCGCCATCTGTGCACGTCCCTCCGCCTGCAACTCCACCACAACAACAAGGCCCTGAACCTCCGCAGAGGAGTCAATCCATCACCGGAGGAGAAGAGAAAAAGACAAGAGGAAAGGAAGCGAAGGGAGAAGGGAGAGAGAGGGAGAGAGGACGAGGGGTGAGGCTGTATGAAGAGGGAGAGGTGAGGAGAAGCGAAAGTGAGATGCCATGAAACTTAATCACAGAAAGGGTCGTGTCGGGCAGAGGAGGGGAACAGATTAAATTAGCATAGCATTAGATATGGAAAATGATCTCTGTCAAAATCATCCGCTGCACAATTATAATATGTTAATTACTTATTTCATTAAGGAAGTTTATTATGGCCTCGCAGATGAAATCATGCAGGCCAAAGACACCTGGAGGAAAAGCAGTGAGGCCTGAATATCTCTCTCTCTCTCTCTCTCTCTTCCTATCTGCCGTCACTCTGGAGTCTCATCTGCCTCCCCCCCCACACTCCAATCCTCATTCCTTCACTCTTCTCTCTCTTTGTTCATCACTACATCACTCACAGTGTCACGCGTTAAAACACAGTGTTTAATAATCGCTGTACGAGTGCTATATTGACGACCACCAGAGTAGAGGTTTGATGTCTACCCCTCCGTCTCCTGGTTCATCAGTAAAAGTGTGCATATAAATAGTCTGGATCTGGATGCGTACAGTACACACACACACATGGAGGCTGTACAAAACATCTGCACATGCAGGTTTACGTCTTTTCGCTGAAGACAAAAACTCGCTCCATCCAAGTGTTATTCTATTTTAGTGTTTTTACAAATTCAGAGAAGCTGAACGGTCTTAGTAATTAATAGCCAACATTCCACAGAGTTTTTTTTCAATGTAATGATGCAATAATTATACTTTTGTCAAACACACGGATGAAAAGGCCTCATTGCTCAATCAAAAAGTGGCTTGACAAACATTATCTGTCTCTATACAGCAATAACAACTTTCCCAAGTCGTATTAATTATTGAGAGGCCAGTGGCTGTGTTTTTATTCATTCATGAAGCCAATTTATTCACTCCAAACCCAAGTGAAAACACATTTAATTCACATTCTTTTTTTTGCGAAATATCAAAAGTTTGCATCAAAATTTGCTCGACAGTTGGATGCAAACGGGGGGGGGGGGGGGGGGGGGGGGCACGCACGGGGCAGTTTGCATTTGCTTCCACAGCCCTGCTGTCTGGCTGGCTGCCTTTCTGGCTCGTCAGCGGCGGTCCGACACACAGACGATGATGATGACAGTCATCGGGGATGTAGCAGCCTTCCGCCCGTCCATCCGACAGCGAGAGCGAGAGGAGCAGGTGCAGAAAATGGAGAACAAAGAGCAAAGAGCGCGCAGAGGGACTGATGGAGGGAGAGATAGGTTGGTTGAGGGTAACAAAGAAGCCCTTCTCTATACCTGTTGTCAGGTTATATTGGTTCAAACTCGAGGTCAGGAAGAGGCAGCACATCCAGCCGTACATGTGCCTGGTGGTGTTCTGATCAACCAAACAAACTCCCAACTACAAAGGCGGTCAAAAGTACGACGCATCAACTATTCCCATTAAACGAGTATCAACCACATGTCGGAGATAGTAACCACGTTGGGCAACACATCACTTTAACCCCTCCCTTATTTATCACCAAAGTTAGTGGAATGCATCCTCTGAGGACAATGAATCTCTAAAGTTTCATGACAAGCCATGCAGCTCGCCTAGATCTTTCAGTCTGGACCAAAGTGACATCCGACGATAGACATCGGCCTCCATAGAGCCAAGCTGCTAGCATGGCTAAAACAGGTGGTGTAAACGTCACTACGCTGGTCAGGCGGTTCTCATAGACCTTTCGTAGCTATACCTACAAAAAGTAATGTTTGTATGTATGCCACGTATTCGTGAACCACGAAATATAATGATAAACAAACTCTGCATAGGCAGGTCGGTGTGGAATGTGGGGTCCATACGAGACTGTAACCCAGCAGACCGCGGTTCATGTCCTGTGTGAAAACCAGAAGCCAATGCTGGTTTATTTGTCACACGTAACTTCCATGCTTAAGTAACGCCCCTCCCATAGTTATTTTGACCAAACTATGAGGTTTACCTAGACCTAATCAAGTCATTTTTTTTGCCTCATTAAGTTGTTTCCTGTGGCCAAAAAAAAGACAACAGTTTATTTTGAAAAGACTGTATGAATGTAACGAGCCAAAATTTGACATGTGTTGCTGGACATTTGTAGAAGAACGCTAAAAAATTAGGAAAAACTTGAACTTAAAAAGCATAAAATATCATACCAACTGCAGTCTGAGGATACATTGAGCTAGATGTGTCTTTCGTGCTTTCTTCCAGGCATGAATGTGGTGCTGCCAGCAGACTGAATATTACATATTTTGTCATAAGAACCTGTAAAATGTAGATATATAATCATGTAAATGTATTCAATTGTTAAACTGTCAATATCAGTGCATATTTGTTGTGAACAATAGTGAGATAAAACCTTGCCTATTACCACTACCCACATCCTTGTCTACAAATACTTTTTATATGCATAGATATAATAAATTGTGTCAAACCGATGGCAGCTATAGATAGGACTATAAAGTAAAAACAGCTGAGAGTAAATCTGTTTTTTCTCATACTGGTCATTATTTGATACATAATCTTATTGATTTTTTAAAAATTATACTATATTACTATGTATATCATCCTATTATACAATTTATAATATGTCGTCTTTCAGGGGTTTATTATCTTGTTCAAGGATAAAAAAAAGAGATATGAGCTCATGAAGGATTGAACATCAAACACCTAAAAGCCTTGTATTACCTCAGAATGAAAATATATTAGGGAATCTTTTCAAGATTTTAACTACTGAGTCTACGCATGAACCACGCAAAATATGCAGTAGGACGATCGGCTGATGCAGTGTTGGTTTCAAATGAAGCAAACCGATTTTCAAAGTAGATTTATAAATACATAAATATGCATATCACATGTTCATTTTGTAACGATAACTGCTACATCCCGGATTTAGTGATCCGCTAATAGATTCAAATGCAAGAATCAGAAACATTATATAAAAAGCCAGAGAGAGAGAGATCAAAGATAGCTGATAAAAAGCCATAACGTCTGATGCACGTACAGTATGCAGCTGGGAACTGGGAAAAACAAATTCAGACGTTTAACATCTCTCCGATGATCCCAAATTTTCAAAACATCTTCGCTGTTTAACATGTTTAGCATTCCGACTTCAAAAAATCCCGCAGCTCCTCTCATATTGGCCGCGAGGCTTCAAGCGGAAAACCGTATTGATCGCAAAGTGAGAGGACTTGCAGAAGATAAATAAAAGGGAAAAAGAAAGGAGATGAGAGAGGAGGAGGATCGGGAGATATATATGGCAAGAGAACGAGGGAAAAAAAACACAGAGACAGAGACAGGCCAAATAAAACCAGGGGCAATATCCTCAGTATCTGGGGCTCTGTTCTGCAAGGAACACAAGGGGAGGGGGGGGGGGGGGGACGAGGACGAGAAAAGAGGAGAAAAGAGGAGGAGAGCGAGAACATCTTAGAGAGTGTGTACAAAGAGAATGAAAACGCACACACACCCGAAGGCTGGGGTCACAGTCAGAATGCTAGAGAGGTGCAGCGGAGCCGACGGCTACGCAGGAACACCTCGCTCTGCCTTTAATATACCCTGCCCACCCCACAGATTTCAAAACAGATAGTCAAAAACTAAAAAAAATAAAATCAACGCCCCCAAACACTCACGCACAAACACACACACACACACACACCCTCCGCCATGCACGTAAACTCTGCAGCCCCCATGCAGATGTTGCGTAGCCTTGTTAGGTCGAGCTCAGAGGGTGGGAATGGGTAAATTTCAACAATGGCAGCCTCTGGGGAATTGCAGAACAGTCTCACACATACACTAAACACTCTCTCTCTCTCTCTCTCTCTCTCCACATCATGCTCTCTCTATCTTGATCTCTCTCACACACACACACACATACAGAGGCAGAAGTGAAAGGTAAGCTTTTCTTACGCTTTCATGCATAATTCTGCCTCACAGCGCCAAACATTGTGATGAATTTTCACAGGGATTTTTTTTCTTTTTTCGTTGTTGTGTATTTTGAGGCCACGAGGTGCCGCGATGACATGATAGTTAAGTTGGTTTGGGCAACAGCTTGTTTTCAATCAGGACATTTATGAGGGGTTGAATCATTTATGCGCCCGGCATCCCGGGCGTATGACAGATCCCTCGGAAACACAAATTATCATGTTGACTTGCAACAAACACTGTGTAATTACATCATGGCCTGTCGAGAGGCATTAAGAAATCTTCTCCCTATCGCCGAAGTAATGAGACGCTAATGCAGCTATATATGACACAGTCATTGGCAGTTAAAAGATTCACCCAAATACGCCGCCACTGAATAATTATGAAATATCTCCGTTTTATAGGTTATGATGTTAGGGGGTCTCTAGCATGTCGGCTCAATTTCAATAAAGGGTTCAGTAATAGATTCACTATCAGGGACAAATGTCTCTGTGGCCTGCTGTTACATCTGGTGTATCCCCCTGTGTATCAGACCGGCCTGTGCTTTCATTTATACATTTCTATTCTTAGTTGAGGAATAAAAGTGCCCCGACTTGAAGTCCCATTTGAAAACCAGCGGCTCCTGCCGTGTAAAAGAGCCAGAATTGGGACAGTCCTCGTGCATGTGTTAGCACGCCACTTGATCCATCAGGCATCTATCTATTCACAGAGGTCTCTTTAGGAGCAGACCGCTCAGGGCTGTTTGCCTTCCCAATGAAAGTGTGAGAGAAATTGGGAGGGCCGTAGCCCTTAATGGTGTAGCCCCCCCCCCCCACACCCAAACGCCAGCCTCCTATCCTTAAATCTGCAGGGAATAAAGAGTGCTGTTAAAACCAAACTGGAAGAGAAATGGTTTTGTTCAATGGGAAGCTGCCTCCATAAATTCCCACTTAATGCGGTAGAGGAAGGCTGAGGCAGAAACAGGTGATTTTGGCGCAGTGAGGGACGCCATTCATTACCTCTCAGCAGAGGGGGAGAGCAGGAGAAGAAAAGGCCGGGCACTGTAGATGGACAGATGGACGGACGAGTGGAAAGAGTAAAGAAAACACGGCTGTATTCTGGTCGTTCATATCTCATCGTCAGAAACTCCATTTTAAATTCTTAGCCCGGAGAACATATTGTTTTTCTACCCTTTTATTAAAAACCAGTCAGTGTCTGGTATGTCTGATTTGATCCTGTTGCCGTTTGATTGATTGTAATTGATTGCAGTATATGATCCATATGATTTTGGTCGTCCATTTCATCAGATTCCACTTCATTACTTAACTTACGAGGATGATTTTTGTTGCAAACACGTGGAAGTTTACGCTTTAAAAAGGTTAAAATAGGTAAAACATGTGACAACTCATCAGTTACAATCTAACAACACTGACACTGGTATCAGCATTCCAAAAATGTAAATTACGGGCCTTGACCGAAACACTTAGTATGTATGATAACAGTGGTCTAGTGCCTATTTGGAGTCCCTGACCGTTGCCAAAGTGCTAAAAGTGATTTCTGTTCAATAATGTAATATCTGGGCAAATGGCCGAGGAAAGGAGATATTCTCCGAAGAGATGAGGCGAGGATAAGACGAGAGGCTCTGAAGGGTGAGATAAGTAACTGGGGGGGGGAGGTAGGAAGGTAGGGGGGGGGGTGTTGGAGGAACAGTGGTTACAGGGAAGAGAACTGGAGTTTGGAGTGAGCGGTAAGTGAGTTATATTTAAACCATTAGGCAGCTTATTCGCTCAGTGCAAATGCAAATGAACCGGCATTATCATCACGGCCTCTTCCCTGGAAATCGACTCCCTCTGTAATACCTCGGCAGAAGTGGACCGGTCGTGAACCCTCCTCCTCTGCAGTGCCAGCTAGCCCTCAAATGGCCTACATAGGCAGCTAGACGCACACACACGCAAGCACGTGTGTGCGCACACGCACGAACGCACACATGCAGCCAGTACCCCTCCTCTGCTAGGCACCCGCCCAAATCAGAGATCAAAGGCTGGATTTGTAAAGCTAATGGCTGCTGCGCTGCAGCCAGGGACAGGGAGGAATGGAGGGAAAGAGGGCAAAAACAGACAGCAACAGCGGAGGCAGAGCAGCACAGACGCGCCGAGGAAGAAAATTGCCTTTGTATTTTTGCAACGTGCAAAATTACCACATACAATGTGGAACGCGAATGCCACGCTATTTAAAAAAAAAAAAATAGGCGATGTAGAATACAGTGGGAGGTATCTCCAAGACACCTAGACAAATGCCACACTGAGGCGTTCACACTTTAACTTTTCACTGGGTGCAGTTTTTACTTTTTAGGCGAAGCGATGAGAGACACGTCCACAGATGGTGACTATCTCTCGCTCGTCACTGTGTGGGATTGTGGGATTGATGGTGTTGAAACAGACCTTTCTCTTTGTCTCACACATGGCGCAAGTGCTGCCGCTATTCCCACAGTGCAGCGAGAGGCCATTGAGATAAATGGCATGAATACAAGAAAAGGAGCGAAAAAGGAAAGAAAGGAAAGGAGGAAAAATGTGTCTTTGCCTTAATCGGGGGGGGGGGGGGGGGAGAAATCTCAAGCATTCAGTCTGCCAGTTTGTATTGTCCCAACATTTATAATGCTTTAAGCTTGTCAGCGGTGCTCAGTCACTCCCACTCATTACAGTACGTAGAAATCCTCGCCGTCACAAACAAAAACGTTTTATCACGTGCGGTGATTTGGTGATCACAGAAACATATTGAGGGGCAGATTTCAGCAGCTACTATCTCTGCAGCATGTATACTGAATCTCATACATTAACAAGCTCAACTCTTGGCGTACCGTTTGCCATTCGCTCAATTAGGAGCCATTTTGGTGGCGAGTGGCTCGCTGACAGTGATGAGAGGGGAAAAGTAGCTCTTGCATACATTAGCAGTGGAACCAGGCCAAAATGCTAGATTTCTCCTGATGACACTAACACTGTGACTTCATTATCATGACAATAAACAAGCGAAATGAGCAAAAAATAAAAGTGTCAGAGCAGCAGAAACGCGCCGGTGGCTGGTTAGAGCCTCCTCTATGATGCCGATACCTTATTCAATGTGTTAATCAAGACAGCTGGTAATTCTCAATGGAGATTTCACGCTTTTGTTCTTGTTGTTTGACGGTGAACAAACTGCATTCAAAGCGTTTTCACCGTCTTAATGCCGCAAACAGCCTTGTACGTCTCCCTGTGATGAAGATAGCCTTTGAAAGTGCCATCACCCCCCCCCCCCCCCCCACCCTCTTCCTCCTCACCCATCCCAGAGACTCCATCAGTCATCATGATGGGGCGCTGAGGCCCCACCATATCCCCGTGAGAGAGAGGATGAGGAAGAGGATGATGCAGAGGGATGAGGGCCAAAGCCAGAGCCCTTTGTCAGGTGACAAAAGCTTTCCAACGCAACAATAGCTATCAGTCACTCCCCGAGCCTGTCGGATTATGGGGATCACTATACGGCAGCGCTGCTATGTGTAGGTGTCTGTATAAGTGGTGTGGGGGGGGGGGGGGGGGTTGGAGGTGTGGTGGCGGGGGGTTGGGTATTGTTTGAAAAGCTGGACATGGTTAAAACCTGCTCTGCTCCTCTACACATTTAACTTTCAGTCAATCATTAAGCTTACATAACAGACGGGTCCTAAAGCAGCAGGGCAAGCCAAGGATCAAACGTCAGGGTCCAACTGGTGCCGTTGTCTGGTTGTGTATAAGGCTGACTTCTGGGTCATGGCAAAAAGAGAATAAAGATATATGATAAAAGATATTCTTAAGTTGTACTCTTCCCAGAAATATTATTAATTTGAGCCTTTATTGGACTGTTAATAGTATGTCCCGGCACATACTCTTTGGTAGTTTAATCTATAACTACGTAAGTTAAGTTCATAGTAAATCTGTGTATGTATGCTAAATCTTTATATACAACTGGCTTGTAAAAAAACATTTTACAATATTTCCCGAAGTAACATTCACCAGTGAACACAGCACGTTATTGGTGCTTCTTTATCGACAACCAAACAAACACAAACTAATATAATAATGTACTTTGTTGCGTATTTGTTAACTGAGCTATCATAGATAGAGGAAAGTTAAATATTAAAGTTAGCAGCTCATTTACAGTAAGAAGTCGTGTTGTAGTTCACCACCTTGAGTGCGCACGTTTAAATGGAAAGTAAGTGGGTGTCTGTCTGAGTGTATTAACTGCAGTGCATGCTGGTGGAGGAGATGGACGAGAGGGGCATTGACAGTGACCTCCAGCTACATTCTGTCCCAGTTCAAAGTTCAGGCTGAGGACGCTGCTGAAGGATCCGACTAGAGGGAGCCTGAGAAAAGGAGGTGGGATCCCGGTAAAAAAAAATCAATGCATGGCCGGTGGTGGGTCTCCTTCTCAATCAGCCACCATGACAGCTGCTCCAGATGGCCACTGGGTAAGTTGGCTGTCAGGCCATCAGTATCATCATTACCCATAAGGCCCGGCGCGGTCAAAAGGTCAAAGGGTGGCCTCTGTAGATTTGTCAACCTGAAACACCAGGGAAGCGCCAAATATTTTGTATCCCTGTCAGCGTGCCTGACATTTATCTGTTTTATGTAAATGCCATTTTATAATGCTCGCTGAACGCATACGCAAAAAACACACACACTCCAAAGCAGCGGTGCAGAAAGGGATAATTCATCATGAGAAGTCAACATTTCACTTTTCATTTCTTTGCTGAGCGGTGTAAATGCCGGCATGGAGACATGTGTTTTGCTTTGTTTTTCATACTTTAGTTTAGAGCGTTGTTGCAGGACAGCCCTTCTAGGAATAATAATCTGAGGCTGACGGAGTGTCTGTGTGTCTTTGAACAGTAGGTGACCCCTGTGAACTCAGAAGTAACACCGGCCTGATGAATCCGAGGTCGCTGGGTCATGGGTCACAGAGAGGACTCTTGTCTGACCTTTGGCACAGTGTC
This sequence comes from Pholis gunnellus, assembly GCF_910591455.1. Taxonomy (NCBI): domain Eukaryota; kingdom Metazoa; phylum Chordata; class Actinopteri; order Perciformes; family Pholidae; genus Pholis; species Pholis gunnellus. Next base: position 8,372,464 of record NC_136534.1, read on the forward strand.
TCACTGATAACCTTGCTGTGGAATGAGGAAGCAGGGTGTTATAAGAAAGTAAAAGGGAGACATTAGCCCATTCAGTCTTAAGTATTGTAGTCACACTGCTTTGAGCCCTGCCTCTTCTGCCGAAGTACTTGCTCCGTTAATTAGACCTAGCTCCTTGAGCTACTTGATGTTAAGGTTAGAGTTTGCCGATGAAGTTCAAGTTACAGGAATAGTCTGACATTTGGGGGAAAGCCTTATTCACTTTCTTGCCAAGAGTTAGATGAGAAGTTTGCTCTCACATCTGTTCGTTCAAAATGTAGCTGGAGCAAGCAGCTGGTTAGCTTAGCATAAACACTGGAATAAGGGGAAACAGTTAGCCTGGCTCTGTCAAGGGTGACAAGACCCACCTCCCAGCACCCCTGAGGGTCTCTAGTTAACATGATACATGTTTAGTTCACACATTCATTCAAAAATAACTTTTTATTAGGGCCAATACCTCTCAACATTAGGATTTGAAAATGAGGAAAATGTTCTGTTTTTCAACTTTTTAATCAAGGTTAAAATACGGCAAGTTTACAGAAAAATGATTAAAGGGGAGGACAACAGGGTGGAGACAGGTACGTAAACTATGAGAGAATTGGGAGGATTGACAGACATGCAAGGGAATAACTTTTTCTCCCTTTGTGCTAAGCTAAGCTAACCAGCTAATGGCTAGAGCGTCAAACTTCCCATACGTACTTGAAAGTGATGTTTAAGCCTTTGACTCTCAACTCATACACTTGTACTATGGGCTACTTATTGACCCTTACTTATTGAAAAGAGCCAGCTCTGTATATTTGAACAGTTTTTCTTTACCTGACTAATCAGGACCCACTAGACTTAAGTGTGTAACCAACATAACTGTGATTGTTAGCACAGTTCAGATATATGTGGTAATAAGAGCACAGACGTGAATGTCAAGAAAAACTAAATACGGATCTTGAATATGACCTCCGAAAGCACTCCATATGTTTTAGTAGAGCGTATGAATCTTTGTTCACTGAAAGCCATAAAATCATGTTTTTAGTAATCAGTCAACATTCAGCAGAAGTACAAATTGCAATATTAAAAAGGCAGAATGAATGAAGGTAATGTTGTAGTGCCACCTTTGACAGACAGCTATAATGATATATGTTCAGTTTCCTTTGCCGGCTTCCACTGATTAAACACAATGAGGGATCAACAGCATGTTTTTATGATTGCTGTCTGTTTACTGCCCTGCCTGGTCAAAGACTCACAGTGTGTGCATGTAAACATTATGTGCTGTCTTTCACACACACACACACACACACACACACACACACACACACACACACACACCGGTATGGGAAAACAGCAGTCGTGTAGGAGGGAATGCAGTTGCAGTATGTCTGGTGAATCCACAGTCTGACACGACCCTCTAAACAACAGATGCAGTAGCGCACACTCTGGCAAACATGCACACATATTCAGTGTGACTAACAGAAGCAAAAACACTCCCATACATCCACACATGCAGTATACGTGACCTTGCCCTGACAATGGCACCCACCTACGCTACAGTCTGTGTGACAGTGGAAAGCAAAAAAAAAAAGGATGAGATGCCCATTCTTCGCTATCGCTTTTGTAAGCCAGCAAATGCCGAAGCTGAAAAGCTGAAGTAAGAACTCAAAAGAAGATTTTTAAAACATTTGATAGGTCCGCTCTTAAAAGTTTAAATTAAAAGCATTAAGAGCCCTATTTAATAGGCTGGCAAATAATAAATTACATTCAGAATACATTCAGAAGTTTCTCTCAGGAGATAAAGATTTGGAAATGTTGAGGTCATGTAAAAAAAAATAAGTAGCAATGTCGTTTTCTTGATGACATCTTTTTGCAGGTTTGATACTACATTAGCTGTCTGTTAAGAGGTCCTAACTCAGAGGTCTGTGGATATCTTTTCCCATCATCTTTGATGGGTTTCAAATCTGAATGTCAAAAGACGGTTGAATACTGATAATAAATAAGAATAGCAACGAATACTTGTGTTAATCTAGCTGAGATGGAATGAGTCTCCGTCTGTCTGTATGTATCTATGTATGCCCTACGATTTTCTCACAAAGCGTCCATCCGATCGACTTCACACTCGGTGGGTGTATGGCTGAGGACCGAAGGAAGCGCGGCGTTGAGTGTGAAGTTGTTTGGATGAGCGGTTCTCCTCGGGCACTGCAGCCAGTACGATTAACCAGGAAATTAGTCAAATTCAACGCTTCTTAAAAAAAAAAAATGGCGTAAAACATCTAAAAAATGTCTGTGTCTGTTTTCCAAAACTCATATTGTTCAAGCCCTGATCTTCTGAAACATTTCTTTTCATATAAAAGGGGGGAGAAAACAACAAGAAAACCTGAAGGCTGTTGAACTACATTTGTCTCTCAGACAGCACCTACAGTCTGCTCTGCCAGCAAGGAAAACAAGGAAGGAGCAACCAGACGGGGGGGGGGGGGGGGGGGGGGGGGGGGGGGGGTGCTGTATTATCCTCCTCACAGGGGGAGGCGGGCGGGGGGGGGGGGGGAAGATGCTCTGCCATGTTATTGAAATCTCCAAGTCCTGAAGCACTCTGCTGTACTTCTCATTAACCGGTGCAATGTTTGCCGGGGTGTCTCTTTCCTCTTTAATAATAAAACAACGCTCCCCTCTTTTCTGCCGACTTAAAGGATTTCCTAATTTAATCAACACGGGCAGGAACAATAACAACAAAAGCATCAACAATGGTAACATGGCCTCCAGTGTCTCGTCTGTACTTTTGCGGAGAAGAGAACATGCCTGGATGTGCGGAGAAGTCATGTGTGTGTGTGTGTGTGTGTGTGTGTGTGTGCTCGTGTTTGGGTTGCTGCGTGTGGACGGGGAAGAAAAGGCGGGGTGGCTTTTACTTCGGTCTCGATGTGCTAATAATGTGGCTGTCAATCCATCAACTGCTAACTGATCAGCACGGGCAAAAGAGGATACTGTGTGTGTTTCCTGTGTTTGTCTGAGCACTGAAGTTTACACTAAAGGATGACAAACAGTCGAGCAAAGACGTTCCTCAAAGTGGGCCACGGTGACCACTGCTTGACCCCCAAACCAGCACACCCCAGTCTCAGTGTACATAGGAAACCTGACCTGGCTCTCACCCCGATTATCACTCCAACACCCCTACACCCCCCCACACACACATACACTAGTGTCTGACCTCATGATCACCCTCCCACAGTCCTGCCGGCCTCTCTTTCACCCCATAACCTCTGGATCACCCCAGACAGCACCCTGAGAGAGACTGAAGGACCGGGGCTGTAGGTGAAAAGGCTACGGTCATCTTCCTCTCAGTGGGTGTCAACAATCCATTCCCCAACTCAGGACAGCTCATCAACCAGTGTGGGTTAGATGAGAAATGTAACAAAAGTACTCGGGTTCGAGTTAGTTATGTTATTTTCGCAGAGCAACCGATCAAAGCCATGAAGTGGAAATTACAATTTGAATAGATCCATTTGACTTTAATACAAACGATCAAATCACTACTTGAAAAATGAAACCACTTCAATTTCCCCACATTGTATTTATTAAATGTTGGCTTTTAAGTCTAATAATATATTAGGCGACTCTCATGGTTGTCATGATTGTTGCATTTCCAAAGTAGTTACATAATTAGTGTAAATAGGAAATAAAATGTAAGGAAAGGCCCAAAAAATATTTTTAACTAATTGTATTTATTTGCATCGGGAATGAGAAATAATTTTGAAGTCGTCAAAACCTCTTCGAAATGACTTTCTTGACGTGCACTGTGATGCACAACAAGTTACTCCAATAGATGAACTTCTCTTAAAACCCAAAATATTAAATCATATTCAGTTTGACTCACAAATAGCCCCCCCCCATGAAATATTAATACATTTTCACAGATTGTGCTCATCGGGTTATCATACGTTAGCATATGATGCGCCTTTTAAGTGCTATAGTGCCTTATTAGCCCCCCCTTCTAGACACGTTTTCTTCTTAAAAACGTGCCTATCCTGAAATGTTAGTGTTATTTCTCTGTCCAACCACTTTACTGGTTCAGACCAGGTCCCTGTGGGATTCGATTAGCGGTCTTGTGCCTCAGATAACACCGTGTTATTGTGTGAAGAAAGGGAGTACATAATTCACCATTGTATTAAAAAAGAAAAAATCTAATTGTGTTTGCCAGTCCAGCATTACATGATGCATGCAGTACAGGAATCCAGAGAAACATTGGGGGGAAAAGGTAGAATTTTGTGCACAATATGCAATAGCTCCATCATATTTGAAATGCAAACTGGCTCCTTTGGTGAGAGACTAGTGGGAGTTGGAGGTGCACTGCAATGGCTTCTGGGAGTAGAAAACAAACAGCGCTGTCAAAACAAATGCTTTAATGCCTGCGGAGGCTGTCCTGCACTCTGCAGTTAGCAAGACTGGTCCATAGCAGCCGGCTTAATGGGCTAATATGGATGAGAGAATTTGTTCCTGGTGCTTTTGTAAGCTGAACTTTACATCAAAGACCCATGATTAATTACTGATAAGGGGTTAATAAAACATTAATGCTTTTTGTAATTAACCACGACTCTGAAATACAGTACAACTCCCCCCTCCGTTGCCACCGCCACTTCTCTCCTCACTCACCCCCAGCTATGTCTTGTCTTCATCTTTTTATGTCACATTCTGCTGCATCGTGAACATCTTGCATTTTTTTCCCTGCTTTTTTTTTTCCGAGGTTGAAGTGAAATCATTAAAATAGGAGTATAGGATGGGCCAGAAGGGAACAAACACAGCCCCAGATTTGTTTATCCTGCTCCAGAAGAGGACGGGGTGGCGGGTTTTTTAATTAAGGGCTTTTGAATATTAATTTGGAAGGGTGATGGAGGCTCCAACAAGGTCAAGATTTTAAAAAAAACAAGAAGAAGAAGAAGAAGAAGAAGAAGAAGAAGAAGAAGAAGAAGAAGAAGAAGAAGAAGAAGAAGAAGAAGAAGAAGAAGAAGAAGAAGAAGAAACAAGAGCTTCATCACACTGACTTTTACAAGAACTGAGCCTCCAGAAAACAAAACACTCTCATTAATTGTCTCGTGGAGGCCAGTGAGAGGGTTCAGACAAAAAGCAGCGTTGCATCATCAAAATAGGGATTCTCACTGTTTCCTTCCACCTGAGTCAGGCACACACAACAGAACTTAAGTATTGAAACACTGTGAGGTATTGAGCGTGTGGCGTCTGATCTTATCAACGTGGTTTTGCTGAGTGAACGGCATCCGGTCTGAAATATGCAGTGTAACATGCTATCACACCAAGAAGACATTTAATGATATCATTTGTGATATCATGTGATGAGTTGTGGGGCTTGAGGAATCTGCCTAATTTTCACTGCCATCACTGGCATCAAGAATGTTCTTGTATATTAACAGCCATGCTGCTGATGTCCAGGTGTAAACTTAAATGTTTTTTCAATAATGTGAAGCTCTTACATGACTTTAACATGTTGTTGATACTAAAAGGGACAATCCACAGATTTTTAGACATGAAGTTAAGTTATTCATAAGGAGTACTATTACTAGGACTAAAGTCCTCCAACTCAATCAAATATTTAATACTAAATTGTTGTCGTACCCCTTTAAATGGAGCATTTGCCACTGCCACACTGCCACTAACTGCACTCTCTGTAGAAATATCTATTTTTAAGATTTCAAAGAGAAACAGAAGGGACTACATTATGAGTTTGAAGGATATATCCAACATGTCCTTCTTCAGCAGCAAAACTAAGAGAAAGATAGAAGCTAAAACCTACAGATCACAATGTAAAAGTGAACCACCACCTGGCGATCTAGACAGAGTACAATGAAGTTAAGGAACAACACTGTTCATGTATAGCCGCGTAGGTCTTTATTCACTGTTACAATCATTAAAAAGCAAAAGCAGCATGTGTATACATGCAGTATATCTTCAGTAGCTAGCATAGCACTCTAACTCTAGTTAATGAAGTGCTGTGTTTTATAGTGGAGTTTTTGTCACAGAAATGTGAGGAGGACCAAAAGGTCCCAAGATGTGATTGGTCCTCACCATTACACTGACCAATACACACTGACGACTCAAACACACACACACACAAACACAGGCACGGACACAAATAGAGAGGTCGCACACGTAGCTCTTTCTATCTCCCAAACACTCACACACACACACACACACACACCTGAGACAGCGGGAATGTGTGGTTAATATTTAACAAACAGGAACAGAAATAGATGGGCTTGTGTGTTCAGAGCTGAATAGGTTTCAGCAGAGTGGCCTCTGTGGCGCATGAAACATTTAACACACTCCGAACAGTAAATCATAGGAAATAGAAAAGTAAAGTTTACATCAAGATAGACTTGTAAAAGAGCTTCCACTGGACTGGAAGAGGCATGGTTGCAGCCCTCCCTTTTTTTATTCCAACACTTGATTAAAAGGCGCTCCCCAAATGGATGTTGCTGCAATCAAAAACGGTATGTATATGTCACAAGCAGATTATTTATAGCGTATTCTGACATTATCCAAAATTAGAGACTGTTGGTCGGGTTGTGAAAACATGTTTTGATGATAAATAATCTGCGCTTTTACTTTTATGCAGGAAAAAGACGGATAGTTACTGCATATTATAGATTAAGGCAATCACCAACACTAATTCAAAGTCATCATATTACCAAGTTTACTGCATGTAAGGATCACATTTCCTCAAAATGAAAAAAACATCTGGTGTATGAGTCTGTGAGTGTTTTTATTTTTTTTAGCTTTTCTCTGCTTTTTGGAGCCTGCACATGTGCTACCTGTGTGTATGATAAATCTGTTCTCTCTCATAATCTATGTGATTCAAAATGTGATATATGTGAGCGTGAACTTTGAATTATGACCCGTACGGCGGATCGTAAATCTCTCCTCCCAAACTCTCTCTGAGTATACACTCTTACACTCTTTGGTTTGGTCCACTCATAAATCTCTCCAAACTGGAGCGAGGTACACACTCTTTCTTTCTTTCTTTCCAACACTCTCTTTCACACAAGTTGGGAGACTTCAGATTAGACGAAACTACAGTGGAGAGGCCAGCGGACTTTTGTGAGTACACACGAGAAAGAAAATGGCAGACTTTGGGAAGAGCAAATTTACAGTTTGCTTTGAATTATTTGTAACTTTTGCTATAAAGAAACATTTAGATTTATTCAATTCCAGAAAAGCAGTTTTGTTTATAGATTACCACACACTGGAATGCTTCTTCAAATTAATAAAATCCCCAAAACCTAAAAGCAAGGCAGCCTACACCATTTCTCACATAAAAGACATGGAAATTGGACTTGCACCTGAACACACTCAATAAACAACAGCAGTTGTTTTGGCCAAAATCTCCCACAGCTTCCAGACTGACCACTGCTTTAAGGACTGGGGCCTTGAGGGGGTTTTCCAGACGGTGTTTTCTCTCTCTGTTTCATTTGTGTCGCAGCCAAAGTCGATTTCAGGAGAATCACAGCATCAGCAGCCGCAACCGGAGTGGTGAGAGGACAAAAGAGTCGTCTGCTATTGTTACCCCGGCTCTCAATAATTTGCAAGTTAGCATGAGGTGCGATATCACAAACAACCGCCCTCAAACAAAGAGAAAAAAAAAATATTGCCATCTCGGCATCCTTCTGTCACCTGTGAAAAGAAGCACCTGTGATGCGCGAGAGCCGGTGCACGGAGGCGTCGCGATCGGATAGTGAATATTCAGACTGCTTCCACCATAAGTATCCACTGCACAGTCAGCGGGCGTCAGCCAACTGAACTAAGACTACCACTGTAAACCTGTGTGGCTAGTGGGCTGGGTCAGCTAGATCTACTTCCTGGATCATTTAGTGACATCGAGGATTGTCCTTGAAAGCTTAGCTTTGTTGGAAAAGTGTCACATTGCTGTAGATTTTATCTTATAGCTCTCGTCATCACCATTTAAAAAGAAATTGTCAGATATCAATTTTAAAGCCACTCACAATGGCACAAATAAGCAGTGGTAAAAGAAGTATTTAGATATTTTACTTAGGAAAAAGTAGCAAAATAACAGTGAAAAAACTCAGATTTCAGATTTCTATATTAGGTTTTGTCTCATTGGATTATTGGTATGCAGTCAAGTGCAAGTAGCATTTAACTGTTGTAGCTGGTTGAGCTGGAGCTATTTTGAACCACATTATGTGCTGTTTCGGTAGTTTTGGATTTAAATGAAGTAGAAGTAGAGAGTAACATAAAATGGAAGCACTCAGGTAAAGTACAGTACTGTACTAAATGTGTTTGATTAAATGCGGCCATTACAAATAAGGATTATCAGTGTTCCCTGTAAACTTACAATGATCACATTAAGCAAATAATAACATCTTGTCAGTCATCATGGATAGGCCCTGCTATTTCTCCACTTTTTCCCCAGAAACTCAGTCCTGATGATTTTTTCCTATACCAGCTTGCATTTAGCGAACTGATGCACCTGATATGGTTCATTATGATTGTCATTTCCACTTCTGCTCCTACTGGTGCCGCTGCAGCCGTTTCGCTCCCGGTAACGGCGCTATATGGAGTAATTAGCCCGAGTGTGCCGCGGTGGGTTTACGGGACGCGGCGGCGTCGCCTCCATTACGGCTGACATTCATCGCTCATCAGTCCACTCACAGATGATGATGATCAACATACGGCGCATCATCGCCACTAATGAGATGCGCTTTGCTGATGAAAGCCATTCGTCGAAATTCAAGCGTAAAAAAAGATAGAGAAAGAGAGACGGGAAGAAGAAGAAAAAAGAATAACACATACACAGGAAGGCACTTTCGGACAGCGCTCATCTTTCAATCTAATGGTGTTAACTAAGATTCATTAACCACCAGCCATCTTTGTCCTGCAGGAATCTTGGAAGCGTGTTTGTGTGTTTGTCTGCTCTCTGTTTCTCTTCCACATACTCTCTGTCTTGTGTGGCATGTGCTTGTGTTGTGTTGTGTTGTGTTGTGTTGTGTTGTGTTTTGAACGCACTGTATTTGTGTGAGTGGCCATGGGAATCGGTACCAAATTAATCTGTTTCAAAAAGGGAAGGTTCACTTCATGTCATTATCCATAGTAGAAACAAATTCACAAATGACTTGCTCCTGGAAATGTGGCCGTGTGTGTGTGTGTGTGTATGTGTGTGTGTGTGTGTGTGTGTGTGTGTGTGTGTGTGTGTGTGTGTGTGTGTGTGTGTGTGTGTGTGTGTGTGTGAGTCATTGTGGGTGGGTGTGGGTGTTGTCTGTGCAGACGGGGTGCTCATCATCTCCTGGAAGGATTGATATGAACATTCTGTCACTCACGGGCAGCACAGATGGCTAATTTCCGGAAAAGAGCAGATTTGAGCCAGGTTTTAAAGGGAAAAAAATAGAAATGGCACTTTTTCAAAGTGCGTGTGTGTTTGGGAGAGAGAGCGTGTGTGTGTGTGTGTGTGTGTGTGTGTGTGACTGCCTATAATGTAGCGGGGGTTCAGTCAGGCTTGACCACTGACAGATAAAAGCTTTGTGTTGTTGAGCTGCCAGCCCAACATGGCTGCCTGTCAGAGTGTGAGTGAGCAGTGTGTCTGTGTGTGTGTGTGTGTGTGCGCGTGTGCAGTGAAACCTCCAATGTGATCTAGGCGCCCACAGCTGTGGAGCTCTGCCAAAGTGCTAACATTTAGACAAACAAACCCTGCTCCACATCCATCGGAGGGAAAAAAGGAGAGAAAGAAATCCAGATAACGTCACTTCAATACCCATTTAACACTCGCTCCTCTCGCCACCAAACGTTGGCCGAGGCTTTGTGGAAGGACGAGGGAGAGGTTGTGACAGGATTATAGCGCTGTTTACTGTAAATAACCAATTTAATGACCGCTGGCAAGCTTCAGGCTACAGGCCAGAGGCACAGAGAGAGAAACAGAAATACAAATGCGAGTCATCTGGTCGACTCCCCATAAGGCGAATTTAGCAGAGGTACTTTGGAGCTGTGCTCAAGTGACGCCATGAAACTTGTCCACGAAATAAAATAAATAAATACAAGTAGCACATTTACATTTGAGGGACTTCCTCCTTTGTCAAATCTTGAGTGTTTGAGCTGGAATGTGGGTGATCTGGTGCTGCCATAACCTCAAGAGAGCCAAGCTGGGCCAGAGGACTTCAGCAAATATACTGTAGCTAGAGAGAGTGTGTGTGTGTGTGTGTGTGTGGGGGGGCACACATTTATTCTTGGCCTGTGCAAAGATGCTTAACAGACACGCACATCATACATGTTACCGTGTTAGTGTGTCTGCATATGGCTGTGTGTGTGTGTGTGTGTGTGTGTGTGTGTGTGTGTGTGTGCCTTTACCCCCCAAATGCATGTTTAACCCTACTTGTTTAGCACACATACATGTGTGCATGTGTGTCAGCGTGCATGCATGTGTGCAAATGTGTGCACTCACCCAACACTGCCTCTTCGACTTAAATAGATGGACGTGTGTGTGTGTGTGTGTGTGTGTGTGGCATAGAGTGCATAAGCGCATATCTGTGTGTTCATCTGTGCTAAGCGGATGAGGGCCCCGGTGAGCAACGCTAAAACATCTAGCTTCTTGTCCTTGCCCTTGTCAACATGGCGCCGTCCGTTATCCCTCACCTAGCAGACAAAGACACTTCTTGCAGGAGGGATCATCAGTCGCCTTTGCAACTCTGCAGATTCACTCCATAAATCCTAATTATACCCCTCCCAAGTCTCCCCCCCCCTACCCCTCCCTCTCCCGCTCCACAAATAAATGGTCAGAAAGTGTAAAACATCTGCTGCGTGGATCATCTCAGTGGCTGCGAAGCTAAATCATCCTCGTCTGTTTCTATTATAAAAAAAAAAAGGCAGGAGAGTCAAGGGACTTCACTTCGCCGACTTGTTCTACCACAGCACTTGACTTTTCAGCCACTGAAGCTGCGAATTGTTGCCTGATACTATTATTTTGCGTTATTAAAGTCGTGCTCATAAGGTGTTAGAAGCACATTACAGGAGCAACGAAAAACTCAGGGTACGATATGATATGAGATATGGTAATGGTGCGAAAAAAGAAAGAAAAAAAAACTCAGTTTATTGTTTTCTGCGGCTTAAAAATCTAAGTTATTGTTCTGATGGCTAGTAGTACTAAATACATTCCAATGCTTCTGTTTGTTTTATGCTGGACTACATAACATTTGACTTCGATGTAAGTGTCTTTTGTCAAATCTCTCATTGACAAGAGCAATTTGAACAACTTCACAACAATGAAGATTTTTTTAATGAATCTTAAAAAATGTACCAACATCAGTGAATACGATAAAATAGTGTGTTTCTTGTGCAGGAGTCTGGCACATTCGTGTTTACAAAGTAGTATTATTCTTTGCTTTTGTTGGCTGGCGCATTGCAACGCATCCTAGCACCTTACTGCCACAAACTGTCGACAAACAAGATCTTATCTCCCTGAAGGAATAAGCTAATAATGCTATCTATAATAAGCCACTTATCGATACATGCGTCTACTAGGGCTGTCACTTCTAATTCAATATTCAAACATTCATTTGAACTTTGCTGACCGGATAATCAGGACAGCGAAGCCTCTGTGAAGAAGTGTGTGTCGAAGTATTCCAGGTTCTCCAAAGACAAGGCTGTTTGTAAAAAGCAGCTGCCTTACAACATCAATACATCTGGGAAGTCATCTGCTAGCTTCCACCAAAGTGAGGCAGATGAGGCACCACAAACAAGTGGTGAAACTGTGCAATAACACACTCATCAGGACGTTGTCAAAAGACCATCACCAATACGCAATTACGCTCCATGGGTTCCGTTTCAATAATTCAAACACATTCTATGTATGTGTGAACTTGAGTTTTTGACATAAAGGATAGCCCTTGTGTCTACACTTGGGACAACAGCCAGCTCCACCCCTTTAGAGCACAGAGAGAGGTTGCTTTATGGCACAAACAGGAGGAGGGTGCTGTTCTGCCAGTGCAAACAGAGATGAAGCTTTCTGCTGGTGGTGGTGGGGAGAGCAAAAGGCTGATGGGAACATGTTCGTCGTCCTCCGTCCACTCCAGAAAATGAACCGGAGGGAACAAGAGGGAACGGGGTTCTTTCGGAAAGGTGGATTTTAAATTGAAAAAACGCTGGCGCTGCCGCTAGCAATGCCACTGCCATTCAAGAAGAAAACTAAGTGAAAAGACCTTTAACATGTACAACTACAGTCATTTATTTGTGTTAAATATTAAACAAGCGTACTCACCCGGCCCTGTTGCTATTGACAGTGCATTGTTGTTTACTTGTGTAAAAAAAAAAACAGATGGCCTTAACATATTTGATGTTGGGGGGGGGGGGGGGGGGGGGGGGCAGCGGGTTCATGCTAGTTTAGTTCTGTGTGTGTTTCTGGTGCGGGCGTCTGGTATTTTGTTTGCCCTCGTCCTTTTCTGCCTGTCTCCTCTCCCCTTCTCCCTCTCCCTCTCCCGGCTCTCCTCAGCCTCCAGCCAGCCTCGCTGCAGACAGGAGGTCAGGCCACGCCACTCCGCTCTGCCTGCTATGAGCGCTGGGTCACCGAGCCAGATAACACCGCCAACTGTTCAATATTTGAAGAAATCAGGCATTCTGTTTGTTTGAAATCGCGCTATTTGTTCGCATTCCCTCCGCCTCCCCTGACAAATCTTGCACTTTATGCAAAACAGTGGAGCGGTTCAAGGGTGGAAAGTAACAAATTAGGGCTTTGTGGGAGCTGTGAGGCAGTGGCGCTTTTATGAAGTATAATAAATGTAGGTTTTGACTCCTGTACTTTGCTAGGTTTCAAAACCAATCCATTGTGGAATACATATTTCACAGGTTTTGTATTTAGAAACGGGCCAGTCACAGTTGTGATGAATCAAGTGAGTTATTATTTTATATATGCAGCAAAATGCAAATCTTTTTGAATCAAAACCTAACTTTTTACTTTAAGTACATTTTTAAATGTGCCCCCTGGATTTTACAGCAGTGTGAGAATTTCAGCTCAGCGTCGGTGGGACATTCTGGCACTTGGCTGTTGCTGTTTATCATGAATATTCAAAACCATGTTGAATTCCAACACCGAGACACCAAACATGCAGATCAGTGAGGGGAAAAACACTCCGCCATTACCGGGGCGCCGCAACACTAAAGCTTGTTTTGATCCTCTGGCTAACGTGAATGTACATTTTGGTCATCTGCAGTGAAGTGAAAGCTACCACCGGTAAAACAGAAAGCCTCTGTTGTGGGTGTGTTGTGTGAGAAAATGTGCCGTTTAAAATGGGAGTGCTCTCATGTGCAGCTGAGCCACGCAGTTTCCTCCACAGTAAAAAGGTGATTTATTTAGTGTTTGGGTGGCTGTCAGGCCAAGCACGAGATTTCACAGGGTGTAATTTGATCTTAAATTGCTTGGCTACATACACTTTTCACAGCCAAGAAAGGGACACCCACAGGTTTTTCAATAAAAGGATGGCAGACATGTCAGTCCAACATAAGCCCGAAGTTGTACATATGCAAACATAGCATATACAAACATGCATGCTAACACATTACTATAAGTGCCAGCACGCCAGCATGTGTCAACACGTAGGCCGACAGAAAAGTGATGTTTCATCTTCTACAGAGCCTGATCATCGTAGACGCATGATGTTATCTTCTCTCATTCATTTGCTGCCAAAAAAAGTCAACCAGATTTTGTAGGAACCAACTGTAAATATAAAAATACCAACAACAATTTTAGTCTCTCTCTTTGGGGGCAGGAGAAATAAGCTGCGAGCACAACCTTTTCTGTTGACATGGTGAACTTGTTAGCACAGCTGCCTGTTTTTCTGGCGAATGCAAGTCCAATTTTCACTTTCGTTTCAGCTCTGTTTGTGATCTAAACTTATTGTACGAAAGGACATTTTAAATGCTCCATTTGCCGCCTTGTTCACCAGCTAACTTTGTATTCCTGCCATTTGATGCAGCTGGAAATTACTCTATCAGAGTTTTGAGAGTAAACCAAAACTGGAAACATGCTGGATTCAGAGCGCTGAAAGATGCTAACAAGATGCTAGCAGCTCTATGAGGCCGCACATACGCACAATGCTAACATACTGATGTTCTACTGTTTTAGGAATAACAACCAACACTCAGTCTACAAAAATTACAATTCTATCTTGTCTACAATTTAGCAACCTATTGGCAAAGCGGATCCCCGGCACATTATTTGATTTGATCAGTCACTCCTGATGTTTTCAGTGGCCTATGAACCCATTTACACTTGGTTTAAAATGCGTCTTGGGTAATCAGATCACAAGTGGACAGCCCTAAATACAAGTGTAAATGACCACCAAGACGCATTGTGATCTAATCACTCAAACCACTTGCTGGGGTGGCCTGGGAGGCATTTGACCACATACCCTTTGCAGTGAAGGCCTAAATGCTAATGTATCCCGGACTGGAAAACACCGCTCTCCCCTTTTGTCCCTCCTATTTCTCATCTCCAATTGGTTCTCAAATCACATAAGCTGCCTTTTCTCCGCGTCGTCTGAAATATTCTAAAAGCCCATAGAGATATTAGGAGTGAGTCAAACATCTTGGGTGATTCGATTTCACCAGAACACGCCAAGGAACAGACCCAGTTTGTATTGTTTTCATTTCTTCTTCTTCTTTTAATTTCCGACAGACTAGGCAGAAGAAGTGCACTGCTGCCTCCCGCCGTTTAAAACCAACACATTTGGTCTTTTCCAAATGGAAATTATGCACGTGTTCATTTGCACAAGTTGTCACTCGAGAAGCACGTGGAGACGCATTCTAATGCCAGGTGTGAACGGACGCACTCGGAGCTGTCCGCTTGTGAACGGGATCACCCGAGACACATGTTAATGCCAGGTGTAAACAGGGCCTGTATGAGCAGGGTTTACTCATCGCTGTCAGATGATCTCACATCATCTCCTACTTTGTCTCTCTCTCTCTCTCTCTCTCTCTCTCTCTCTCTCTCTCTCTCTCTCTCTCTCTCTCTCTCTCTCTCTCTCTCTCTCTCTCTCTCTCTCTCTCTCGGCAGGTCCTGTCTGCCTGTCTTACTAACTCTCTCTTTCCATAATGTCCTCTCCAGACACCAGTACACTTGAGGGGCTTAAGGTAATTGCACTCAGGACTTCATCTTAGCGTTGCTCTCTCACATGTGGAATCATTATCCAGACTAACAATTACAGCCTGCTCTCGTAATTGATCAGAAAACTGTCTCGAGGAGGTTAAAAGGTATTAAATATCACCACTTTCTTAATTTACTGTGCCTGTCAAATAGAAAAGAAGGCGAAAGGGAAGAGTGAAAATGAGAGTCTTCAGCCTTTTCCCACTCTCAGCTTAAATAATGACCCCCAATTAGAGTTCTTCTCTGTTACTGTGCACTGCTCTGATGCAGGTCTGTTGGCCCCGTGGCTAATTTTGTGTACAGGGTCATGCAGATTTTATTTATCGCCTCGGCATTGTAGATATGTGCGTGGGCTTGCTGTTGCGCGTGTGTATAAGCACCATGTGTGTGTGCACCCGTTTATTTGTGTGTTTTCTCTTATTTTTACACTTTACTTTCACCAAATCACCAATTCTAATGAGTTGCCACTGGCAATTATTGCCCACTTTAGCGCTGACCCTACAAGATGGTGTGGGGGGGGGGGGGGTCAGAGTGTGCTACTTTGTGCCTTTGTATGCATCAAAATGGAGAGGGAAAATTATCAAAATGTGCAAAAAATAAACACAAGATGTTCATTGTGGCCTAAGTGGTCCATTATGCTCACCAATTTCCCTTTGTCTGCTATTATAGCACCCTTTGTACGTTTATTACAAAAAGTGACTCATTGGATGGTAAAGCAATAATATAAAACATATCAGATACTGTAGGATTAGTTCCCGCTATTTTTATATTCATCTTTGTCTCGTTAGTGTGATGCAGCCAATTGGTGAATTATGTGTTTTTCCCCTCACTAATGCAGACACTGTATCCGATAACACCCACAAACATCCCTTTGTGGACACGAGGACAAGCCAAAATGTCCCCCATTCTTTCTTCTTTGTATCCTTTAGAGGATATTTGCTCCCAAACAGACCACACAGACATATATGCACATGCAGACTGACTCTTAATAGCAACCCCAACACCTTTTGCATGTCTGCTAATTCCTCTTCACCTCTATTAAATAACCAGCCCCAACCGATCCTTTACATCTCCCCCTGTTTCTCTCTCTCCCCCAGTAAGGATAGCTGACAATGATAGGCCGACAGGTTGACGTGGAGGGGGTGATAGGAGGAAGACGAGGAAGGGATGGGAGGGATAGAGGGTAACAGCAGGGGACAGCAGGGCTAGCGGGGTGAGCGACGCTCGGTGCCTCTGAAATCAGGTCCATTTTTTCATTAGCTCATATCCTTGCCAGGCTTTACAGCTGGCTGATCAGCAATCAGTGGCCGTTTGTTTCAATCAGGCAGCACCTCCACTGTTATAGACAGGGCCAGATTACCGAGAGCAGGGAGAAAGGGAGGAGAGGAAGAGGGGGGGAGAGGAAGAGGAAGGCCGGCGAGGGAGGGGGGAGGATGTCTTTACCTTGCCGTCGCAGAGATGATAGGGGTGAAGCAGGGGACATGCAAATACAAAATGGAGAGCGGGCTTGTTGCAAATGTAAGGGTTTGAACAATAGAGTGAACTGTAGTGGAAATGAGGAAAAACGCTCGCTGTCACTGCAGAAACAATGGAGTGAGGCTAATTCTATTTCGCCGTTGCCACTTGTGCGCTGGAAGAGTTTAAGGGAGAGCTGAATGATCGGTAGGCTGTTCTCTTTCAACAAGTCTGCCCAGTGAAGTCTTTACTTTTTGTGAAACAAGTGAAAAGGTTCTGTCACCGGGCAAGATAGAGACAAGAACGTCTCTCGTTTTACTGTTAGATTCTGGTGGAGAAATCTGCATCTGCCTTGTTTCAAGATATCGTGGCGTGTCTGTGACAAAAATCAGACAGGCGAAACTGCATGAGTAACAAAGGGAATTGTCTCATCTCTGCTGTCCAAATTACCTTTTAATTTCAAGAAAAAGAAGACTTTAAGATGAGATATGAGATTAAAAGACATACAGAGAGTTTTTCTCTTGCAGTGAGGGGAAGCGTGAGGAAATAAAGAGAAATGAGAATGATATCTCTCTCATCCCTCTTCCAGTCACCCAGCCGGCATCTCAACGTTGAAAAGGAGGGAGTGAAAAAAGATGAGAATGAGGGATGATTTAAGGGGGAAAGCCAGCACCGTGCCCAGGGAGGCCTTGTGCCTACTGAGCGTGCCCAATGAGTGGCGGAGACTGAGGCGTGTTGGATCTATAAGCAAAGTATTTATCCTGCCAGAGACCCTGAGAGATTAGCCTCCGCAATGGTGATTTATACCGACACACAGCCATCCTTTACCTTATACTACAGACACCCACCCTCTCTCTCTCTCTCTCTCTCTCTCTCTCTCTCTCTCTCTCTCTCTCTCTCTCTCTCTCTCTCTCCCTTCATTCCCCATGGAGTGTGTCTGTCAGTGGGCCCTGATGCCCAGTTAGCCTCCAGCTATGATATTTGATCATAGTAACTACTGACTCTGTCACCTCCATTTCTTTTCTGTTCAGATACATTATATATAAGGCTGCTGAGAGTTGGATGCATGGTGGATAGGCTTGGAATCATATGGAGATGGATTAAAACAAGTCTGACGAATAGGAGCGGCTTCGGCGTCTGACACGTTGGATGCGGGTTTATTTAGCGTCTTGAAATAAGCCAGTTGTCTCTCTGTATCAACATGACAGCATGGAATACATCACAGTAATCAAATGTGTGAGATGTTGTTAAATTGTAGTTGTTTATGAAACAGAAGACAGATTCTGACCGTGCTATTTCTGGGGCTGAAACTGCCAAAAAAAGTCCACTGACATATTTGAAGGCCCGGTCACACCAGCAGAATGTTGCCTGTGAATGTTTAACACTTGGTTCTGCTAATTTGCATGTTGTTTGTGTGTGTGCTGGCCTCCGAGGGGACAGAGGAGAGCACAGGAATCGAAAATGGAGGAGGCTATTGTTGCTTTATTAGCTTTGTTGTACAATCCGCTTTGATTTAAACCTCCTCTGCTTGAGTGGGAACTGCTCAGTGGGAGTGCTCCGACAGTTGGGACATGTATTTTGAAGAGATGCGTGAACTCATCGCCCCGGTAGTGACCAAGCTCACCGTCGGTGGCACAGCGGATGAATATTCCTGTGCCACTTTCTGTGTGAGTGACGGGCCTTTAAACCAATTGCCGGACAAACTACAGTAAATGCATCACATCTATGAAATCATGCCTGGGTGATGCTAACCATTGGAAACCTTCTTCTTCTTTTTTAACACAAAGCCAGCGTGTTTAACTCCAGATTCCATTGAATATCTGAGCATGTACAATCATATTGTCAAGTCTTATGTTGTCAAGAGGGCATTACGCTTCTATTGCGAGCAATAGCCAGCGGGATGTGGCCGATCATGTGAGCCTCTGTTTGCCCCCCCCCCCCCCCCCCCCACTGTGCATCGCTGCTGTAATTGGCTGGGCTCAGACAAATACAGTGTGACAGCTAAAAGCAGCAGACAAGTTGGGACATTATGCTAATTATGAGATGTCATTACATCTTTAAGGGAATGGCTGGTGGGCTCAGAGAGAGGACGGAGGATGTCGGCAGAAGCCATATCAACACAAGCTCAATCCATTAGACGCCCCCGCTCCGTACCCCCACGACCCCCACGACCCCCCCTTTCCCTCTTTAACATCTCACCCTCGACACCGGCACCTTACAGCCCTGTAATTGTCTAGTCTGACCCAGTTATGCAAACTCACCAGCGCTTCGACATCTCAAGGCCTCACCTCAACAGGTAGCGATGAAGACTGTGACTAATGAAGGCGAGCATGTAATTGACACCTTCTTGGTTTGCCGTCACCATGTTATTACACAAATCTAGTTGTATCCAAAGCTGTGCGCACTCGAACATACTACCATACCCGTGAACCTCGTCCGGTGTTGCTATGAAGAAGAAGCTAGGCACAGCCGCAAATTAGAGCTGCAGCGAATTTGCAAAAAAATGCTCGGTCGGTTATAAACGTCATAATCTTTAAAAGTATTTTGTATTCTAACTGCGAACCTGAAACTAAAACTGGACTAACAAGGTAAAACAATACAAATAAGGAGTAATGAAATGTAGGGACACGTCGGCTGTGATGCTAAAATGTGTGGCCCATGTACACAAACACACATTTCCTTGGTAGCTGAGTGGTTAGAGCGCATGTCATAAAACCGGGTTCGACTCCAACACTGTCAAATAAATCTTTCGAAAGGAAAAGACGCTCTATATAAAATGTATCAATGTTAAACGTTATGGCCTATTCTAAACACTAATCTATAGCCCAGTGATACTGTATGTACATATAGGAAGTGTGTGGCCATTTAATGGCTTTGTAAAATGAGGGCTGGTGGTCCTCTCTGTGAGGTCACTGAAAATGACCCGTCACACACACACAAACACACCCCAACACAATTCATGTAGTCATGGTAATGAAATATCTATCAAGTATGACTCAGAGATGTTTTGATGTCTAACTAAAGATGTCACACTGAGAATCTAAGTGTATTTGAATGGCCAAGTAAGAGTAAAAACTACCATGGTGTTGATCGTGTTATTGTTGTGTTGCTGAGGCAAATGAGACAGTATTTGATATTTTCTCCCACAGTGACAACAGGTAGAGTGGGGTAATCATCAACAGCAGAAAGCCTTTACACACACACACACACACACACACACACACACACACACACACAGACTCACACATTCACACTCAGGCAAAGAGCATTCATCTCTCACTAATCTAACCACAGGGATCCCTCACAGTGTTGGCCCCTAATTGCAGGAGCTGTCAATATGGACAAGGTTAGTGAACCCGGGGCCATAACAAGCCAGACCCCCGCCACCGACCACCATACACACACACACACACACACACACACACACACACACACCACAGCTACATAATAAATGCAATGCCTGGCTTCGATCACACACATGAACATCATGAGCATCATTTCAGAATAGTAGATGAAATAGCGATGAATGTGTGCGCTGTAATAAGCCTTAATACACCTCAGTCTGGTGCTAATTGAATTGTATCCATTATACTGCTTCACAGTGGTATAAGGCACAACGTGGCATATGATCAACCATTCACTTCCAATGGCATAATATTATATGGATGTTATCACAGGGCCTCTATCAGGGGACTTGTATTGATGAGCTCAATACGCTCATCTGGAGCAACAATCTAAATGTATAGAGGAAGTGCATGTGTTTTCTCTGCCCATAACTGAGATTAAATTATAGTAAAATAAAAAAAATGTAAAAAGTCAATAGACGAAGAATCATCATGCCGATAATAGGATTATTGTTTGTTGTTTGTTTGTTATGGATGGCGGATTAAAAAGAAAACCAGGGTTAAACGCAGGGAAGATTCGCACAGGCTGCGTAGTTATCGCCCTGCCGTTTCATAAAATTAGCAAACGCAACAGACTGAGAGCTCATTTGCATGAGGAGATAACGCTGGCATTGTTGTACGAGTGTTGCTGCTAATTAGAGGTTGTGCGAATACTGTTATGATGAATTAAACCCTTCATCATTAACACTGAGAAAACTCACAAATGATTGGACAGAGGGGGGAATAGCTGAAACAGGAGCTTGAGAGAGTATTTACGGGGTGTCAAGTTGACTGACATCACCCCCCCCCCCACAAAAAAAGCATCAAGGGAGGGGCGGCTTTCCCTTTCCGGAGTCAGTAAAGCCCCAGATTGAAATATTATGGGGTTTAATAAGACTTTGGGGGTGTGACCTGCTTCTGTGCGATGGTTTGTGTGTCTGTGTGTGTGTGTGTGTGTGTGTGTCTGTGTGTGCCTTCTGGTTATGATTAGTGTGCGTGCGTGTGTGTGTGTGTGTGATGCGTATATGCCTTTCTGTACCATACTGCATGTGTGTTTGCTTTATCTAAAGTGGTTAATTAAATAGGAGAGTGGAATTGTCATTTAGTTTTAATTATGTGCCATAAATGAGGAGAGCAGCCGGCTCGCTCTCCCTCCCTCTATGAACTGGTCCTTCAAAAACATCAGTGAATAAAACCTAATATACGGTTCAGTTCGAAGTTATGCAATCTGACGAGGGGGGGTGGGGGCTGCGGAGAGGGATGGGTGTGTAGGAGGAGAGGGTTGGAGGGGGGGTGGGGGGTAAAAAAGGGAGACGGTGCTAATTAAAGTCAGCTCTCTGTCAGTTCTGGTGGATAAACACTTCAAGAAGCTTTGCAGATAGACGAGAGATGCCTTTGTGTCAGGGAAATCTCTCTTACGTGGAAACGTACTCCGCAAAGGGTGACAATCCCCAGGGAGAGAGCGTCTGATAAGGACCTTGTCTCAGTTTTTAAAAAGCCAGAACAGGCCTCATTAAGGACCAAAGTCATATAGATATGCCCTTCGTCTAGTTTCTATAGCCAGCCACAAGAAAACAACGGAAAGCACTTGGACTGCAGATTGTGTTGCAAACAGATGGAAGTTCGGTTTCGCAAGGGGTAAAATATAAATTACAGCTTTTTTTGTTTCTACTACCAAATGATTTGATTAAAAATAAAATACTATGTATTAAAAAGTAAAATTGTCTGGATTCTACAAGTAATAATTAGCATCAACTTAGGGAAGTAACAAAGTGCTTTCCATTTGCTTAAGATGCCGTCTAAAAGCCTTCACATTTGTTTCTAGTAACATACAAGAGGAACTTTATGCCTAATAATCCCATTATGAAAATGTGTACATCAATGGTATTTAAGCCCTAAACGTACTTTAAGTGCAAAAGTTTTAAGACAAAAACAACATATTTCAAGTTTTAGTCTTTCGTCTTGCATGAGGATATATTTTTGCCTTATTCAAGAGACCAAATATCTAATTAAAAGCTTTAATCTTTTGTTTCGCATACATTCTCATTCAGTTATACAATAACAATAACAAACTTTAGTCTCAGAATTATAGTAAGACCTAACACCCTTCACTAATGATGAAAATAATAAAAACTAGAATACCACATAGTGCAGAATGCTTCATGGCATAACTTGGAAGTAACACCATCATTATTGGTCAAATGTGTCAAAGTTTTTTTTTTTATTGTTTATGTCTGCAGCTTCAGTGCTTTGAGCTAACGTCAGCATGCTAACATTAACGTGCTTACAGCGATATAAAACTAATTTTATTTGAAGTAATCTAAACCCTAGTATTGAGTGCTAATTGGATTGGCAATTGAATTAACTGCATTGAACAAGAATTCCTTGAAACGAGTCTTTTAAATCACAGCTGTGTAGGCGAGATTCAGAATCCGGGTTGAGCTCTTACTACATAGCTACCTAGCTACCTAAGCTACCTTAATTAAAAAAATAGCATACACAATGTCTGGCTGAATAAATGAAAAATGGCCATCATTTCTTACTTAGTACTTAAATAACAAGAACATGTTTTTAGAGGGCCAAAATTCATTGACTCCTGATTTTTGGTAACTGTTTTTAAAATGGGACAATAAGAGACACATGAAGATGTGTTATGCTGTGCTGGGGGTCATGGCAGCAGTGTGCAGAAGTTGGATCAAGGCCACATGCAGCGTAACTTTCTAATAACGCTTAAATGAGCACCTCTTCAAGTGTTACCAAATATCTTACAAATGTCTAATCCACATACATCTAAGGTTAACGGCGAAGTAACCTCGTTCATCTTGCCAGCCGTTGATCCTGTGCTCGTTCGTCTGCTTTGCTTTGCTGATGTTATTGTGTTACTTCCTGGTCAGCAGCTACAGCCGGGGCTTCTGTTCTCGTAGATGTCGGTTGAGGGATGAAATGAGCGGCTGCTGCTGCTCCGAGGGGCCCCGTGCCTGCAGGCAAAGCTGACCCTGCCGTCCTCCTACGACTGTCTGCGATGAGACGGCGATCCTCGCTTCAGGCTACAAACATACAAGGGAGGGATGAAGGGAGGGCGGGGGAGGGCAAGCCTGCATGGGGCAAAGGCTTAATTTGCCGGTTTTGTCACTAAATTTCAAAAGGGAGCTGCTCAGAAGTGTAACATTTTACACAGTGTTTAATCCCACTCTGTCATGGCAAACAAGGGGCTAATGGGGGAAACTGGGGTGAGGGAGGTGGGGGTGGGGTGGTTGGGAGGTTTTCCCTGAAGTGTGGGGAGCCGGTTGACTGGTGGTTTGCATGGTAATTTGCATCCTAGACAGCCAAAGTATATTTTGTTTGTAGTTTAAAACAATGTACCCTGCTATCAAGATAGTAACCTGCAGATTTCATGAAGGATATTGCGGATTTTCAGAAATTATATATTTTAGAACAACTTAGACAATTACAGCATTAGTTGTTTGTTCAAAACCTTCGAATCACTTGTATATTTACATTTTCCTCTTACAGTTGTATGACTACAGACCGTCTTCCTTCAGCAGCAAAGGCTAACGATGATACACTGACACAAAACCTCTCAAGGAGGATGTCAGAGTGGATGGTTGGCCTTATAAAGCGTGCAAAAACCAATCATTCATGCAGTTTCTTTCCTTCAGTTAACACTGGTTTCTTTAAACTATCAAGGACATCTTTTCTTAACCGTAACCAGGCGTTTCTAGAACACATTTTATTTGTCTAAAATCCATGAAATGCTACTATGAGTTGCTTTCGGAACAACCACATGGATTGATCTGAAAAGGCAAATGACCCATTTTGTCGTTTAGGTGCTCCATGTGGTGACGAATCTTGAAGAGGAGCGAGTTAACGCGATGGGCGAGAGGGAGTGAATCCAAACTCCCGCTTCTGTATCGTGCCTGCGCAGATGTGTGCATGAGAGCCAGGTTCACCTCTGGTTCAGCCTCTCCTTTAGACTCTCGCACCCCCTGAGCCGAAGGAGGAGTCCTTTCATGAGCACATCTACTGAGCCGAAGAACGAGTGAGAGCCGCATGCGCTCAGCAACAGACTCGCTCAGCGGGCTAACCCGGTCGCACAAAGCAAACCCACTCACTCAGTTGAAGACTTTTTGCGTTTATGGGGCTGGGCTCGCCAAAAATGTACCTGAAACACAGTTTTTTGACGCTTACTTGAGTCACTTTTAGGTAGTATTGTAGTGAGCTGTGTCCTAAATTAAACGAGGACTGCACCGATTATCACAAACGGCAGTTTACCTTTGAATTTACTACTATAACACTGTGTATCACGTCCTAGTGGCAGTGACGAGGAGAGATAGCAAACAAAAAGGTATTTGGTATTTTTTATTTATTTTTTGGAACTAAACCACATATCTCTTTGAGTGACAGCCAGCAGTATTTTCAAGGCTTTCCTTCCTAGTGTAGCCCGGGCGACAAACTGCACATCACAAGCCGGCCAAGATGGCATCCATCGCACAGCCCTGCCACTGATCTCACCGCCATCGGCCGCCAATCAGACTCATCACATAGCTGCCTTCTGCTTGCTGACAGCAGCCAGGGCCAAGAAAGTTAACTCTTCCTCCTCCAGTCTGGACACAAAAAAAAAAAATACTAAAATAACTGGCTCTTTCTGTGTCTCGCTTTCTCTTTGTTTCTGGTCAGACTGTACCTGCATAAAACAGGACTGAACCACAGCAAGCGATCACTCTCTCCAGGATCCACCTCAGCCTTCTCACTGTCACCAGGACAGCAATGCAGCTGTGGGTTTTTCTCTTTTTTTCTTCCTCCTCTTCTTTTCTTTTTTCACAGCCAGGCCAGGCTTATCATCTCAGTTAGCATACACAGCACTGTGGTGAATTATTGTGTGGATGTGCATAGTGAACATCTCTAACTTAATTGGGAATATTGAATAGCAGATAATTAGATATTTGATGTGACACGTGGCGTCTAATGGGCTTGATGCAGTGGTCTCATGTTGTTCCCATAGCGAGAGGGATTTTTGATGTGTTGTCAGGCCCCAGTGTAAAAATAACTGAAGTGACAGCAGTGACTTGGTTGTCAGTGTTGTCGAGGCTGGTGCGGATTTTCACAGCCGTGGGTCCTGTGTATGTGTGTGTGTACGCCTGTGCGTACGCGTGTTTGTGTGTACGCGTGTGTCTGCGTGCATGCCTGCACTTGTATACGTGTGTGTGTGTGTGTGTGTGTGTGTGAGAGTGTGTGTGTGTGTGTGTGTGTGTGCGTGTGTGCTTGTGCACGGCAATGTTGTGGGTGACAGTGCTGATCGCTGTGTGATGACAGCCTATCATTGTCGCTGTGCAAGAGTGAGAGTGGCAGGGGGGCCTTTTTGGCATGTGTTTTCTCCACGCCTTCATCTGTGTCTATGGCACTCCGAGCTTGGCTTAACAAAGAAGAAGCAGGGTGGTGAGGTGGGGGAGTCGGGGGAGTGGATGTCGGAGGTTGGGTGGGGCTAGCCGTGGAGAAAATGTGTTGGTAGCGCCGTCGCATGGTGTCACCTCCATCCACGATTCAGGAACTGGAAGCAGAATTCACAAACTCTGTGGGACACAAAAAAGTCACCATGGCAAACAGCTTCTTTTTTAAACTCTTGGTCAAAACCACAGCTAACTGATGTTTAACCACCAGTCACATTTAAAAGGTGCTCACAGTAGGGACCACCATTGCTGCAGGTTCGTCGGGTCCATGGGGCGACGTGAGAATCCAGAATCCGGATCCATCGCACAGACCCTCCGACTGCATTCATGCATTGGTTCAGCTGCGTTTCACACCAAGCAGACCTGACGTTATCAACAAGTGCCATGTGGGAGCAGACATTTCTTTCTCTGGTCAGGAATTTGGTATGGGGAAGGACTTTTGTAAAAAACTAGCCTCAAGCCATTATTCACAGTGTGTTTCAAACAGACGGATTACATGATTCTCTGTCAAAACAAAGCTCTGGAGTGCTTGCAGTCCGGGAAAACAATGCGAAAAGCCTCCTTCGTCGTGGTGTTATCACTGTATGTGGCAAAAGAAACCAAAACAGCGTTCACGTTGGAAATGATTTCCCCAAACCAACGACTGCAGGAGGAAAAAAAAACCCCAGAGATGGTGGCCTTTGCATGCTAGTGAACCAGCAGGACTCATTTAAAAACCCGCACGTAATGGCTGTTGAAAATGCACATACAGCACACACACACGCAAATGGGTGAAGAAAAATTATCTCGGCGAAGTGACAAGGAAGTGACAGGCTGTCCATTAAATCAACACCCAGGAACTGCAGCTTCCTACCTTCCTACCACTACGGCGATGCATGGCCATTAACTGGACTGTCTACCCGTCTGTACTCTCCACATTCACCAAAGCTTCACTCATCTGCACACTCCTCTACGGGGGAAAGCACAATGAAGTAGACCATAAACGGCAACCAGTCTCCCCGATTGTCTGATCTGTTGATCCTTTTTACATTAACAACAGAAAATAATCTATAATAAATGTGAACTTTCATGCGCGTCTTGACATTTGTCAATTCCACACTCCTTATGCCTCCGCTTTTATTTCCTCTCAAGTTCAGGTTGAGTTTACATGTTCCTCTGCAGTTATTTATACCAGACATGTGACAAATCCTGACATTTACTCTTTCATCAGTGGAGGCGGCAAACTTTTCAGACGCGACAGAGACAATCCACTGCATGTTGTAAACTCAGAGGATTGCGTGAAACGTACGCTTCATAAGTGCGGAGGCAGTTAACCTTTGATAAACAGATGGACAACTCCAACTGGTGCTGTGAAATTAACAGGCTCGAAATAACAACGGGACGATTACGTGCAAGCTGCCTGCAATGGCGGTCTGCTTCATTTTCCCTTAATTTCACTGTTGTTTCTTAAAAAACGGACACCGCAGTGGTCAGGGTAGTTCTCAAACAGAGGACTTAGGGCCACCTAAGGGTCCTAAGCAAAGTGAGCAGTTACATCTGGAGGATAAACAAATGCCTTTTGTAATCATACGTTTCACTTTATTTCTCAAACTATAAAAAGAAATCCACTGTCTCAGTTGTACTGAGTCATATCCAGCGTGAACCCATATGTCAGTTATTTATCTCAGCAACAAAAAGGCCTCTCTTGATGGTGCTCTGTCTTCATTGCAGTCCAAGAAACCCTGTCAGCAACCTCTGACTACAAAAACCAATAATGCTAATGGAGGGTCACCAGGGAGCAGTGATTGAGCTGGCTGGGGTTAATGCAGGGATACCGCTTCCAAACAAACACATTGAAGTTCTTTACGGGAGGGGAATGGATGTACAATACATGCCACTGAGGTCCAAACCCTCTGGGAAATAATCATTTTATATAAGTCTTAGAAACAGCATTTAGAGCTTTACAGGACACTAAAAACTCTCCATAAAAAAAGCTTTCACTGCAGGTTTTTTCCAGACCGTTGAAAAACTCCCCCACACCACATGCGATTATTTCTGGCCACACATTTGATCTGAAAGAAAAAAGAACAACAGAAATATATTGACTGGTTGTGGTCAGGGAGGAACCAGCATCAGGGCCGTGGCGGTTAGATCATCCGTATCCTGTCCTGTGTGAGATAATGTCCGCTGTAATAAGGCTCTGACACTAAATGGATATTGTGCTGTCTTGCCACATCTTTGTCTTCAGCACAAGCAAACTTAACTTTGCCTTTGAATCGCCATTGGTTATGTATTATAGAAGATTCTTTGTAGAATAATTAAGTTATTCAGTTTCAAGAATTTAAACCAAAAAAATTGACTTTGTTTACTACAGTCTGGGCCACATACACAGCCTTTGATATATTTTACAGGCTGCATGTCTTTTCTTTTTTATTTGCGAATATGATGTCAATAGAAGATACATTTTCATTTGCAATATCACCAATATCATAAAAGGTTGTTATAATTCTAAGGGTAAACGGCTGGAGAGGGCCCACAAGCAGTATTTCGCAGGTCCGAAAACTTCTTACTAAAAGCAGTGCATGTATTGTTTGGGGATTCTCTCTATACTCCTTGCTCCTGATGAATGTTCATTGGGTTTATCGGGTCATAGTTAAGTGGTTTGAGACATGGGTGTGACCATTTTCACAAGGAAAAATTAACACATAGACAGAGAAAAACAGGTCTGGCTTTAACATGTATACCTGTTAGTGAATCATTATTGGTATAAGTATAAAAAACAATCACCCTAGTTATGACAAGGTGTTGGTGAGTGAACTTTAAAGCCTTAACCCTTAATTAAGCTTAATTAGTGGTCTAACCTTGGCTACATTTTCTATTTGCCATCCTTAACCCTGTTCAAAGTTGTTTGCCAACTGAAACCTAACCAGTCGATGGCTTTTTCCTTTAACCGACACAAAAAAAGTAACGTCGATTTTGTTTCTACACATGATGCGAGAATGTTTTGTTCACATAATTTGATTCCAGCTAGATATATCTGGATATCTGGCAGTACAAGATGCAGGACCGGACACATTAACCTCCCAGTGGTACAAGAGCCCTCATAAGATGAAAGCACATAAACATAAGCAGGAAACCCCCAGTCAGGCTATGTCAAGGGACAATTCCAATAAAGTTTGTTCAAACAAGATGGTGGTGTCCTCACTGTAACATCGCTCAGGTGAACAATCAGGCCCCCTCTCAAACTGCACATCAAACAGCAACCAATCTGTGCGGATCCGTACAGTGTCTGACTGGCTTTAATGTTCATGGCAACAGACTGAGCTGAAATGAGATGAATATTTCCCATCAAGCACCAGCATCAGTACAGTAATATCAGTGGACAGGTGACCTACAGGCTTATAGGACCTCCGGATCCTCATCCATGCCTGCCCGGGCTGAGGCCTGTCCAGATAAAGGCCCCGAGGGTCCATACTGTACCTCACAGTCATGTCTAATTTTGGTTACTGCGGCAACGGCAGGGATTAGGAGCAGGATGAGGGAGGGGCTCCTCTAACAAGACTGGTCATATGCATAATTCATGTAAACGAGCCAGGCAAGGAGGGGGGGGGGGGGGGGGCAGGAGTAGTTGATGCATGATGAGCACTTCCCAAAGACACACACACACAGAAAATTACAAATAACACTAAAAGCTAACCATGAGCTAATTGAGATTACAATATTATTGTTCATATTTACTAATTTGTGAAACATCAACACCCATGCACATTTACCAAATCCAGTTAAACACAGCCGTAACCTAGCCATACCTGCTAAAGCCTGTATAACCACACCGATCGGCTGATTTACAGCAACAGAAAAGCACCATGTCACACACAAAGACAACAACAAACAACATATCTAATTAACGCTTCATTCACTGAAGCACAAATCACGTGACGCTGATGAGAAGTGGTGTCAGCGGTGCGGTTTAACACCCCACCGCTGCTGAGGCTTGGAGAGCGAGCACATCCAACGGAATGACGGAGGGTCATGTCAACAATATTAGTCGTTTCCACTCATGAACAGATGTCTTAAGGGACAAGATTATGGTTGTGATTTCACTGTGACTCAACATGCATATCACCGAAGCGTGAATGTGTGTGTGTGTGTGTGTGTGTGTGTGTGTGCTTTAGAGTCTGGGTTGTCTGTATTAGTGCATTTGAATGCACTTGTTTATGTATATGTTGCTTCTCAGTGGACATGACAAATGTGTCGCCCCTTCAATGTGTGCTACACCAAGATGCCTGCTTCCACCTCCCCTCAAAAACACACACACACACGCACACACACACACACACACGCACACACACACACACACACACACACAGACATACACAGCCACCTCTGCGCCCTCGCTCTCCTCTTCTTGCCTCTCCCCCACCTGCATAATAACCCCCCTCTGTCTTCCCTGCCAGAGCGCCCATGTCCAAACCAAACACAACAGATCAACAACTCGGCATGCAGATCGTGTCACAGGATAAATTATGCGCAGCGTGTCAGCTTCATACGTGGGCTCTCGGCTGGCTGTCCGTGACATGTGTCAGGGTGCCCCTGCGTCTCCGCCGTACAACGCTAATGACGTGATGCCGGGTTAGCCGCCGATGCACCCCACCCCACCCCACCCCTTCGCCTGCCCTCAACCACCCCAACCCTTCTACCCCTTCGCCCACTCCTCTACCACCCCCCCCTCCCACCCATCACGCGACGATGAGACAGTGTGTCACCTCCAGAAGGGCGGAAGAAAAAAAAAAAAGAAAAACTCAGGTTTTAAGGGGATAAAGATGGACAACGGTGTCTGTTCCAGTGTGAGGGTGCGGTGGTTGATAACTGAGGGCCTTTAGACAGAAGGGTGGAATCAATGTAAGGTCAGTAGTTTTATTAAGTACCGGTACTCATTATATTAAATACTAAATATGTAGATTTTAGTGCTTCAACAAAAATTTCATACGTTTTCCCTCAAAAATATTATTCGTTAAAATGGGAAAATTAGGAAATTTTTCGTTATCAGTAATACTCATCATCTTAGAAATAATACATTATCAATGCACCTACATTTCTTTTCCATTCGGAGGTACACAACACTGAACCAAATGCCAACGTCCAGTATCAGCTCTGTATATCGGTCTAACCCTTACCCGACATGACATGTAAGACCTTTTTAAAACAATTTACCGGTCTCCCCCTCCTCCCTCCCCTCCCCTCAAATCTCTACCTTCTCTCTCCCCGCTCAAGATGGTGCATTTTTTATTTATGCCCTCTATTTTTTTTTTGTTTTTTAGTCTTTGTATGCAAATCCTGTCTGACTTGTCTGAATTATGTGTGTCTGTCCGGGAGCCTCTGTGATTCGGAGTGACTGAGGATTGCACACACGGTGATTGCATCCACTGGGCCTACTCTGAGCCTTGCATAAGTAATTGAGATGTCAGTATGTGTTCTCATATTCCCACAACAAAACTGTAGGAAAACATGCACTGTTGAAGGTCATTTGAATAATTCCTTAATGGAAGGGAGGCCTTGTTTTTTTCGGGATGCATGAAAAAGCAAATGTCAATGATCAAAATCAAGCAGCATCATATCTCATGGAGGCAGCACTGATTCCTGGAGCACTTCACCCTCTATCTATCTCCTTCTCTTTCTCTCTGAAAAGAGAGATAAGGGATAAGTGTCTTTGTGCATATCAAACAAAACACCAGCCACTATTTCTCAAGGGTCTTTTTGTAACACAAATTGGTTTTGATACATTTTCTATGGTGACCCCTTTGATTTGAAATTGGAAATGACGGCGAACGGTAGTTCTCTTATTCATAAAACCACTGGGAGGTCAATGTCTGAATCATACATATACACACACAGGATAATAAGATATAAGTCATTAATCTTTCATATGTGGATTATCATTGTAGCTATAGACATGTCCCCAGGTGATCAGGCATATATGGATAGATTAGCTCTGTTATACAGAGAGGGGGGGGGGGGGGGGGGGGGGGGGGGGGGGGTGCACAAAGGAAAACATGTTAAAGATATATTTGAAGAGGTCCTCATGGTGGAATCTGGAACATTGTATGAAATGGTGTAGCATGATTTACTATACGTCTGAATACAAGTCAAAGATATGAAGGAAGGAAGAAAGAAACTCTTCCAAAAAAAGAGAAAAACAAATACAGCGCAGTGTAAATAGAGAATGGATAGGTATTGCATCTTGTTTTGCAAAACCACATCCCTCATCCACCAAGATGGAGGACACATTTCATCCCCTGTATTCTTTGTGTTTCGTCCACTCCTGTGATGGATGAAAGGCCCGGCGACGCACTTGCAGTTCTCATCCACCACCACATCATAACTAAAGGCTTGGCAGACCGAGATGATCTCCTCGCATCCGTTAGTCTGCTGCTGTCAAACACCGTCATTCTCCAAAGACGACTCTGTCACATCGACCCTCCCACCACAAAATAAACCCACCTTGATGAAAGACTGCCGCGTGTCCATCAAAGAAATATAAAATACACTGCTACTGACACCAGCTGGAGTGCTGCACTCTCAGTTACTGTGCACTGTAGTTCCTCAAAGACGTAGCATATTTTTAAAATTCTACAGTATTCAATGTATCCGAGTGGAAAGAAGACAAACTAGTAAATAGATGTTAATAACTTATAATAAACTAATACATTTTTGTAAATAAAAGGCTGACTGTAATGGACCTCATCAGATTACATTTATAGCTAATGCAGTTCACCTCGATAGGACAATACAAGCGTAAAACATTTTAAAAGTACTCTACAATTTTGGTTTATTTTGGTTATTAAAAGATGTCATTCATTCTTAAATGTATTTAATACATCATAGAGGCTTAATGTAAACTCAAAACATGTTTCGCTGTTGAGCCTTGAGAGTCATTTTCTAGTAGAACATTATGCAAGACCTATACCCAAAATGTAATAAATTCTAGGTGGAAAGAGTATCCTTCTAGAATATTTTACTCAAGTTAATGTAGTTACTTTAAAGTAACTTAACTCAAGCAAAGGTAAAAGCACTTAAGTGAAACATGACCAAACCAACACACGGGCATTCTGCAGTCTGTGCTTACAACTGATGATCAACTATATAAACATACATTTAAACAGCCTTCGCCAGCGTAGCCTCACAAGAATTAAGCAGAAAAGAGATTAAATATAACGAGCTATGGACACAACGGCACCTGAAACTTCTTCTGGAACCAACAGTAGAATCAAACATCAGCAAAGCAGACACCGTGGACATGTACGAACACATATAAACTACACTGCAGCCACTAACACACATGTAACAGCACAGTAGAGATTTGCTCGGCAACATTGTTGCCGCAACGAAGTGATTGTTGACGTTCTCATCTTGAGAGTTCAGCAGTGTGTTTTTTGTAAGTTACTCACCTGTCTGAACGGGATCCTGCAAGTCCTCCTCAATCTGCTCCAAGTTCAACATCTATGTCCGAGTATAACCGGTCCACTTGGCCTCTCTGGTCCCACGGCGCTCCTCACATTCAAAATGTTTTGAGCGTCAGTGAAGAGTCTCAAACAGCAGGAAGTCCCCACACATCTCACTGAAGGTAGAAGCTCCTCAATGAAGCAGAAGTCATCCACCATGAGCATGTTAGCATTTAGCATGTTAGCCAGACCCAACGTACCCCCCATACTGTACAGGTGACGAACATAGTGGGTGTGTCATTAGCGTGCTCACCGGCGTTAACTCGGTCATTCATTATGATAGATGCAACGTTTTTAGTTTAACCATTTTGAGGTACAATCATGCTACCTAAAACCACATCGAAGTGACCCCGGCGGCCCGTAAACGCAAACTTGTACAACGTATCATTTCCGTATCATTTAGATACTTGTGACAATAGTACTTAAGTATAAGTAAAATTACGAAGTTTTTAAATACTCAAAAACTACAAGAAATTAAAACAACTGGAAATATAAATACCCGGATTTTGCCAGTAGCCTTACCAAACACGGGTCTGCTGCTACGAGAATTAAAAAAAAAAAAATAATAATTTAATTTTAAAAGCATTAAATAAAGAATTGTTGTATTATATATTCAGTGTGTGTGATTAAGGTTGCGACACTAACAGAACCTTGTGGTGCTGTGCAGAACCCTTATGGAAAGCAGAATTGTCCCAGATCCCGCACATTTTACATTATGAAGCTGAGCAACATAATTGACTCAAGTCTACAAACTGACTTAAATCAACATAAAAATAGACTGAGGCAGGTATCTTGTGCCCAACGTGAATACTGATCACTTATTCCTGAATGCAATTTTCACAATGGGGCGTTTTATCAGGATCCAAACAGATTCCTCCGACTTTAGTTTGTGATCCAGTTCAAAGGCTCTCAATCGTTGTTGCTTTGTTTGTTGATTCTCTGTCAGACATTGTTTGTTTGGTTTGAGGTTTTTTGGAAGGGTATTAAAACCATACGTCGGAGTTTAGTGCAAAGTTGGAGGTTTTACAGACGGCAGACACGCGCCGGAATCCTCTGCAGGAGCTTTTTGTCTTTGTTCCGTGGGTTGACAATGATCTTCATGCCGCTATACAAACCAGGAACAAGGACCACGAACATAAGCCCAACAAAAGACTTGTCAGGAAACCACAGGTGTGTGTGTGTGTGTGTGTGTGTGTGTGTGTGTGTGTGTGTGTGTGTGTTCCGCTGAGCATACATACATTGGAGGTAATGACACAGCTTGGAGCTTTGGAGATGAACTTCTGAGGAAACATCAGAAGCACTGGGACCAACACGCCCTCTCTATTTAACCTCACTTCTCTGTGATCTCCTAACCATAGAGGGACACTTCTCCATCAACAGATGACACAAACATATACAGCATACTTGGTGCAATGAACTGAGTGTAAAGAGTATACACTGCAAACACCAATACATGCCTGTTCTATCTCGGCAGAGGCAGGCGCGAGTTATGCAGGTTAATACTCCCTGTGTTCCCACCAGCCCAGGTAATTTTGTTATTCCGTTTGTGCCCTCTGTCTACACCCACCCCTGTCTGCTGTACATAATGGTCCCAGCCCTGAGAGGAAGCAGGCATTTACTTATACAAAACCTTGAGGAAATCCCTACCAATCCTCAGGGCTCACGTTCAGCAGCGCCCCAAAACACAAAGGCTATGCAAATCTGCCCAGCCCGCGTTTATCTACCCTCGGTTTCCGTTTGCACCACGGGAAACCAGCATTGTGCCGTGCGTGGCGATTATCGCATGTAATTTACATAGAATACGCACAGGAAACAGTGCACTGATCTCTAACAAAGCAGGCAAGAGTCTCTATCGGCTCGGCAGCTATCTGACGGCACAGCAAAATTACAGGTTTAGCTGTGGGGTATTAAACCTACAAGGTGTTTTTTTATTTCTGGTGTGCAGGGAACACTATCTCCTCCAAATGTTGCTTGTTTATCTGCCTTGTTTGTTTTATAACCCAACTCTAGCAGCCTCTTCCCGAGGAAGCTGCATCTTCAGCCGGGGCTAATCTACCCTCTGCCTGTGTTTCCTTTGTCACTGAATCCATGTATCAACACAGCGAGGTGCAGCCAGATCGAGGAGGTGCGTAATTGCACAAAGACACTCGCGCTAATATAGCCGGGGAGAGTGAGCGTGCGTGTGACTGACTCAGCCGACACAAGACATGTTGTGAGTGTGAGGAATGGAAGTCATAACACTGCAGCATGGCGTCATCCATACAAAGGCTGGCACTGTAAGTACTCTATCAGGGTCTTGAGACATGAGGGCGAGATGGGAGATCAGATTCCCAATGCTTTACCTGCAGGGCTGCCCGAGGAAGAAAACCCCACAACTTGCTGGCGGTCATCTAGAGGTCATTGTGCACAAGGGATCACTTTCAGCTCTCGCTGAAGCTAAATGTTGAGGTCGTGGTGTACATTGAACACGGCGTAAGAGAACACAACAGCACACAAAGCAGAGACAAGAGAGCGGAGGACTTGACTTGAGACGACGTAGAAGCTGATTGATAAGTCAAATACGGTGCAGACATCTTCTGACGTGTTCTGCAAGCAACTACGCAAACATTAATTTTAGATGAGAACAGAGTAAATGAAGCGGAGAGGCGGAGGTTTTCTGCACTAAACTACATTTGTTTCACTGACTGACAATCACACACTCGGTTCAGCTGATAAACGCTAACAAAAAAATGACACTTTATCCTTCAATGTTGCTTTATCTGAATAAATCTGCTCAAACGTGGCATGTAGTGTACACATGTGAGTTGGATTGTGGCCCTGATGAACGATGCAAGCGATGCACGCTCACCAATTGACCAATTTGTGTCTGATAGAGAAGGGGGAGAAAAGGGACAGCTTCATGCTCATGTATCAAATGAACAGTTGTGTTAATTATTGGTTGCTTCAGTGAGGCCGGTCAGGAGGCTACTTCAGGCAGCACAGACACCCATCTGATTTTGTTCCAAGACAGGCGAAAGTACACTGCCGTCATTAATATAACACTGATTCTTTCAGAGGGCCCTCCGAAGGCCAGTCACAAGCCTAGCATGAGTTCCTGGCAGTACAATAGCCACCCTTACAGACTTATCATCCCCGTCATCTTCATTATATTAATCATCAGCAGTATGATGTGGCTCAGTCATCAGTTATAAGTATGACACCAGTGACTTTTCCTTTTTCTCTTAAAATGTTGTACACGTAAGTTGGCCTGCTGTAGAACACCAACAGTGAGACAAGGGCCTTTTGGATCTCCTCCTGCAATGCTTCAATACAACCCCCCCCCAAAAAAAACAAGAAATCCTGTTACACTGCTCGGATTTAATATGGGTATGATCGCTTTAATCGTCCGCCAAGCAAACGTTATAGAGTGGAATTTTATACATGTTGAGTTTGGTGCACCACCGTGACAAATGAACACACAACCACAAATGGACGACTGTTAACAACTGCTTTGGGGTTTATTTTACAATTGAGAAAGAAATGAAACAAACTAATCGTTGCTAAAAAGTTTTTTTTTTTTTTTTTTTTACAATATTGTCGATAAAACATTGAAATGTATAGTCATTGTGCATCGCTTATTTATTTTCCACACCATTTCATGCATCAAATTGGATGCAAGTATAATTAAAGTCATTTCTGTAAACCAAGCCAAAGAAGCTAAATTTGTATTTTCTTTAAAAAAAGGACATTTTGTAGCTCTACAGCATATATCTATATACACCATCTGTTTTTATTTTTTATCATTTTTTGTATATAAAATGACAATATAAAAGTTAGAGAATGCACACACCTTAAGATACAAAGAATGTTGAGCCGTTTCAAATGGTAAGATATGTCTTATGGAGTACTGACATTTCACTGGTAATCATTTACATGTAACGGACTGTTCTCTTTACAGTTGAATAAAGCCACACAATTTAGAAAGAGAATGTTGTAACAAACCATACAACTGGAAAATTGCTATAAGGTGATACTTCACAACAAGGAAAGGTTTTTTGAGCAAACTTGCATACTGACGGCCATTCATTTTCACTGATTGACTCGTAACCAGAAGCAGCATTTCAGTTTTTCCAAATGTTCACGTGATCTTTTTTCTAATACACTGACAGATTTATGAGCAGGCCATTCATCATCAGAAACATTGCAGTGACAGGAACCCAAAAAAGGAGAAGGGGGAAATGATGGTCCTTGATCTTTTAAAATCTGACGGATTTTGACAAATGCAAGATATTTCAAAACATGTTCTCTTTACAAATTCAGAATTCAACTGTCTAAGGTGCTACTTCAGTCTTTCAGGGTATTCTTTCATTCTTTTGGTGTATACATTTAATTTTCACCTTCTTCATATCAAGTATTTTACAGTTTTCTCTCCCACCAATTCTTTTCCCACTCGCCACTTTTACCATTGAAGCAGTAGTTGTATTTTTGCCATGAAAAGATTAAAATCTTGTGTTTAACCTCGATTCACTAAAATACATGCACAGATCAGACAAATAGCATATAAATATATTACAAAATAAGTGTAAAAAAAAAGTTTGGCAAAACAAAAACAAATCAACATGAAAAGACATGGTCCAGTCAGGCAGTTATCACAACAAAAAAAAAATATAATAAGACCGATTTTTTTCTGGCGGCTCAGTTCGGCCCAGTGCAGTAACTGTGAACAATGTCATTTTAGTGCAATGAAATTCTAGTCAGTTCCACAGCTGTCAGTCTCTACGCTCAGCTCGAGACCCCGCTTAAACCTTCTCCATCTTGTCTAGCTTCTCCAGTTTCTCCAAAGCATTGACGTACACCAGGTGGTCCTCTGGAGACTTGCCGTGGGTCTTGCTGAGGTGCAGTTTGACTGCGTGTTTGCTGACGAATGTCCTATTGCAAAGTCTGCACTGGTACACAGAGCTTATGTCGTCCTCTGCCGTGGTCAAGGCTGACAGGGGGCTGCCGAATGTCATTTTGTCTGTGATCACCTTTGAGGCAGCCTGCTGCTCCCGAAGGTGCTCAGTTGACAGTTTGGACAGGTCCTTCAAGCTGAAGCCCAGGTGAGACTCCAGGTGGCCGATGTAGGAGGAAGGAGTCCTGAACTGGGAGGCACAGTCACCACAGAGGAACACGGGCTGGCACGAGTCCATGTTCTTGAGAAACTTGGTGCCCCCAGTCCGTCTCAGCTGGTACTTGACATTAGCCAGCCAGTGGGATATGGTGGTCATGGAGAGGCCTGTGAACTTACAGATGTGGACCCTTTCCTGGGGGCCCAGGTCAGTCATGGCGAAGCGGCCCTCTGAGGTCTCCCTCAGGCTGGAGACAAACTGTGCCTGGAGGATGAGGAGGTGCTGGGGATTCCAGTTGGATTGCCTCCCTTTCTTCTTCTGCACTGGAGAGAGGTCGTCCAGGGCGTCCTCAAATGCACTGCCATCGGCATCTGACTTCTCTGAGATTGAGGAGGGAGTTGAAGATTTGGGCGTCAGTCTCCCAGTGAGGTTCTTCACCATATCAGAAATGTCCATCAGAGCATTCTCTCTCAGAGGAGAGGAGACCGAGTCAGGGAGGGAAATGAGGGGTTTGTTACCATTTACATTGTTATTGGTCAGGAGCATACTGCTGCTGTTGTTATTGTTATTGTTGCTGTTCATGGTGGCCTTACTTTTACTAAGGTCTATGGGCTGGTCACTGTTTTCATACAACGGATAGTGGTTGATGGGCTCAGCTGGCTTGCCCTGAGGAGTTGGGTTGAAAGCTGGCTTATCCATCATGCTGTTGCTGATCTTGTAAAGCATAGATAGTGGGTCTGCGGCTGGGCTTACTGGTTTGGAGGCCTTACCCAGGTGTGTGTTCATGATTGACTGGAGTGCACTGAGAGGGTTGATGAAAGGACTTTCCGGTGAGTGATCGGTGATGATGCCAAGACTGTTGCCATTCGTTACCGGGGATTGGCACGCCTCAGAGCCGTTCTTTGAATGGTTGTTGTGGCCATCTACTAGGCTCTCTTTGGGCTCCTTCTTGCAGATGAACTCTGAATCTGCACTTCCCGGGCTTCTACTTCTTATACCAGATGGTTTACCTACAGAAAGGTCATTTGGAGATACTAATTGTTCTCGCTGCTCTCTTAGTGCAGGAGAGGGGGATTTTACTAGCGATGGGGGCCGGTATCGTTCCAGGCTCACCATCTTCTCCTCCTTTTCTTTCTTTACAGTGGCAGCTTTCCCTGTCACTTTCTCCACAAGCTCCTCCATGGCAGTGACATTGCTCCTGAGGGGGGCAGGGGAGGAAGGGCTCCGAGGCGAGTGGATGACTGAGCTGGGGTCAGTCACCATGCCTCGTAGCCCACTGTTAAACATCGGCTGCATCTGGACACTCTGGACCATTGGGGGCAGAATGGTAGCAGAGCTCTTCATGGCACCATGCAGCTGGTAGGCCGCATGAATGCTCGAGTAGCCACCCCATTTGGGTGTGCCTGTCTGGGCCTTGCTGATGGCACTGGATACTGTGTTCTCAAGGGATTTGAGAATATCTAAACCCCCCTTTGGTGCCTCCTCCAGATCTTCTTCTCTCAGGTATTTATATGACGTGGCGTTAGTCTCAGATTTCTCACCTGGGTCATCTCTCTCCTCCTTGATTTTTCTCTCCACTGGCTCACCGCCTTCGACTTTTTCATCTTCACCTCCTTCCCTCTTCTCCTCTGAGCCAGAGGAGAGGGCAGGTGACACTGGCTGTGACTTAACACCACTGGGAACGGGGAGTCTGGTGGTGGTCGGTGGCAGTGGGATAGACTGAATCTTTTCTTCCACCACTGGATCAAAAACCAGCTGTTTGCCTTTCTTGGATGCAGAATTTGTAACCTTCAAAAAGTGACCTGTAACCATCATGTGGGCAGTCAGCTGTTGCAGTGTATCATGAGAGCTCCCACACTCCATGCATTTGAGGATCTGGGCTTTACGAGCTTCAAACTGCCATGTGTAGCTGGCCCCATTCTGGTAGCCATAGCGGTTGTTTGGCGTAACATAGGGGTTAGCTGCGGATTTTGTATCTTTGCCAACCTCCCCAAGAGATACATTACCACCACCACTACCAGCATGGACAGAGTCTGGGGAGCATGGGGAGACTATAGCATCATGGATTGCTCGCTTTTTAGCAGAAGTGGACATTAGTTTAGTGGCCAAGGCTGGCATTGGTTCTTTGAGAGGCACTTTCTGGTAATGCTTGGTCTTGATCATATGAACGCTGAGATCTTGCAGAGACTCGAATGAGTGGCCACAGTACATGCACTTCAGCACCTTCTGGGCATCCTCTTTCCCCTCCATCTCCATCAGGGAGCGCTTGCGCGGTTTGGACCAGCGCTTTCCCTGATCCTCCTCTTTGTCCTTGTTGTCATCTCGATAGTGGCCCGTCTCGTTCATGTGGACTGTTAAACCCACTAGTGTGTCATAGGCACCGCTACAGTCTTTGCAGCGGAACTTGCTTGCACCAGT
Organism: Pholis gunnellus; assembly: GCF_910591455.1. Classification (NCBI taxonomy): domain Eukaryota; kingdom Metazoa; phylum Chordata; class Actinopteri; order Perciformes; family Pholidae; genus Pholis; species Pholis gunnellus. Next base: position 8,412,880 of record NC_136534.1, read on the forward strand.
GAACACAGAACCATACAGCTTGTTGTTCTGCCGGTAGAGCTGCACTGTGCTGAAGAGGCTGGGCTCTGGTAAAAGGTGGTAGGGGTTCTGCTGAAAAGTTTTGGCAAGTGCTGCCTGGTGCCAGTCATAGGCTACACCACCACCATTACTAGCCCCACCACTGCTGCTCCCACTACAGCTGGTTGCACTATGGCTGCTAACAAAGCTACCTGCTGTGCCATTAGTGCTGCCACTTGCGCTGCCTGTGTGGTTGACAGTGGTGCTGGAGCTTCTGCCGTTATGGTGACTGCTAGCCATGTTGACCCCACTGCTCTTGTTTGTGGTCGTAGTTATGGAGACAGAAGGAGTAGAGGCGGGCTCTGGAGTGGTATGGGCACTGTTGACACTGCCAGCTGCAGCAGGCTTAGATTTCATGATGTCCATCGTGATGCTGGACCAAGAGGCATCTGAGATGAGGTTTGCATAGACGGCTTTCATCTGTGCCAGGCTATCCTGGAGAGAAAGGCCGTTGTTGGGGCGGAAGGGCAAAGCTGTGCCTTCCCTCTCCTGACCGTCCCTGGAAGAGGTGCTCTTGAAGTCCGTCAGCCGGTCGCTGGCATCACTGAGGGGAGACCCGTATCCAGCGTCAGGGTTAGTGCCATTGCTGAGTGGAGAGTCTCTGTAACTAGGTGGCTGGCCTCCGTCCACATCTTCCTCTTCCTCGTTGCACAGAAACTCAGTGTCCTGGCCGTCTAATGAGAGGCCATCATCCTGCATGTGCTCTTCCTCATCGTGATCGCCCGCCTTGAGCTCATCTTCGGGCATGTACGCTGGAGAGAAAGAGAGCAAGAGACAGAGGACAAAAAAGGGGAGAAAAGAAGAGGAAGAAAAGAGGTCAGCTCAGTGAAATTAAAGATTTACAGCACACCAACAGGAGCGCTGTCAAAATAACATGGAATGAATACTCAATGATGGGAAATGTAGGCTTTTACTCTCATCCAATGATAGTGTGTGTATGCATGCATGAATTTGTGTGTATTTCACACACATGTGGCTCTGAAAGCCAGTGGTGAAAAAAGCCTCCAAGGGAAAAATAAATCACTGAGCTTCTGACAGTTGTCCTTTTCCTTCCCAACTCCCTATTCCTCCACACATGCCTCATGTTCCCCAGGAAATGACTGGCTGTTTGGCCTTGTTAGCCAGCTGCATGCTTGCATGTTCAACTCCCCCTTTCTCTTTCTTTCTCTCTTCCCCAAGCTTTATTGCATTTCACTGATCCAGTGAGTGAAGTTCCGCTCCTCACATGTTCAGGTTATGCAACTGATCGGGGAGGGAAAGAAACAAAACATTAATTTGGAAACATTGCAGCTTTTCCCAACCCACTCTGATGCGCTGAAGGTCATTTTCATTTGAACTAATAAGCAGGAACTGGCAAAACAATGGTACTTGAATTGAGAATGCCACGATGATTGTTGCAGGAAGGAGTCTGGGGCATAAACAAATACTACTACTGTTCTGTGATCCAATATGGCATGGGCAATGCTCAACGAAAATACGTTAAAAGAGGAGAGTGAAAGGGAACTAAACAAGGCTGAGGTGTAACAGGTTTACCAATAAAACAAATAAAGGCAAATGAGATAGAAGGCTAGACCATGTGTATGTATCTGTGTGAGTGTGTGTTTGCATGCTAGCGAAGAAACAGCAGGCATCAGTAAGTAGGAGAGACAGGAGGTGGTTCGGAGGAGAACAAGTAAATGAAAAGTAGATGTGAGGGAGAAAGAAAAAGTGAGCAGGAGGTGGTGGGTTTGGTGGGCGGGGAGAGTGGGTGCGAGAGAAAAGGGAGAAAGAAGAGAGACAGAGCGAGAGAGGGGGTGAGGCAGGCAGGGAGACAGGAAAGACGGCCCCCTAGCTTCTTCCTTTATCTCCTTCCTGCATGGTGAGATGTGTGTCCTAGATGCCAGTATCAGTCTCTCCTGATGAAACAGATGTGCTGTCAGCTTCAAACGGCACGCTAACCTGTCATATCATAATCTAAGTGGACATAATACCTGATATATATACACTGGCAACATTTACTGCTGCCTGAGAGGAGATGGGTGGAGGAGGTGGGGGAGGTGAGCAGCTGCACCGTCGACTGTGACTGCGTGATGATGTGCGTGTGTGTGCGTGCGAGTGCCTTCAGTAAGTGCCTGTTTGCCAAATGCGTGTTCGCCTGCATGCTCACCTCTCCATGCCGATGAGTGTGGTTTACGCACTCTGCAGCTCATACATGCTTGCTCTTACAGTGCAAACCTGAGCCCAGCAACCATAATATTGCCTATAAGTCTGAGTTCGCTGTGTGCTACTGATACACCCCTCTCCAAATGAGCAACATACTCCCCTAACGCCTGACAGGATTTCAGTGAAATGAGAGCACTACAGGAGAACCTGGCTGCGCTTCAATCCCACTGACAGACTGAGACCGAGACAGTTTCTAAAACTCCTGAAAATCCCTAACACAGCAGATTAGCATTACGTGCCGTACTCTCTACAACACATCTGCAGAGTGTCTTCTGTTACAGTGCCTTCCCCCTCGCTAACCCTCTTCCAGAACACTAGGCTATCATTATATATCAGCCATTTAATATACAAAACATCCTGCAGACGGCTATCTGTTCTTCACAAACCCACGAAAACAGAGCAAACATACAGTAGGAATTACCTATGTGAGTCAGTCACAACGGCTGCAGCCAAAAATTAAATAAATAGCTAAACCCCGATAGTCTTCAGTGCTTAATACATACACTCACACACATACACACACACACACACACACACACACACACACACACACACACACACACACACACACACACACACACACACACACACACACACACACACAGAGAGACAGCAGGAATGAGAAGCAGCAGATCAGAAATATCACTGGGTGAGTGACAAAACACAGACTGCAGCAGGGAGGGGCTTTCGAACAATGAGCAGGTCGCCAGGGAACCCTTTGACGATCCCTGTCAATCAATGCCTGTCCTGCCATGTTGTCATGGAAACAACAAAGAGGGAGATATCAAAAGCACACAGACAAAAGACTGGCAGACACAGACATCTGTAAAAATCACAGGCGGCAAGTGGACGGTTTCGCAAACCATAAATGTACAATATTAGTGATGAAACGCGGCAAACGTTAGACTGAAATAAATTATCCCCCCAATCTCTTTTGAGAGGCTGCATCCATTCTGACAGGATGCTAAAATCTAAAGCGTGAGGAAGGAGAAATATCAAGAGCTACATATAAACTCTATCTGTTCAATCACTGCAACTGGAAGATGTGTGATTCTGACTGGCGGACAGATTAAGCTCCTTCTCTCGCCCTGGACACGCATATGCGGAGCAACACCAGCAGCAAGGGGCGGGCTCGGGAAGGGGCAGGGCTTGCGTGCCCGTCCCTGGCGGTTTGGTTTGCAGAGTGGGTGATGGCTGTGAGCAGGGCCATCTGCACGGGCGCCAAAGCGCCTGTCACTTTTGCTCGGGGACGTGCCGCCATCAAGGAGACAGGCGGCAGCGTGGCCAGGATAGCACTGCAGACTCACTGTCAGAAGCAGCAGCGATCAAGCCCCGCCACCAGCCACGCCAGATCACCGACAACACGCACCAAGGAAGCAAGAATTAGCATCCGACCGAGTGTATCACTGAACTCCGTATACCTACACATATGGTTAATACACTGCTAACAAAACGGGGATCTAGAATATGTTAAGTACCAAAAAGGGTTTTGCAGAAGCCTCTTCAGGTGTTGTACTGAGCCTTTTTAAAAATGCATACTGCACAAATGGACTGGCATTCACACATTATGGTGCTGCAAAGGCTATCAAAGGTTTTTCATGTAGGCTAACAGAAATACTTTGGGGCGACAAAAACCTTTATTTGATTAGAGATGAGAGCTCAAGTGTGCGCTTTGTTCTGCATCTCTCAATGAGAGAGTTCCTGAACGACTACCACAACTGAAGCACCCTTGGTTCTGATTTGTACCTTACACATAAAAAGATCAAAGAACGCTACATGTTATTACAGATTTCGCATTCGCAATCTGTGTTCAGGTTTGTGCGTTTAACATTCAAAAACAGAATTACCCCGACCAGAGCTGAGCGCGCGCTGAGTCCTGCTTTGCGGAACAGACGACGCTTTGATATGTTTTTGTGATGAGAGGACTGTGGTGAACGCCCTGTGTCCTGCCTCGACACAACACTGGGCCTCGCGATGGGACAACATTGTCGACCTAAGCACGGATCATCTCTCAAACATTCTCCCTCACACGCGGCCTGACTTTGTGTACGGCTTGATTTTTGTAAACGATACCAAAAGAAATACAACCAGCGGACACGTCAGTATTTTGGCAAGGAGCAAAGCAGAAACATATCACTCCTTTTCAAAACTTTGTCGGTCTTTCTCCGCCCTACACGTGTTTTTTTCGTCTTCTCCCTTTGCTTTGCCTGAGAGTCTGCTGGTTGTTAAATCAATAAAACTCTCTGTCAGGCTCGCGGAGCTTCACCATTTGGCCGATGTCAAAGCCAAACAAACCAGATAAGAAAGGCAGAGAGGCGATGAAACGAGGGAGAGGAAAAAGAAGGGGATGAGACCAGTCAGCCTCCCCTCACCACCACCTCCACCACCGCCTGCCCCATTTCTCCAACACCCCTCCTTCTATTTATTTACACACATTTCTTTATTTATTTGATGTGAGTTTGGGAAGAGGGGGCAATCACGGCAGTCATTTGCGGCACTAATGTCCAATCACAGGCCCCTTCACTCATGTGATTTAGGCAGTGTAGGAGTGGGTTCGCAGCAGAGAATGGAGGAGAGGGGTAGGTGGCGGGTGAGGTGGGGGGGCAGAGGCCGTTTAGGCCGGCCCCTAATAGGAAACTGGCAGTCTTATTCCTTCCCCAGATTCTGTTTGTCACCCCGCTCTCCATTACGTGCCTCTCAACCCTGATGGCTTTGGACAGGAGCTGATCAAAAAGCCATCGCTTGACCTACACGCCGTGGCAGAACGAGACTCGCGCCCTGCACAGGGAGAGTGGGAGAGAGGGAGATGAGATAGACGAGGAGGGGGGGGGAGGAGAAGGAGGGGTGTATGTCAGTGTATGCGCGGAGAGGAGAAAGAGGAGGGAGGTAGGGAGGGAGGAATGAGGAGGGAGGAGGAGGGGGGTGATAGCTCTCGGACCGGGACAAGAGGGCTGTAAATAAAATGACATTATTATTTCCTCTGTCCCGTCATGTAGAAAAGCCAATTATGGTAATGCTGCTGCCGGCGTGTCAGAGGGAATGCTGGGATGTGCTTCCCGTGAAGCGGCTAACATGAGAGCAATGCCCTGATCAGGAACACAGGCCTCAGTTTGACAAGAGACTATACAGATAGGGGGAAGAAGAGAGAGAGGGAGAAACAAGAGAGAGAAAGAGATATGAAGCCAATAACAAAGCAGCATCTGGGCCTTGTTTTCTTAACGCATAGTTATTAAGCTATCTGCAGGAGAAAATATATTTTGAAAAATGTACCCATAAGACCTGACAAAATGAAGTTTGTGGATCCACGGTCTGAAGTGTATTCTCACCATTTACTTGATATTACCCTGACACTATTTCATTCTCACTGCTCCAGTCACATATTTAAAACATTTCAGTTGCGGCGAGTTGTGGTTGATTTTGTGAAAATCAAAATCAACAAGCAACAAAACAAACGCGAGAGGAGGCGTGCCGTACAGAATCTTATTAAAGTGCAGCTCCTTGATGTGAAAATGATTGAGAAGCCCGAACTCAAGAAAAGCTATCAACCTGAAAAGTTCAGGAGTTCATGAATTATACTCTGTCACACCTCAAAATTTGACGAGATGAATTATGCAAAGACGACGGCGAGAGCGCCGGATATTGAGGGTGAAGGCGATCATTTACTTTGGAAGCTAATTCGTTCTCATCTCATCTCAGGCTTCTCCAGGTATCCCGTTCGTAAAAAAATCCTCTGACGCTTGATAGGGGGGCTCTCCTTAAAATAATTCCTCAGCTACCTTTCTCCTTTCACCCCCCCCCCCCCCCCCCTCCATCACCCCCTCCTTCTGTTCTCCTCCTCCTCCTCCTCCTCCTCTCTCCAGCCTTGCTCACATGCCCACATGGGCCCCTCCCGAGCGGAATAATGGGAGCATATGGCCTAGGCAGCACCTACACGGCCTTAAATAACTGCTGCAGCATTCCAGCTCGCTGTACCAATTTATCTCTCACCCCTCCTCTCCACCCCCCCCCATTTCAAAACACTTCGAGCCTGAGTTGAGCTCAGCAAGACGGTGGCGGATGGGACATGTTGTTCTTGAGGCACGTAGCTACATAATGGACTGACGTAGAAAGTGGAGTGAATGTGAAGAAGTGCTGCGCAAACAGGATTAGTGGGGAAATTCTGTATTATTGATATTCATTGAGTCCACCACAAGCCTTTCCGGTGATCGTTTGCACTGGTGGCTCCATGCAAACACTCCGAGTCATTTTGAGTTACAGTTGCCCGGCTGCATTATGTAAAGTCACAGCGCTGCTCTTTTAGAGAGCAGTTTGTTAGCGCGTTTTGCTTTGCAAGCGGGATGGCGATGTCAGTTTGCCTGCCAGTCTGAGGTCTAAACCTCGACAACTACTGAGGTGGGACAGAGTCTTCCTGGACTCTGAGGGACTGTGGTTCAGGTACAATGCCTTCATCAGCTATTGCCGTTTGATGACCGTTTCGGGGGAAGATATCGATCAGCTTCTCACGTTACAAGGCGCTTTGAATAAAGGTATCAGCTAAAATGTGCACACTACAGATTGATGTGTGGGCATTATTGTTCTGTAAAGTGCGGTGGGGTCAGAGGTCAGGCAGGTAGCCAGTGCTAAGCTGATACAGGTCATGCTCTCATGTAAACATATCAATATGGCCCACAGACATCCTTCTATCTGACCTCTAGAGAATGATATATGGATTGATGGGGAGGCCTAGGTGCAAGTATTTGTGCATACGTTTGTGTACGGGCAGGTGTAAGATCCAAGAGGCATGTGGGCAGGTTTGAGTGTGTGTGTGTGGGTGAGTGAGAGACAGTGAGTGTGAAAGGTGCTGCTGTTTTATTTATAGAGTGAGCGCTATTTATACCCAACTCAAAGATCAGTTCAGAGAAGCAGCTTGTGGGCCACAGCCAAGATCACTCTCCATTACCGTGCATGCACAAAACCCAAGTCACACACACAATCACAATATACCAGAGATGGGGCTGCAAGCACAATCGTCTGCGCTTTTTACACATGCATGCAGCAACAACACGGGGAGACATTTACAGTATATCCAGCCAAGTGTTAGTTGGCGAAGGGGTGGCAGGGTGAGGGGGGGGTTGAGCCCACACTGACTGACTGAGTGTTCTTCATGGAGTACAGCAGGCTTTAACATGCTGGCGGATCAATACAGTGAACCAGCGCCAATCGATTGCAATTCATCTGGCTTTTTTTTTTTTTCTTTTTAAATTTCATTCTCACCCACTCACACTGCGCACTGTGCTGCTGCTGCTGCTGCTGTCCTGCGAGGCAATACATAAATAAACATGCACACGCGTGTGTGCATGCACATGAACACACAAACACGTACACACACAAACACACACACCTGTGAGTGGCTGGAACGATTGCACCCTCCATGCAAACGCGGGTTCAATAAACCCGTATGGAATTTATTTATTTTTATTGAGCATATCAGCCCATCCTGGTCTTCTCTGCATAACAAGGCCTGTATAATTAAACCATAAATTTCAGTGCGCTCCTTTAATTACCACAGACAATGTCAGGAGGCAGCAGAGTAAACAAATGGCTTTGAAGTGAGCAAGAAAAAAAAAAATACGCTTCGACACAGCAATGGAGAAGCTGTTCATTTTGGTGGGGATGTTGTTGCACTTGAAAAGGATGAAATGTTCAAAAGAGTGTGTGTGCATGGGGAGTACAGTATGTGTTTTCTTTTCCCTCCTGTCTTTTCTAAGAATGCTTTTGAGGGATGCAGGTTTGCTGTAGAGTGAATGGAGGAATAATCAGTGCGAGTGCATCGCTGCAAGCATGACAACGTGCAAATATGTATATTTGGACGAGCGCGGCACGCCTGCGACAACTAATGAAGTGCGTTAGGAAGTGTGTGTGTTTGCCTGTGTGTTTAAGGATTTGTTTTTCCTGAACATACGGGGGTGCGTTTGTTTCTATATGTATTGTAGTGGCAGCCAGGGGTTCTTGTCCCTCTTGACCATGACTGGAGACTGTGCGTCCTACAGTGTATATGTGTGCTTGTGTGTGCACGTGTATTGTGTGTGTGTGTGTACGCTTTAGGTCAATGTCAACACACAGACCTGCTTCCCAGCAGCTTAGCTAATTACACAAGAGCCCCGAAGGCCACTTAGAACAGGTTAGCTAATTAACAAACAGGCTGATTGCAGATTAATTGAGAGGTGTTCCTAATCTTCACCCCTAAACGCAATGACAAATGCTAACTGGCGCTAATTAGGCCGGTATGGAGAGTCGAGAGTGGAGGTTGTATTTACAGTTACCGTCGCTCATATGGACGTGTGGCGTACATCCAGCTACCTTTTATAGATCTGCCAAGCAAATAAAACTCCAGTGAAACTACTTGGATGCAAAGATGTGAACGGGACCGTTCAGCCCTTTTTAGGCTGCTCCCAATCTAAACAGTCTAGGTGTGTATTTTTAAATGTATTTTAAATGAGTGTGCTAATTAGCTCTTTGGTGTTAGTATAATTCTTATTATTATCAGTTTTGGTAGTAAACAGTAGTGAATTATTTTATTTATTGCTTGTAATTTTTGCTATTCAGGCTATCATATTTGTTTACTTTTACTTTAGTTTGCACTGCTTCTAATATCAACATAATACTTATCATGATTGCTTATATACTGTAATTACTATTATGTGTCCTCTCAGTTGGAGCTCTTTATTATATTACATCTACAGTACACATTTCAGCAATCTCCCGGTCTAAGCTCCGAGCTACCTGTGATGATAATGCCCTGCAATTTCTTTGAAAACGCCCCCTCACATGTTCACTAAATGCAGTGTTCAGACTATAATGTTTGCAGTTGACCTTTCAATGTGTATTTGTGTGTGTGTGTGTGTGTGTGTGTGTGTGTGTGTGTGTGTGTGTGTGTGTGTGTGTGTGTGTGTGTGTGCAGGATTTGGGTGCGTTAACGTCTGCTCCGACATGAATGTTGTGCGTAGATCATGAAACCTGAAACGGCTTCAACACAATGGGCTACGCTGGATTACAACGACGAAATGAGGAGAAATGGGCTCCTCAGCAGGGATCTGAACCAGCACCCATCTGTGTGACGCTGACCTGCCAATAGAAAATATGCCCCCCCCCCCCCACACACACATACACACACAGTCAATCTTGCAATTTTCACAGCCACTAAAACTACTCCCAAAGGCCCGACTTCTTCCAACTTCCATCTGCCTGGATTCATTTATCATACAGCTCCCCTGTCTATCACACACACCTGTGCCTTTTAAGTCCCCCCCCCCCCGAACAAACACACACACTCTCAAATTCCACCTGGCCCTTTTCAACCTCCGACCCCACCCTCACCCCAGTCTCCCTCCCTCCTATAATCCTTCCTTCCATCCGTCGACTCCTTCTCTTCCTTCTGTCTCCTACAACACCTGCGCTTTTAAATCCCCACATCAGGATGCGTCGCTTTACCTGAACACACACACACGCACGCACATTGCCTGTAAAACACACAAGCTGGCACATACAGGTAAACGCCCTAATCCCAGGAAACACACGCGAACATGCACAAGTATGTACAAACACACACACACACACACACACAAAAACACACACACTGTCCCTGACGAGACAACAGCCAGCAGCAGCTGCTTCCATCGCCTAGCAACGGCCAGCCTGATAGATGACCCAACGATGGATAATTACCGTAAATCACCACAGCTCACACACTAAAGGAGAGAGAGGGGCGAGAGAGAGAGAGAGAGAGAGAGAGAGAGAGAGAGAGAGGGCTGGGACTGATCATGTGTGCACTAATGCACCTTGATGATTATAAATTCATCTGCCTTTTAAAGCACACACACAATATTAGAAATGCAGACCCAACACACGAATGCACAATTCATTCACTCACAAAATAAAACTGCATTTATCTGCGTGGACACGTCTGCGTGAATACAAATGTGCGTGTACACTTTGTTGCGTTTACAACACTCAGCTGCGCACACACACACACGTTGTCGCTGTAATCTGACACCGCAGGCCCCGCCTCCCTACAGAGGCGCTTGCCTGTCACAGATTCACCTCGTTTACACAGCAGCACCAATCAAAGGCCAAGCGGTGCTGGAGGGTGGGTCTAAACGCTGCTGTGTGGAGCGGGGAGTACGGCACGCTGAAATAAATGAGCTGATGTCTGACAACGTATTATTGATTTTTGGTCAGTGTAATAAATGATGATGTTAAACAGGCTGCACCTGAAAGTTCCCCTGAATATGACTTCTTTTACTGAAGTAAAAAGAAGTCATAACTTAAATTGATTCCTAATAACTTGTCGTAAATCTTCTAACCCTCCACTGACGATGGTAAAACACATTTGCATGTCATGCCCGACTGACACGCAGTCTGAGTTCCATGTATTCTAAATTTAGCAAACATGATAAACTACCTCCAGAAGTTTTCAAATAATTGCACTCCGGACAAAGTTTACTCGAAATTATCAACAGATCTTCAATATGCACACGCAGCTGCTCCATTTACTTCCCCTTCATTTTCTGCTCTCCCAGACACGCAATCTGTCCCTCTCTTTCCCTTCTTTCTTTCCTCGCTCACCCCCACCTCCCTCCATCCGTGCCTCCCTCCCTGTGCGAGTCCTGGCTGCTGCAGACATTTGATCTGGCTGCCTTGTGATAGATTGACAGGTAATGAGGAGGTTGAAGGGGCGTTGGAGACAGGAGCAGGTGTTCAGCACAGTCTTTTTGGCCAGCACTAAGCTGCCATGTCCTTCACTGCTGCACCGCACCACTCCGCTTCCTCCCTCCTTCTTTCCTTCCTTCTTTCTTTCTTTCCACCCCCCCCCCCCCTCTTCCTGAGAGAAGAAGACTATGCAATCCATCACTCGGTGACACGGTTGGACATGGACTGTCTTTATATGGGGAAAAACGCACGGGCTGAGGAAATAAATAGAGAAACGAACATTGAGTCCCGGGCTGGCAGCAGCAAACTAGGCCTCGGACTGATCGAAGAGAGGATGAGACTGATTTGGAGCATCCTGTGTAGAGGGTACTGACAACACTTCTATCATGCTAAAAAGATGTCATTATTATGTTTATCCCCTCAAAATGTAGCCTTGTCAGGTTAGGAAAGCCTCTGAAACAGCATTTCAATCATCACGCAAACTCTTGAAAGCCAAACTAATGATATTCCTTTAGATTTAGCAGCTCTGCTAGGACGGAGATTCAGGCTTCATTGCTGGATTTACACACTTAAGTTGGTGAGTAAATCCTCCCACACCACACCGAGGTGCATTTTCTGGTCAGCCACTTGAAATAAAAACATTACGAAACACAGACATATTGACCTGCTTTAGTCAGGCAGAAATCTTAGCTACATCACAGCAGAGGTGGGCTGGAATCCAACAAGAAGCCAACATCAGGAAAGATACAGTGTGCATCGGTCTGACGCTACACCTATCTTGAGTCATTCTACACTTTGACCTGTTTCAATCCTGCTGACATAGCGAAGCACCGCTGTGCATCACACTGCACCTCACAAACTAAGGAGGAGGCAAGTGCAGAGAGGAGGAGGAGGAGGAGGAGGACGATGATGAGTGGGAAGACAAAGCAGAAATCTGAGGATGTGGAGAAGAAAGGACAAGCTGAATCAGAATATAGGGTATGAGTGGTTTTAAATGTGCAGTAAACTTCACCGGCTTTGCTTCTAAGTGAGGGTGAATTGTTGCTTTGCTGTATTTTTGCATTGTTTTGGTTGCAGTTTATGGATGCACCGATACCTATACTGATATCGGTCCAATACGGACTCAAACAGCTGGATCGGGTATCAGTGAGAATAGGCTGAAACCTAAAGCCCAGGTATCGGTAAGAAAAAGTTGGATCGCGTGTACGTGTAAAAATATCAAGCAAAGCTAAATGTATGGACAAACAAGAAACATCTTGGTTATGAAGTCTTTAACCTGTAAATCATGACATGTTTAACCCAATATGACTGGAACTTGCTGATGTTGGCCTTGGTGATTTTTGATCCTAACTAAATTCCACTGTGTACTGGGACACTTTCTCTCCGTCAAATGTCTGTGTGACATATGGCAACGGGCTGAGGTGGAAACCAACGGCTCTGCTAAAGCTGCTACTGTAGCTTAGAAGAAAAAAAAAACACCTTTTTAACGCAGCGGGGCTGGAGCTTGTGTTGTCGCCATAGGAGCCAGAGGACAGACACAGCGGGGGGGAAACAAGGCTTGAGCCTGTAAATCCACTCCTCCAGTTTATTACCCAACATTAAAGGACATGTCACCCTCCTAAATCAGCAGGCCGAGAGGAGACAGCGGGGCTAAAACAGGGAGCATTTGCATGTTCCCTCAAACATTCCTGAGAGGTGAGCAAACCGCTCGACCACCTACCTACCGGTTATATCAACATCGTAGTTCAAACCATTTCAGATTTAGCACTGCATGATGGATGCCATCAGCTTGCTGTCATAAAGGACACTATCTGGAGCAAAAGTGAGGGTTTGGATAAGAAGTGAACCTCGTGTGTCCTGTTATCTCGGGTTTGTTTCCTCCAAACGGATTTAAACATCCAGCACCTGGCCAGACGTCTGACCAGCTTTCCCAGTTATTCACAGCGGTAAAAAATAAGAAAAGCTTCACCTGGACAGTCTTACAGACAGTTTAATTATTTCAAATAACGCCAGATAAGAGTGTGTAGAATTAAAGAGGAAGCCACCAAGCTTAAAATTAGCCTTTCCCAATTGTCACCCTACTCAAAGAGAACCTGTTTTCTGAAAAAAAAACGGAAAAAAAAACGTCATTGACGCGCAATCACATTCAAACACACTCGCCTGTCAGTTTAAAACTCTCCTACTCACACACACACACACAATGACACACTCGCACTCGCACACATAGACCTAACGTTGTCCAACACGCAAACAGACACTCTCACGTACACACTTTTTAAGCCCTCGCCTGGCATCAACTGTCACACAACCTGTCTCGGAGAACTAAGCAGAGACAGACGCTGTCAACTTAGAGTGCCTCAAATGCCCACATCCAGCAAGGCAGAGGAGAAATCAAGCCTGTCTCCCAGTATAATTTGCGCTAATCCTTCATGGGAGATAGTAAAGTCTACGGCATATCTGCCTAATAGCATCAGTCACCGGCAGGTTCTAATCTCATATTTAGACCCATTTCCATCACGGAATGACGACAAAAGCACCAGCACAAAGTGTGATTACCTTCTTATTTTTTTTTTTTACATTTCTGCATGACTTGACTCCTGATAGTGGTGGTGGTGGTGGTGGTGGGGGTTTAAAACCACGAGAAGCAAAAACTTTGAGGTACTTTTCTTAGTGGAGGAAGAAGAAAGTCATTTCAGGCAACTACAGAAGACAGGTAGACAGATGGGGGAAAAAAAGAGGAGTAAAGTAAGTGGCGAACTGTATCGGGAGGTAAAGAGAGTGAAAACCTTTCAGTCAAGAGCCTGCACACACTCAAACACTCACTTCGCGTGCACATTCACACACCCTCGTGCGCGCACGCCCTCGCACACACTCGCCTTTTCAAAGCGTTTTACAACCTGTGGTGTTTGTCCTGCTCTGCTGGCTGCTTTACCACGTGCATTTGAATGCCGACTGGAGTGCATCCCTCTCTTTCAGACAGCGCCATAAAAGACGACACACACAATGAGAGCTCTTTTCAGCCGAGTGGGGCTGCCTGGGGGCAGGGAAGCACCTCCAAAACCGCCACAGCACTTCAGCTCTCAGGGCACAATGAGGTGCTGAGCCCTTGATGCATAATAAGAGATTATTCATAAAGGTGACAAACAGAACAGAAACAAACTATACAACGTGTTTGGGATGAAAAGTCCTTTAGTTGCAGCTTTTTTCCTCTACAGAGAGTGTGGTGCATGCGTGTGCGTGTGCGTGTGCGTGTGTGTGTTTGTGTGTGTCTCTGAGGGTGACCTGGCGATTGCGGGGAGACAAAAAGAAGGGGGAGGTAGCGCAAGGATCCTAATGAAGCCGTAAATCAGAGTCCGATGAGAACAGGCTCCGAAGGAGGATCACATCACCGGAGATCAATGCAGACAGCTACACACACACACACACACACACACACAAACACACACTGACAAGAATAAAGACGAGAAACAGTCAGACGCAAGCACATGCCAGAATCCCCAAGTGAGGCAGACTTATGAAGGTACAAGCGAGTACATGAGCATAAGCACACACATTCATTCAACACACACACACACACACACACACTCTCATCTACAATCTATTAAAGTTCCTCCACGCCCCCCCCCCCCCTCCCCCCTTCCAGAACCCACCCACATGGGCTCAGGAGGCCCACCTCCTTGTTCAATCCCGCTCGTCTGAATAATATCGGCCGTGATGAATGGCGCCATAACTCTGATATCCACAATCAATCTCTGCTTTAAAGACACATCCATCTTCTGTAATGCTGACTGTGGGGGTAAAGGGGGGGGGGGGGGGGGGGGGGGGGGGCTAGGGGGGTGGTAGAGGGGTGCTCGCCTGACCTCCTAGTAGGGCGGCGTACGGGGGAGAGAGGGGCTCAAGGGTGCCGATGGAAAAGGGAAGGGGTAGTTGGGGGGCACTGAGTGATGTCTGTCAGCTCACATCTGGCTGCAAAAATAAATGAGGCTTATGAAGACAAATGAAAAGGGGCCGTCTTCCCGGTCCCCCATCTCCCTGACACACACACACACACACACACCAAAATGGACAGAGGAGGGAGGTGCACACACAAAGAGGAGCTGAATGGGAGCGGTGGGAAGAAATAGAGCCCGGTTTCTCTGCATCTCGGAGCTCTACTTCTCTCATTCTCGAGCACCCTATAAACACTGTTCAACGTACGTTTAGCGTCAGCATGAGCCGAGTTGTGTCTGAGTGCCAAAAATTGTGCTCCGGAGCTACGGCAGGACTGTGTGAAAGTGCTCGTTTCATTGTGCTTTGGCTAAACTTGGCTGCCCGTTACAATCAATGAAAAGCTTTTACTGCTCAAGAGCATTTACTCAACAGGAGAAGAAAAAAAAAAAAAAGGAAAACAAAGATATCAAAATGGCCACTGTGTGACTGAAACTCTCCGCCCTGAACTCAAACCTATGGCTGTGTTCACGGAGGAGGGGGGCGGGGAGGTATTTAGTGGGCTCGGGGTGGGGGGGGGGGTTCAAGAGTGAACTATCCGTGAACCTGTTAGACGGGTCACCCCTCAGTGACACAGCCGCTGAATATTCTTCTTAATGATGTACCACGTCTTTTAACCCCCGCAGACAAAGCAAGGAAACATTATACTGTCAGGGGGGCTCCCCCACTACCTCTTTTTTTTCTCCTTTTCCCCCTCACTCACTCTCTCCATCTCTGTCTCTTGTCTGCCCGCCACCTCGTGCTGCCCCGAGTTGGATTTTTAATTATTAAACAGTGATATTCACCCAAAGTTTTTCAGCCGTGCTGGCAACATACTCTTGTTTAGTCTGGTATTAGAAATGTCCTTGCATCTTATATGGGTGGCCATTAAAACCTGGCTGTGTTAACTTCATTTTAAAAGATATAAAACTTGTATTTATTCACCGCGATAAGATGTGCAGTGCTGGCTACCACATTGGTCTGGAATGACATGATTTTTAAAAATATATATTTCACAATAAATTCATGCCGATTTGACTTGATCTCTTCTAATTTGGTCGCACTTGCTCAAAAGTAACGCGCTACAAAATGAGACGTCGCCACGAGGCGGACAAGCAAGGCCTTCTTTACTGCCACTAAACACAGGCCAAGAGGCAGATTACAGTGTTCTTAAAGTCTAATCTGGCCATGGTGGAGGCGGGGAAGGGCACCCAGGTGAGATAGTTTATTGATTCTGCAAGCGGCTGGGATAGAGTTAGCCCCAGCAGGGGCCGACGATGGGGGTGGACGAGGGGGTTCGGATGAAAGGTGAGCCGATGATGGATGAGAGGAAGCTGGAAATGGAGTGCGTGCGGCGAGGTAAGACATTCAAACCAAAAAGTTGTGGATAGGCATGCCATGACAGGACTGACACAGTTTGCCATTGTAACTGACACATCGGTTGCAACAGGCGTTCCTTGGTTCCTTGGTACAAGCTGTTCTGCAACGTAATGCGTTTCTTAAACGGGCCCCGAGTGTTCAGTGCCGTGACCCCGCAGACCTCCGACTGGGGCCCGACCAGCCGGGAAAGCTGTAATCTCTCTGTCAAACAACTCTTCAGTAGCAGGTATAATGTGTGTGTGTATACACGTTTCCAGGCCACTAGGAGATCAAATGTATAAAAGTGATAGCAAACTAAGTAAAGAATGATGTCGATAAGTGGAAAGTGCTAACCACTATACTTTATATGGTTACAATAATAATTTAAACCAGTTCAACCAGATCAGCAACATCAAGACAACCTATTACCCATGAGGAGCACAACACACACACACACACACACACACTCACAAATGTCAATTCACTAATCCAAGTGGCAAAGCACCAAAACGTTAGTACTAAAGTGTTATTAATACCGTGATTCACTGAGGAATTTATGAATGACTGTGAAGAAGATTCTGTGTAGGTTGTTGAACTGTTAGCTTGAAGTAATTTAAATGCTTTCTTAATGTGATTTATTCTTTCAGATTTTTCTTTAAAACACAAACTGACTTTGGCTTTCATGTACAGCAAGTGCCTGCATTCAGTGGAGCAACACCGCATACATAAACACACTACAGACACACACACACACACACACACACACACACACACACACACACACACACACACACACACACACACACACACACACACACACACACACACACACACACACACACACACACACACACACACACACACACACACACGGCGGCTGTGTGTGAGTACAGGGAAGACAGAAAACATTACAGAGCCCTCTTTTTGGCACCAGGCAAAGCGAGCAGGGAGGGTGGAGGTGGTCAGAGGGGTGGGGGGGGGGACGGGAGGAGAGAAAACGAGGAGGAGAGTGAGCGGCGGGGGCGGGCTGAGGGAGTAGAGATGAGGGAGGGAGGGAGCGAGGGAGGGGAGGGAAGGAGGGAGGGTTGAGCGTTGGAATGAACTCTCTCAGGCTTTGTGGTGCACGTTTCCCAAGGCCCCCGCCTGGCCCCTTTGATAAATGACACATGTCATTCTGTCAGCTTGTGACACTGCAGCTGGGAGGCCCTGTGATGTATGGCTCTGCTGAAAAAGGAAATCACCCTTTTTCCCTTCTCTCGCCCCCTCCCCCCCCCCCCCCCGTTTCTGTCTCCCTCTCTCTTCCCTTCTTCCTCCCTCCCTCCTTCCCTCGGCCCGGGCTGAGTGCATGGCCTTTTTATATGAGGATTTAGGTTTCCTCTGGTTCAGTAAGCGCCCACCTCCTCCACCTCCTCCACCCCTCCACCCCCCCACCCCCCCTTACAGCGATGGCATGCACGCAGCCAGGTTGCGGCTGGTTTGTTCTGTCGTACACACACACACACACACACACACACACACACACACACACACACACACACTCACAGTGACACAGCTATTATGATGGTGTACAAAGCCGTAACCCGAGGAAAAAGGGGGCAACGCCACCTTGGAGGTGGATCCAGGATTTATGGCTAAAAGCCGAGGAAGTAAACAAAGTATGCACTTTTTAAGTAGGCAGGGGGAGGGGGCAGGTGGATAGGGGGCGAGGGGGGGGGGGAGAGATTCCGGTTGGGCAGGATGACTGGTGTCTCCCACTGGGTCATCTGTCATCCATGTGTCTGACTGGAGGACAGGCACACACAACTCTGGAAACATTGTGCGTACACACACTCCCACAGGAACTGGGATGAACTAAGAAAAGTATGCTCCACGCACTCACACTTACGCGGGCACATACTGTACAGATGCAGGCAGATAAATATTCACACTCGAAAAGAGATTTCAGAGCAAATACCCGCACTATCAATCTTCAGACGGTGGAAAAAAAACGAAAACAAAGACGCGATGAGATTTTATTTCACAGGGCAAATGAATGTAGCCAATGAGCTGCTCCCGCGAGGCCTGCCCTAACCCTCCCTTCCTGGCAGATTAGCCTATCACGGCATCCCATTGACCCCTCCACTCCATGCACCGCCCACGCAATGGGTGAGCCAGCACAGAGAAGACCAAGCTCTCTCTTTCCCTTTTTTCTTCGTCAGCATACACACTTTCTTACTCTCTCTCTCTCTCTAATCGTATCCTGGCTCTTTCATTTCCTCACTCTACCCTCTCTCTCTCGCTCTCTCTCTCTCTCTCTCTCTCTCCACACCCCCTCCTCCCTCTCTTTTCTCTCTCTACGGCTGACCTGTTATCAGCGCTCTAGAGATTTAACGGCCAAAAAAAACAGCCGAGCGTGAGTCAGGCGTGACGGAGGGACGTTTCCCAGTGTCGCCTCTCAATCTTTATGTGATCACACACACACACACACACACACACACACACACAAACACACACACACGCACACACACACGGACACTTCACACACCACTACAAGACAAACACATTGATTTGGAATCAAGCAAATGTCCAAATATCACCGCCGGCGGTTTACTCAGTGCGGCCCGGTAAAATCACGATGAGGTGATGGATGTGTTGGTATGAAATCACAGGAATGAGGAACAGGATCCAGGCCATTCAGCAGGGCTGCATACACACTAATGAGTAAGAGTTCACTATGTGTTGCTATGGGGACCAGGGCTACTTTGACTAAAGGAGAGCAAAGGAGCGAGAGACACAGAAAGACACAGGGAGCAGAGAAAAAAGGAAAATAGCATGAAAAGGAAGGAGAAGTTGGTGAGGATCCAAGAGACAAAGGAGGAAAAGAAAGAGTACGGTCAGACATATTAATACATGTGCTCCCCAATATTTATCATTTATTAAAAGATGACCCACAGGTCTATTATGACGGATGGACTACACTGTTGTCTAAGGTAAGCTCTTTTAACTGTTTACAATAGTGATGCAGCATTCTGTTCGGATTGAACAACAAGGCAACAATATTTTAGTGGTATTATTAATATCGTCGCTATTATTATTGGCTTATTGGCTTAGAGCATTTTAGTATCATGTAATTCTGGTTCAAACAGAAAATATTTGGAATTTTTGGAGGCGTGAAAATTGCCAAATTAATACCATGCAACATTATAAATATAAGCTATTTGCACCTCCCAGCACCGAAACATTGATACCCGCTGGAACAGAATTGAGTGCGTTGAACATAATGTCAGCCGAGGAAGAGAGAAACTGAGCCAAAGAGAGAGAGAGAGGAGGAGATCAAACCAAAGCACGTAAGGAAAGGCAGCAATAGCCTGCACTGCGACCACCTGGGGGTCACGACCTGCCTTCGACCCCTTCAGATGTGCACTCTGGCCAGTATAAGGGGGGAGGGGCATGAGGGGAGGGGGGCGGGAAAACAAGGCATCATTAGGAGTGAGTGATGAGCGGTGGCCATGTCTGACTGCAGGCTAGAGCCCTGCTGCAGGACCGAACACTGCATTTATAAATGCCAGGAGGCCTTCACAATGCTGTCAGCAGCACCAGTGCAACAACTGTGTGTATGCGAGTGTGGTTAGAAGGGGGGAGGGGGGGGGGGGGGGGGGGAGCCACCATTGGTATGAGCCCCCCACCCCTGTTAACAAGCTGCCTCTGTGACCCACAGGATATCGCTATACACATGTAGACAACAAACACATTGAGGACACGCAGCGCCGCCACCGCCGCCGGACGAGCATTCCCACCGCTAATGTCCATCGACATGAACAGTGTAGCCACTGTAGCCATTTTGTTTTTGTTTAGTCTCCTTTTCGGTGTGAGCAGGTTTGATTTTTTCTCTTTTAATCACAGCTGGAGGAGAGGAAGAACGAGGTACGAAGGAAGTGATATGACAAGAGGTGCACTGTGTGTGTGTGTGTGTGTGTGGAAGCAGGCTCCTGGGAGTGTGTTGTTGCATGTGTGTGTGTGTGTGTGTGTGTAAGAAAGCAGCAGTGTCGGACTCCAAGGTCAACCGATAAACACAACATTCACAAGTCAAGGAGGAGGAGGAAGGTGGAGAACCGGCAACCACCCATTTACCCCAATTCCTGCGATCCTAGTCGAGCATTCGCCTCAATTAATCACTGGAATTGTTACACCATGGTAATACCAAAAACAATCTCCATGATCACACGCACAAACAAAATTTCAAATTGCTATCATCCATCTCACCTGCCCCCGTTAAAGGCACGGGGAGGGGCAGTGGCGGATGGGTGAACCATTCATTGGCCTCCCTCTCCCTCCCTCCGTTCTAAAGGCCCGGCCGGTGAAATGATGGTGAAAAATTAACGGCAGGCAGCCAAACAAGTAAAGGCGCCAGGGCGAGGGGATCAATGCGCGGCATCCGCGGCGGGAGCAGCTATGTAAAACACTTGCCTTAAGTCAGCCGCATCCGGTTAATATTTAATCCCTCCATCCATCTCCACAAAGAGCGTTTCCCTTTTAGCTTTAGCTGCCGTTTACTTTGATTACACACAACCGTTTGGGCTGGCTGGCTGGGGGGGGGGGGGGGGGGGTGAATGATAAGAGAGCATGGTGGGTGATTTGCATGTGGATGGAAAATATTCTCAGGTTTGATAATCGCTCGGAGCGGTCTAGTGCCAGTGTGAGACAGAAGAGAGGAGCTAGGCCTGAAGAAAGAATTACATAGAGAAAGAGGGAGAGAGGTTGAGAAGTAAAAGAACAGGAAAAAAAAAGAAAGGTGATGCAGAATGAAGCTTCGAAAAAAAAAAAAAATGAATTTCACTTTCTCCGAGGGGTTGCCTTATTTAAAACAAAAGGAATGCAAATAAAGCAGGAGTAGCGAAATAACACTGATATTATCTTCCCCGGTTATTTTCTGTGGCAAACGATTTCTAGGGAGGAAATCCAAAACTGTAACTCCCAAGTGAACATGCAAATCCATCTGTGTATTCCTGGGGAGCCTTCTGCGCTCACTCTCATGTTGCTTTTTCCGCGTTGCTGTTTTTGCTTCCTCCTCTCTACCGATTGAAGCCTCTCATGTTTATTCTGCACCGCCACAGAAAGCGGCATTTATTACAGAAACCGAGTAATAACTACACAGTGTCAACAGCGTAGCGCATGAGCATGTAATAACTTTAAAATTCATAGAAACTCATGTGCATGTAAGGGTAAATTATATGGTGTATAAGTAGAAATAAAGGTATGTAGCACTAATCTTTACAGTATGTCTCCCGCTTTATTACTCACACACTTTGGCCAACTGAATCGTAGTCTCATACACACGATGCTTTCTATTACATTCTAATAATTAAAGGGGAAATTAAACTGCATGCCACCGCACTGATTTAAACCCTGAAAAATTGAGAAAATATGTCAAATGGAGAACACACACGCATGAATTTCCTTCTTTCTTTTTTTTTCTCACTGCAAAGCCAGAAGCCTGCCGACCCCAAAATGTGTTTGTCAGCCAGCGGGTTTACTGGAAGGGAGCCTTTGAGATGGGCAATGGCAACTGTTCATTTTCTCACTCATTGACCTCGACTCCCCACTTTACAATGTGGAATAAAAGTGGCCCTCTATTAGGCAACAGCGTGAGTAACAGAGGATCCAGGGAATCAGAGTCACTCTGCAGCCGCTGTTTTGCAAAAAGTGAGCACACACCACACACTGTGCACAAATGCACCCGGACTAGGGATGTAACCAAGGGGCTTTTTTTAACCTGTAGAATGGAGCAAAACACCACATCGCTGGCTGATCTAAATCTTCAGAACTGACGGTTACTTAAAAGGCAGAAACAATCCAATGGAACGGTCTCACACTGAAGTTAAATCAGCATTTTACTAATGCGTGCGTCATCGCATCTCTCCGGAGAGTAGATCACAGTTTGTGAAGCTACAAATGGACAAAGTCGGACAACCCCCACCCGTCCACCTACGGACACGTCACCGTGATCGCTAAAACGCCGAGCTATCGATGAGCGAGCCTCTACGCTGCCGTTTCAAAAGGGGGAAGAGAACCGGCTGCAGGGCCTCTGACAACACTGGCAAGGGTAAAGTGTTATTTCACTGGCACGCCGACAGCTGGACAAGCGGGTGGGAGGGTTGGGGGGTTGGGGGGGGTATGGATGCAGGGACGTGTGTGCGAGTTGGGAGGGGCATTCGGCCGGCCGGGCAGTAATTCTTAATTGACACCTGTCAGCATAATGGCGGCAGTCACAGCTGTTGCAGGAGAATTTGTCCATCGTCCCGTTCATCTGTCAGCTCTAATACCCGTCCTAAAAGCTGCCCCCCCCCCCCCCCGACATCATCCCACTATGTTGCCATCCATCCACACCACATAGACCCCCACCTACTAACACCATCTTCTTCGATGCTGCTGTTGGACTAAACATTGGTGCCCGCTGCCATCATCGAGCGTCTCCTCTTCCTGTCTTCCTTCATTGCCAAAGCCAAAACAGACCTATTTCATTACATTGCTCTGCGCATTCAAACCATGTTGAAATGATTAAGTATTTGGCTCAAAAAAAAAGAAGAAAAAAAAAGAATGCACACTTAAAGTCTTTCACCCGTTCCCTCATTTGTTTCCCTTTCAGATTTTCATTTCCCCGACGATCCCCACCTAACTCTGTCCGATGAGGTACAACCGACTGGGGAAAGAAAGGAGCACAGACTTCAAAATAAAAAGCTTCATCCCCCTCCCTCCCTCCCTCCCTCCTCTACCACCAGCACTTCTCTCTCTTTTCTCTTTGGCTTTTGAGTGGCAAAGAACGGTTATTTATCCAGAGGAGAGAGAAGAAGAAGAAGTAGTGAGATGAGAAACATGCTGGAGAGGGGAAAAGAGCAAGAAATGAGAGAGAAGAGATGAGAGGTACGTGAAAGAGACGGAGAGCGAGGGGGGTAAAGAAGTAAACAGGAGGAGATGGAGGAGAGGGAGGAGTGAGCAGGGGTTGGGTGTCCCTGGATAGGGCTTTTTGCTCTTCTGTAGTGGGCCCATCTCATTTGTCTTGTTTGTTTGTTGGCATCAAAGAGCTGCCTCTCACTCCCCCTGCTAACTGATGTAATGAGTGGGTAAGCTACATGGGTTTTTTTGTTTTTTTTTCCTGCGCCGAGGAATTCAAATACTTATTAGACAAAATATTCTGTAATTGCTCATCTTTTATTGATAGAAGTAACATGTTAAATTTGGCTCTAGCAGACTTTCCCATAGCCTCTCGAGGAGGCACGGCACTGATCAAGAGAGCAAATGTACCCTCTGCAAATGTAATACTTTACTTAAGAAAATTTGAGATGTCAATTTTTGCGCCCTAAATGTTGCACGACTACTTCTCTTGAACGCTTCCCCTCTTATCTTCCTCATGTCTCAAATTATGAGCCGGAGCAAAATAAAAAAAAAAGAAGAAAAAAGAAATAAAACAACATATGAACAATTTTTCATTAATGAGCTCTTAAGCCTTACATCTCCACTGTGGAGCCTTAACAAAATGTAATTACTCAGCACAACACACATATTACATAGTAATTAAGCACACTTAACAAAGAGCTGATAACCGCCGTTCATCAAAGCTACAAAGCTATCAAATTACATGAAAGTTAAAAATAAAAGATAACAGTTTGTGATGCTGCTGGAACATTGAAAAATGAGAACAAAAATTCTTTATTTGGGGAAATTGTTTTTCTATGGCAGTCAGGAGTAAGACTGCTTGTCAGCCCAGTCCCAGAGGGCTGCTTTCTATCTGTTTCAGACTTGATTTTCTCAGACTTGGATTTCTTTTTTTGGATCCCATGACTTGCTGCTGTTTTTATGTGCTGCAAGGCAGGCAACAAAGCACATCTGGCTGCTTTAATGATATGATTTCCCATCATACTAAGCCACCTCCATTATGACCTCCCACAGAGACATGCTGGCTGCACTTAAGCATTAGGTGTAGGTGTGTGTGTGTGTGTGTGTGTGTGTGTATCTGTCTGTCTGTCAGTCAGACTGTCTGTGTTTAGAGGTTGACGGTGTGTGTGTGTGTAAAGAGCAGCGAGGGCAAAACACTGCTAGTGATGGTAGCAGCGTGCCCTGAGGGCAGCTTTAGTTGAGAATGTCCCGGAAAGAATCAGAAAGAAAGAAAGAGAAAGACACAAGCAGAGTAATATCGTTACGGTGTGAAATATATCCTTATCTACGTGAACAGAAAAAGCTTAACGCATGGTGTTCAAACCTTGCTAATGCCTTCCATTTGATTATATTACTTATTGACTGATTATCAATAGAAAAAACCTCTCATGTGGATCTTAAAGCTGTTTTGCGAATGTGAATGTGAGGATTTGCAAGGATAATAAACATAGCTAATGCAAGTAACTGAGCAACTAACAGCACGCGCACACAAACACAGGGGCACTTGTGGTGACTCGAGGCATTAGAGGAGCGAGCTGAGCATGTTTGACCTTTGACTGCCTCAAATCCCTGATGTCAATTTAACTAATAGTTTCAGAGGGTGGCGCAGGAGCAAAAGTGGCTATCGACGAGGTCGATCGATGCCACCTGCTAACGACACCACCGCTCCAATTAGCGTAACCTCTAGCCGAGTCCGACCGCCAAACACACACACACACACACGCACACGCTAAAGGGAAATGCCCAGGAAACACAGAGCACAACTGAAAGAGGGGGATAAAAGTGGCCGCTGCGGATCAATACGTGTTCCCGCTCTGTCTGATACCCCTCGTTTTGATTTGGAGCGCGGAACAGATATGACGGTCAGAAGTAAGAGAGATGTGGAGCTGCTGCTAGAGGTTGTATTTGGCGCTCCGAGGAGCGGATCTGAAGGCAGGCCCTGCTAAGGAGGATGACTAACGTGCCGTGGTTACCGTTACACTCGTTCAAGTTATTCATTCCAGGAAAACTAACACTGGTCAGTGCTAAGCTACAAACACACACACACACACACACACACACACACTCTTTTCGCCTGTCTCTACCCCCCCACCCTCTCTCCAACTCACACACACATAAACACACACACACACACACACTGACTTCTAACATAAACTTCTCATTTCTCAGAAGCCGTGGAGCCTTTAAGCCATCGGAAGTTATAAGCCGCTCCAACTTTCAGGCCACAAGACACTAGTTCCTTTACTGAAAATCAACTCCTTTTTTGTTGATCAAAACAAGACTGTTCTAATTCTCAGGAAGGGGGGGGGGGGGGGATTAAAATCTGGCAACATTAAAAGTGAAAAAAAAAAAAAGAAACTCTTAGTGGGTATACACTGCTGCACTGCTCAGGACGCTGGCGTAGACAGAAGGGTGGTGGTGGTAGTGGAGGTGCGGGCACATAAATCTCAGCATACTGATTATTTTGAGGGGAGAATATCACATAACAGCATCGTCAAGTAAGAGCACAAAGGTCGCTGTGTAATCTTAGCCACCCCGGGCATGCAAAATCATTAATCCCCGGGCACTGTGATTCTCCAGCTCGGAAATAAACTGCAGGCCTTCAGCGAGGCGGCTCCAGCACCGAGTTGGGAGGACGTTCGGCCAAAGTACGACGAGACCGTGTTATGATGTGGCGGTGATTTACTAGCAGGGCGGCAACACATGCAAAAGTGTAAAAACTTCAACTTGAACGTCCACATTTTTTTTTTTTTTTTTTTTTTTAAACGCTCCCTGGGATTACTTCAGAGTGCCGATACATCAAGTGGTTAGAACAGGCCCGAGTCGTGTCATTAATATGAAAATAAATAAATCTCTCGCAACAGTCGAAACATTTCCACCCTCACATTCCAGCCGGAAAAAAAGAGAAAAAGTTAAAGAGGATGCACTGCTAGCTCGACGCAAAAAGAAAACCTCTGTAATTGAAGGAATGAGAGAACAGAGGGAAAGGTTGCGATGTGCTGCCGCTGGTCTGGCCGGCCTTATTACAAGGTTAGAAGAGCGGTGGGGGCGAGGGCGGGGGCAGGGGTTGGCGGGGGCTTACCGAGGTCATTAACTGGCATTGTCTCCTGACGTGATTAGTCAGGTAGCAAAGTCCATTTGTCACCTGCACAGGCAAATTGAGTTGGTGCTGCACTAGGGGCTATGGGGACTGTATAATATCAACTTGATTACATCAAGGCAGCTGCGGACTTGACACCTTACTGAATTTGTCAGCATTAATCGTTAGGGCCTGTCACAAATCCATCAGCTCCACAGATAATTAGGGCCTTCTCTAATGAAGCCAACGGGAAGCAACCTAACCCCCCCCCCCCCCCCCCCCCCCCACACACACACACACACACACGTCTTTTCTTATAATTAACCATCGTGCTCCACAGAAATAAGAGCGACTATCTTATCTGCTCTTCCTCCTCGTCTTCCTCCTGTACGGCTATCTGAGCCTGCCTCGGATGAAAGACGACGTCACTCCGTTCTGTCTTTTTTATTGTCGTTGCCTTCCTTCCTGCCCCCCCCCCCCCCAAACCCCCCCACTCTTAAATCGAGTCGTTTAATGATGAGGTGAGGCTACAAGTGTAATAACACACACAGGAACATGCATCTGTGCACAGTAAAAATGCACAGAGGAAAGAGAGAAATGTACGTGTACGTGTAAACTCACTCTCTGATGCAGGTTTCCAAGGTTTCTTTCCATCTCAGCTTTACTACTTGGATTTCTGAACATGGATTCTTAAATAAAAACTAGAGTGTATTTTTATAAAGTGTAATGATAGCTACATACGTTTTGTAAAAAAAAAAAAAAAATCCTTGTGTTTTGGCCATTTTCTGTGGATCTTAACACCACATACACACACAAGCTTCACACTAGTACTTGAGGAAATTGTGTTTGAAAATGTTTGTTTGAGAAATTAAATGATGTGTCAAAATCAGAATCATAAACACTTGGCCTAAAAAAATACCTCTAAATTTGTAAATTCAGGGGAGAATAAGGAAAACAATAATCTAGTTGTTGCTGCAAGACCATGCAAGGCATTTAATTCTAAGCTGTCTGCATTATAGGAAAATAAAATGTGTACAACTGATTGTAAAACTTGACAAAAAACAAATACACAATTATGCCTTTCACCATTTCTGATGCTGTGGAATATTTAATGCCGGATTTGGCCATGAAACACTAAAATAGACATTATATAATAAACAATATTCTCCAAAAAAGGTACGAGGTGAGAGAGAGAGAGAGAGAGAGAGAGAGAGAGAGAGAGAGAGAGAGAGAAAAGAAACCTATCAAGACAAGTCTGCTATTGTTTTAATTGTCTGAGCTTTGATTTCCATGCTCAGTCCCACCATGAGCAATTTTCCTCTCTGAAGCTACAGGTCAGTACCAGCTCCCAGTGGAGCATCGGGCTAGCCTAGCGTGTGTGTGTGTTCCGTATTTGTTGCTACTGGGAGCGTGGGGTGGAGGGCGTTATCTCTGACCGACTGTCATGTTCATGGGAGAATGGAAAACATCCCGTCTGCCAAGCTGTGATTGACCATTACAACCCATGATGCGCATGGCACTCAGTGGACAGTCTAATGGATCAATGGTGTGTGTGTGTTGTGTGTGTGTGTGTGTGTGTGTGGTGAGTAAAGGGAGGGGTCACAGCGATGTCATGTTTTCATGCCTCCATCTACATGCAGAAACCTAACAGGAGTCGCTTTGCTGCCACCATGGCCAACCAGTTACAGTGGGCTATCTCGCCAAAACGACAAACGAAACTCACACACACACACACACACACACACACACACACACACACACTCAGAAAAGTAAAGCAAGGCTCGATATCTACATCCTCTTTTTCGCGGTGCAGGCCCGACATTGTGTGAAAAGTGCTTCACTGGAAAGGCAAGCGAGAAAGAAAGAAGTCGACAGCGAGCACCGGTTGAATGTTCTCCGTCCTACACTCCCTTCTCATCCTCTTCCTCCTCCTCCTCCTCATCCTCACCACCACCACCTTCACCAGCTCCCTGCTTAAGATGATAAAAAAACCCGCTGAGTTCAAAGTCTTCGTCGGCTGGCCCTCCTGTTCGACCCGCTTTGCACCTCATATTTCAAAATCTCTTTAAAATTCTGTAACTGTCTTTTGTTCACTCCAGTTGTTAATGCCTAACTTCAAAGGCTCGGCCTCATTAGCACAGAGGTAGAAACCCCTGTCACTCATTTACATTTGTTTAAAGGCTGCAGGGAGACGAGGGGAGAAAAGGGGGAGTCCAAATCCAAACCACTAGAAGTCAACCTTGTCGGTCCTCTGCCAAGACCCGGTTTTATCAGTTGGTCACATTGCAAACATTATATACTCCCCTCCAGCAGTGGATATTGATTTCATCACTGAGCTGATTCTTACAGTGAGTGTGAGGTGAATTTTGGATTGGAACGTGCAAAAGAAAACTTCAACATTTATCTCCATTAAGGAAAGGGCATATACTCAAACACCCGATTATAATTATTTTTTTTAAGCGTTTGGGTAGATTTTTCCTGTGATCTATTCAACATACACACCGTCTTTTTTCATCTGCTTTTAGTGCCGTCCTTAAAAAAATAAAACGAGGTGATTTTCCACCATCATTTTCAACTTTTTTGAATGCTTTTTTTTAGTTTCTGGCTGAGACAACAGGAGGGGTTGTGTGTACGAGTGGCTAAACCTACCAGAGGCATGCTTGTCTTCGTGGAAGGATTTATTGATGTTTATCAGGGATGAATAGATCAAAGACTGCCACGTGACAGGCGATCAATCACGCATCAAATCAAGGATGGCAATCCTCTAATAAAACAGAAAGAAAGAGGGGAGAAAAAAAACGGCTCTCACCAGTTGTCTCCCCCTTCTTTCCCAGTCAATTATTCATCATTACTCACTCTTGAACCTCAAAAGCTCCCTTTTATCCCCATAACATGCCATTTAGTTTATCTCACCATTCTTAAGAGAACTTTCCTGGCAAAGGAGGATGAATAAGAGAAAGAAAAAAAAACAAAGTGGCATTGCGCAGATTTGTGCGTCCCCTTTTTTTCCGCTAAATTAAGACACATTTTAAACACAACTGTGGGTCATGGGTTGAGTGTGTTAATAACACAAGAAATATAATTCAAAACAGTGAAATAAATCTCAGCATGCAGCGCAACCAAACAATGCGGTGTGGAAGGAGACATTTTCATTTGGCACTTGTGAATAAAAACGAGTTGGCTACCGTGGTGGGAAATGGTCGTTATGAAGGGGCGGGTTATACCTGCTGATCGCCGCGGATCTTGCTGCTTTCTCCTCGGCATAGTGACCGTCGCTCTCCACGGTGCTTCTCATGCAGGGGTTACAAACAAATCGAGTCTGTCAGTTTTGAAAAATCATCCCGTTCTCTCTTTTTTTCGTGGGGGTAATAGGGTTTTGATCTCGGAGCTGGAAAAATGTCTTCTTTTCAAAGTGCCTGCTCTCTTTTGGACTTAACAGCTTGTTCGGCTTCGAGAATGAGCAGAAAAATTACGAAGGGATTCGGCCAGCTCCTGACACCTTCATGTCCATCAAAGATCATCTTCCGTCATGTCTCTCGTGGCACGGGTTTACAAAAAAAAAAATTTAAAAATCGGCAGCGAGAAAGCACCTTGAAACCCAAGTTTTCAGTTCACTCCCCCTGGAAAAAAAAAAATCTCGCTAATCTCCAGTGCTGTTTGGAGGGGGACGATACTTTGCTGCGCCTTTTACGCACACCAAAACTAAAAAATAAATAAACTCTGGCGGTAACAAAACAAATACGTCCCGTGTGAGCGCAGCGCACAGCTCTGACAAGTAATGTATCCTTGTGTTTCCTTCTCTTCTCTCGCCAGAGACCTGAAAGAGAGAAAGGGGGGGGGGAGAGAGAGGGGGGGGGATAGACAAACAGGCATTAGATGGGTTAATGTCAGTCCCGTCACCACCACGCCACCTCAGCCCGGATCCAGCCTCACCAGTCCGGCGGAGACTTTTCCCTCCCTCCCCTCTTTCTCTCCCATTGAAATAACAATTCTAAATGAGACGACCCGCATTTCTGTATTACTTACGTTTCAGGAGTCGTGGAAATAATTTCCACCGCTCATCTCATCGCATCTTAGACAGAATTATTATTTTTTTTGGAGGGGTGGCTGATGCGGTGGAGAAGGATATCACTTGAGAGAGAGAGAGAGAGAGAGAGAGAGAGAGAGAGAGAGCTAGAGAGAGAGAGAGGGGAAACAAACAAGACGCAGGCGCATCCAAGCTTCGCCAACAGCAGATCAGATCGACATGGACTAAAATATTTGTCTCTTAAAAGAGAGGGAAAAAAGGAGAGTGGTAGGGTGGGTGGTGGTGGTGGTGGGGGGAACTCCAGTCAGTGATCCGAGGTCTCCCGAAAAGAAATAAGAAAAAAATGGAAACGCGGTGGATCCAGAAGCTGTTTCAGACAGTCTCAACTGATAGACAGACGCATCGAGTGGCTTTTCCTGCTACATTTTTACTCCTCCCCTCTCCGCAAGCGTCACCCCTGACAGAGGAGCCTACCTGTCAATCTTTTTAATTGTCTTGTTTTCCCCCCTCTCTCTCTCTCTCCCTCTCTCTCCCCTTCTCCCTTTGCTTTAAAAAAAAGAAAGAAACCTCCGACAAAAGAACGGATCCTTCCGGAACTTATCAGGGGGGGGGGGGACTAAAACCAAACTTATAGGAACACGCATCGCAAACCACAACAAGTTCTCCACTAGTATATGAGGCTGCTACGACTTATATGTCATATTTTATGGCAATGACACTAGTTCGTCTCCCACTGGGGGGGGGGGAATCATTGCTCCCATATGTTGTGGTAGCCTAATGGTTACATGCTTTGAATTGACTATTTCAACCCCAAAATGACAGATGTCAATAGGTGGCAACGCGTCTGCGTGAAACGTACAGACCAGGGGATGCGAACAACACCCTCTCCCGGGTCGCTGGTACGGGCTTTGGTTACAGGTGTACATGAGGGCACACACATGTTCCGGCAGCAGCCCCCCGCCCCCCCCCCTCGAATAAAAAAAAAAAAAAAAAAAAAGAAAAAGCGCAGCTGCACAGCACCCCGTGTGATTATGTTTAGTAAAGCCTATTCGTGGACGTTTTGAGGGGATTCGGCGGGGTCTGTGTCGGTTTCGTGGGAGGAAAGAAGCGGTTAAGGGGGACACGTTCGCAGGCGAGGATTGATTTGTTTCACCTTACTAGGAAGTGAGCGCCGTGTCCGGGAAGGGGAGGGACTCCCGACAACAAGTCTGCGGCGCCGCTGCTGCGCTACCTAACAAGGCTGCGCCAGCGCAACGTTTTCAATCCCACATACTGCGTGTTGTTGTTGTTTAGTTTGTTTTTGCTGAAGAACCAGAGAGCGGTGCCACAAAGCGCAGCGGCTTCTCTTTTTGTTTGAAAGCGCGTGTTTTAGCACGGCTCAGCCCGGCCTGCACGCTGTGCATGTGCAGCGAGGGGGGTGGTGAGGGCTGGTGGGGGGGGGGGCTAATGGCAGCCGGGCTTTATCGCCGCCACGAACGTAGCCGACGTCAAGTTCGTCCGTGAACTTTGTCCCATTG
This sequence comes from Pholis gunnellus, assembly GCF_910591455.1. NCBI lineage: Eukaryota > Metazoa > Chordata > Actinopteri > Perciformes > Pholidae > Pholis > Pholis gunnellus. The sequence goes on from NC_136534.1 coordinate 8,444,687, forward strand.
CGAAGCCATGTCCAGCCTGCTGCTGGTGAGAAACGGCCGGAGGGCGATATCGGTGCTCGGTGGCGGAAGCGGAGGCACCGACGCACTTTCTGGAGTTCGCACGGTCGCGCGGCGCTTCATCATAGACATGTCCTACTCGGCGCACTTCATGGATTTCAAGGGATCCTCCATACCGAGCAGCATGAAAAAGCTGGTCGTGAACAAGCTCAGTCCTAATTTTAGGGAGGCCGTTTCCGCGCAAATCGTCGCGGTTCCGACCCCCGGGGACGCGGACTTGCTCGTCAGAAATCGGTAAGTTGTTGTTTATGAAAGGTGGACAGAGAACCGACACTAAGTGTTTCTCCCTCTGTCTCCCCCCCCCCCGCGCGCTCGGGATAGCAGTAGGTGACCCGGAACGTGTCACGGGTCTGTTAGTGGATCAGTAACGTGATGTCGATCTATCACAGTAGGCTGATGTTGAGAAGTTGTACAAAGAGGCTCCGCTTACCTTGATTCACCCATGTCCAGCACCTGCGATCACCATCATCATCATCATCACGAGATGGCAAAATACGTGAGGAATAAGCGCTGTACTGTATTTCCAAGTTCCGCCCCTCTCTGCATTTGTCTATCAATCCATCTCGGCATCTCTCTCTCTCTCTCCCTCTCTCTCTCGCCCTCAGTCCTCCTGTCTCACTACGTCACCAAACAGCAAACAGAAACTCATTTGGGGCGGGGGGGGTCAGACTGGCATCAAGAGATGGAGATGATGGAGCAGGAGATGCAGTGTTACATGGCGCGGGTATTGCAGCATAATTTCTCCGATTAGCAGCAGAACCCAGCGTTGTATTCACGGTTCGGGAAGAGTGCCCCCCCCCCCGAAGTCCGTTCGCCTGATCTAGACTCAGGGATTATTATTGTATTAATAGTGTTGAACTACACTTGCTTGTGTCAGGTGGAAAAGAAAAGACATAAATGACTTCTCTTTTTCTGAAAAGAGCAACATTTCTGTTTTTTTTTAAATTTTCTAATTCCAGCCGGATGTAATATCTTCCCCTAATTTAGATTTACCACTACATTACCGACTGTTTGTGTGCCTAACCTGATCTTAGATTTTGTATTAGTCTCATAGAAATGCCCCTCAGGGTTTATTGTGGTATTTTACTGCCAATGAAATATATACATAATTAGTGTCTTACTGCCTTGCAAGACAGAGATCGGTTGTGTGTGAACTACGGCCTTTGACCGTTGTTGTCTGTAACACTGAGGCGCCGCCGTCATGGGAACGTTGGAGATGATTTAACTAACAGAAAATAAATGTTTCCGTTTGTGGACTTGTGCAAATGGAGAACCACTTATCCCGTATTGCGCAGCATCAGTGCAGGCTTAAGAAGTGTTGCATACGAAAGTGTTGAATGACGAATTTCAGAGTGAGAAATTGATCATTGAAACGATCTTGGCTGCAGCGAAAGAGGCGGATTAAATCACAAGAAAGAAATGGAACTTTACCGATTACATCATTAAACCGTGTCTTTGCAACATACAGTGAATCCTCAAATCCCTACATTCCTGAGGAGTAAAACTTTAAATGTACTCAGAGAAATGTACACAGATGCATGGGCTGCACCGGAAAGACGGAGGCCTTATCAGATTGTATGGGGAGCTTTTTATGACTACGTTTGAACTGGGCCGCCATGACTCCACAATAATACATTGTCTTTTAATTATTTTTCAGATGAAAACAAATCATTTCCAGAAACTTCATTGTCCGTTTTGCTATAAATCTAGAATAGAGGCCATGAAACCTGAACATTTCATTTAGTTTTTTCCAAAGTCTAGCATGTGTAGCAATAACACATCATTTTATCACCATTACTACATTCAAAGGTTTTTCAGAGGTTTATGTGTGAACACACTTTATTCCCGCAAATCTCATTTTATTTGAATTTGTTTAAACTCAAGTGTATTTTAAATTAGACCTGTGTACATTGAACGAGTTGTACCTTTTTGATGAAAAACATTTCCCTGAAAGGAAACTGATTCTAGAGATAAAAAGTAGTCAAATCGAGGTGTCTTATGTCACTGTGGCCCGTCTATAAACCACAGAAGCATTATCTGCGAGCACAAAGTACACGTGTGACATGCACAGTAATGAGGCACAGCATGCGCGCCGCTCTAAAAGACAGTAAATGATTTATTTATACATTCCTTTCTCACATATTTGTTTCCAACATGTTTCCAAAGTAAGATGAAAACGGCCGTCTCCGTGTTGAGGCAAGAAGCGACTATCTAAGATTTTTAAAAAGTGCAGTTTGTTGTGGGTGTCTCTGAAGACAATGAATCATGACATCATGCAATGTGTTTTGTGATACAAGCCTTTCCCTGTCAGCGCCGGGCCGCTCTCTTCCAGAGAAAAGGGAGTCATTGCCAAAACAAAGCAGAGTGTGTGTGCCCTGTGCAGACATGTCGAGAGAAGGAAGCTGAAGTCTTGACCTTCAGACAAAATTTGGGAAAATAGCGCACTAATGACCACCTAACTTTCATTCCCTTGAATCCACAATTATTGTTGTTTTTGTTTGTTTGTATTTCAGTTTTGCAGGAATCAACGCCTCCGATATTAATTACTCGGCAGGCCGCTACGACCCCTCGGTGAAGCCCCCCTTCGACGCCGGCTTCGAGGGCATCGGCGAGGTCGTCGGCCTCGGCCTCAGCGCCAGCTCCCGCTACACTGTGGGCGACGCCGTGGCCTACTTTGGCAGCGGCGCGTTCGCCGAGTACACGGTGGTGCCGGCCAAGGAAAGCGTGCCCGTCCCCGCGGTGAGGCCGGAGTTCCTCACCCTGCTGGTCAGCGGCGCCACGGCCTACATCGCCCTGAAGCGCTTGGGCGACCTGGCCAAAGGGGAGACGGTCCTGGTCACGGCGGCTGCAGGAGGAACGGGACAGTTCGCCGTGCAGTTCGCCAAACAGGCCGGTTGTCACGTGATCGGGACCTGTTCGTCCGACGAGAAAGCCGGCTTCCTGAAATCCATCGGCTGCGACAGGCCGATCAACTACACCACGGAGGACCTGGCCAAGACGCTGAGGAAGGAGTACCCACAAGGCATAGACGTGGTGTACGAGTCCGTTGGAGGCAGCATCTTAGAAGTCGCCGTGAACAGTTTGGCCAATAAGGGCCGGCTGATCGTCATCGGCTTCATTTCGGGGTACCAGACGGCATCGGGGATCCCGGCTTTCAAAGGGGCAACACTGCCGGCGAAGCTGCTGCAGAAGTCGGCCAGCATTCGGGGCTTCTTCCTGCCCCACTTTATCAGTGACTATAGTGAGGCTCTGGGTAGCATGATGCAGATGTTTGCCAAGGGGAAGCTAGTGTGTGAGGTGGATCATGGGGATTTGGCACAGGAGGGGAGGTTCGTAGGCCTGGAGTCAGTCTTCCGGGCTGTCGACTACATGTATGCTGGGAAAAACCTGGGCAAGGTGGTGGTGGAAGTGGCCCCGCCCCCTGTTAGCAATAAGCTCTGATTTAACTAAAATCATACTTGAACACAAATGATTGAAAACGGGAAAATGTAGGGCTTTAATTTTTGAATAGATTCATTTCTTTATTTTTGTACGATGATTGCTATAACCCTCAATTAATCTAATGCTTTCACAAATAAACATAATGAGCAACTTTTATTTTCTGCTATTTTGGTTTTGGAAACTACAAGCAATAGGAAGGTGTTTTTATTATTATTTAAGGGAGCTTTCAGCAGTTTGTTCCAAGATTTAAATTAGTTTAAAACAAATCAGAAAATGTACTAATGGCAATGCATTAATAACCATACTGCACAAATATTTTGATTTAAAAAAAAAAAAAGAAAAAATCAGACACGGCACACTATCCCAGAAAATATTTTTTACAGTGTTTCTTAAATTGTGTGCCCACCGTCTGGTACAAGTCCACCTCCAAAATTAATTTAGACCAGCTGCCATAATGGGCTTGCTTTTAGCACTCTCAGGCACTTTATCTACCATAAATGTTTTATGATAGACTTCATTGTTTTTCTAATAGGGGCTTACATTGGTGTGTGCTTGTCAAGAGTGAGTGCTGCTCCAGGTGTGCTTGGTATTTCATCGCCTGTTTGTGGCTGACAGAAACAGCATTCACACAATCAATCTTTTCATTCACATGTCCCGAAGCTGCACATAATAAAAAAAAAAGTTCAGCTAACCAGGAGTTGCACTAGAAAATGCCATTAGGTTTCCACACCGCAAGTAAAGAAAAATCACTTATAGTGAATGCATTGTGGAATGCCCTTTGACATTTATTTTTTTTCATTTCCATTTATTTTTTTTGTATTTAATTTAGTTTTGGATAGAAGAAACGAAGCAGCACAACATATGTTTGGAAGTTTAGTCACATGATGGATCATTTCTACATAAAACCCAAAGATTTTCACCATGTAACAAAAGACTTAGAAGAGGGGGGGCGGGGGGAGTGTTAACTTCAACAGTAAAAGCCTCAATAGGTGAAAGGTTTCCCAGATTTCTTTAAAAGAGCTGCGTTGTGTTGAAGCGGTCCACGTAGTATAAATGCGCTGAACGTAGCCTAAAACAAACACCTGTTCCTACCTGGCAGCGAGGGCTGCAGTGTTCATGCACTGTGAACATGTTATTTCCTCATCCAGGTGGCCACTCGAAATATAACCCAGTGTGAAATGCGTTACAGGTGTGACCCCAGCATGCAAAGCTGCTACCTTCAACAGACGGCGCAGGAAATCAGAAACGCACCACGCCAAGGCCGGTGTGCAGCCACAGTGTAGGAAGTCCACGAAGACAGGGGTCACGTTCAGATGTAGTCACAGTGATTACTGATGTTTAAGTCAAAAGAGGTTTCACATACACACTGAGGGTTTTATATTAGGGGTTGCTATCCAAATAGAAAAAGTCGTGAGATGTATTAACTACCCACTATGAAGAGTAAAAACGACTTTTTAGATTATAACTTAAAACACAACATAAAAATGATCCATTTATAAAAGTACCTAAGGACATTCATTCTTCTCATTTTTCAATATATTTAAATCCATTTTCCTTCTCTCATGTTTGCTTTCACTAAATGTGTGTTAGTAAGAATGGTTTTGTTAATATTATAAATAGTCATTTTACACACTGGGTTCTGAATCCTCCCAGAGGTCGCGTCTTTTCTTTAGCTAGGGCTCCTTTTCTTAGCTCAGTCTCATCAAAAGCTACAATATAAAAAAGTGGACTGACTTCGATAAGAGGTTTGGTACATTTTAGCACATAACCGTGACCTTTAGCCCGACGCACGATATTAAACATCATGCCTGCGGATGACTTAGATTTGGAGTGACTTGCTGTGAATTTAACGAATATCACAATTAAAGAAGAAATAAAACCAACGCAGAGTTTGTCTCACCGGCAGCACAAACGCTAATCGTTAAACCATCGCACTCGCCTCTTGTCACACCACTGTTTGGTCAGGCGTTATGCAAAAGCGAGCTCGCGTACGGAAGGCGAGGGGAGGTGATAATGCACGAGGATGTTTAGATGAAGTTGGCGCGCTCGAAGAGGAGGCCAGGTTTAGCATCTCTTCAATTAACGGGAGAGGCCTCGTCTCGGCGTCCTCCAGGGCCTACCTGTACCTCCGCTGATTAGTGAGCAGTCACAGCCCCAATTAGAGAACACAGGAACCTGGAGAGACAAACACTCTTTATTTAATTGGATTGTGTTGAAGTCGGAGGCTGCTAACTGGCAACGTATTGAAGCGACTGCGGAGCGTAAACAAGACATTAAAGACGGAGGAGGTCTTCTGGAGTAGCATTCGCAGACTTCAGTGTGATGGTGTAACTTTATAAAAAAAAAATTCATTTGAGGAATTATGCTAAGTGTCTCATTTTAGTCGAGGCTTACTGTAGTATTTCTCCTCAGAATGGAAGTAATGGAGGGTACACTAAATGAACCCTTTTTTAACTGATGTAAATGATTAGGAAGAGGAAAAATTGCGGATGAGCCTTTTCTCTTTATTTGTGATTACGGTTTTTATTGCTTTGTGAATGGCTGTTATATATATATATATAGTCAATGCAACTGTATGTGAGTGACAGATGCTCATTTAGCTTGAAGTGAGACTGTAACGTTTTGAAAGGAGATAAATTCATCCTCACACAAATGAAAAGAAGGAAATCATACCTGTGTTCATGTCGACACACTTGGTGTGGTATGACCAGCAGCTTATGCTGGCTAAAGACGTGTGATGTTGTCTAAGTGACTTTGCTTACTGAGTCTGACTTTATGACTCTTCTATATTTGTGCCACGGTTACACTACGTTTTAGCATTTACAATTATGCCGTAATTGTCACTTGGGGCTGCTGCTCAGCAACGGGTTACAAAGTCTTGCTTTAAAATTTAAATCTTTTCTCTTTTTTTTTCAGACTATATATATTGCTGTTTTTTAAAACGCAAAAACAATACAGTCACGGCTCTTGAAATCACAACTTTCCGCAGCTTCCGATCCATTTCACTATTCAGTCCAGAGCACGGCGCTGGATTTCATTGTTGCACGTTGACATTCAAGGGATGTGAAACTCTCAAAGGTCTCTCTGTCTCTTTTCGCTAAAACCCTCTCTTTCCACAGTTTTCCCATCGCCGGAACATGTGGCACATAACAAAGACATCACCCTCGTATTGCGGGACGGTAGTCTACCTCCAGGCGCCTAAGGGACACTGGCTGGCTGCTTGGTGCTGCCAGGATCCAGACAGTCCAGTTTCTTTCCGTGCAAGTCAGTCAGACCCCCTCAACTCCCCAACTCCCCGAGCCCCCGTCACTCCTACCTCCGCCTAATTACCAAACCTAAAACCCCACTCGACTAATTAGCCACAGCAGACCCAGGAACTGTGAGTAAAGGTAAAGAGATGGCTTCATTCAGGAGCTAGTGTGTGTGTGTGTGTGTGTGTGTTAAAGACAGAGACAAGAAGAAAGGGAAATGGAATATTCAAACCTCCTTTAGCGAACACATCTCTACAGCCAATTAAAGTCATTTATTAAACTCTTTGCGAAACCTGAGTTGTGCATGACAGAATGATAGGGGAATGTGTTTGTTTGTGGCTGTGCATGTGTCGATGTGCATGTGCACACACACACACACACACACACACGTCCACAGTTGTCTCAGTATGGCTGGCTATCTGTCAGCTCTTCTGTCTATCAGCGGCGCGAGAGCTCAGTGGGACATAAATTACAATATGCAGCTGAGCCACTTGTGTAAGTCTCAATGAAGGGGAGGAATAACTTTCTTAATCAAGTTCCCCTGATTAATTGTAATAAAGGTGTCATCCGTAAATGTGTCCTCCTGATTGAGTAATTCGGGGCCGGAGACAGTAAGCACATCCCCGGTGATTGGGGGGGGGGGGGGGGGGACAGAGTGGGGGAGGAAGGTGTGTGGAGGACATACTGAGACACAAATAGCTCCTGGGCACACTGGCAGCCTTCGCACAACTGACAGTTATGAAATACAATTATCAGTGTGATCTGCTTAAGAATTCATCAGCGGCTTCACCGGCCAGTAAAGACGTTCGTAGAGAGACGGAGACAGAGGGAGGGAGGGAGGGAGGGAGGGAGACACAAGGGGGAGAGAAGGCCTCACTGATTAAATGGAGTTTTTATTTAGTCCAGCAGATTGTTCCCATTATGTTACACTATTGTGAGGAGATTATCTTCTCTGTTGTGTTTCCTCTGCTAGAATCACCTGTGTTGTTCCCTATCATCCACCTAATCTCAGTCCAAACCTAGTAGCATTTCAAAAGGTTGATCTTTATGGTGTATCGAAGTGACTCAGTCAGCACTGAAGCACAGAGATGCACGTTTAAAAGACTGACTTCTAGGTCGGAGGTTCCCAACCCTTTTGACACGTGGCCCTTTAAAAGGAAGCATCGTCTTTTTGTAGTCTCTCGTCACAGGCTGCACATGTCTGAGCCGGTCTTGAAGCTGTTTAGATCATCTTCAGAGGCTTGAAGAGATTCAAATAATCCATCTTTTTACAATACAAGGGCAAAGTTTAGAGAAAGGTCAGGGGAAAAAAAGAAATTTGACAGTTAACATACAATAAGTCATTTTTTGAACATTCCTTTTCTTTTACTCTTCGTCAATAATCTCACGAGTGGGGTTTTAGTGTTCTTTAGTGGGGTCTCGAGTCTGGGATTGCATATTGCAGTTGTTTCAACAGCATTTGCATCAGTATGTGTCCCTTAAAAAAAGAGAAAAGAAAATAGTCATTTAGATGCTATTCAAACAATGGTTGTATGCAACCTAGACCTGATCTTAACCGAGACATCTGGACACCTTTTGACCCGCAGAGCACAGAAAGCGTGCAATAGAAACCATGTTGATCAAACCATTGTAACTGCCAATATTTGACAGATGATAATCTGCAGCTATGTGTGGCCAACTTCAAGGGCAACCCAAATATGCACATCGATTTAAAAGCATGATCTGACAGCATCCTAAAAAAAAGAAAAGGAAACCATATTGAACAGTTTACATTTACCACTATCAACGCAGTATAATAAAAGTTTATTCTAGCTCGCTGCACCGCCTGCAAAGGTATTGAATAAAAGATCAAAACAAGCACTGCCATTTCTATTTGACAGATAAAATCTCACTCAACAGCATTCATCATCTCGTTCTACCTACATTAACCCTTTAGGGCACCTTCTGTAGCCTCTGGAGGGGGAGCGAGGGTCCCTCACTGTGTCTGTTCAGATGTAGATATATATTCAGGTGAAAGGCAAGGGCACTATTCACTACCTCAGGATTAATGACAACATCATCGCCATTGCCATGCTGACCAGCCCCATATTTCCATTGGCTGGATAAAGAGGAGACGGTGGCGGGAGGAGGAGGAGGGAGGGGGGAAGGTATGAGCATCCTGTCGGCAGGATGACGGACAGGTCCTCAGTCCAGCTCCCCCAGGTCCCCCCTGTCCTTATTCTTTACTGGCCTGAGCTGGCGAGCGAGGCAGCGTCTCTGCGGCCAAGGACACAGGGGTGTCAGCAATGCGTCTGGGTAACATCGTTCATCAGGCCGCATCGGTAATGGGTAGCTCTCTGTGACAGTGGTCATCAGGACACAAAAGCAAAAGGGCCCATAAACATCGCATGACAGATGGCTGGGAGGACAGCTTTGGACAAGGAGGGAGGGATGGAGAGCGAGCGATAAAGTGAGACGGAGAGAGAGAGAGGGAGAGGGAGAAGGACGGAGGTGGAAGAGAGATCTCAGGCTGGATTGTTGAGTCTCGTGGAAAGTCTCGAGCGCCGGATGGTTTATGAATGCCCATGTTCAATGTCAGCTGTGAAGGGAGGAACTGGAAATCACAGGGGAAATAGTTTGCAACGGATGTCCAACAAAAAGAACAAGTGTAGTCGGTGCAAAATAGCCCCAGTAAATCAGCTGATATGAAGAAATGTATACTAAATATTTTGTCCTGTTATTGCACGAAAAACATAGTGACTCTTGCCTTTTAGCGGCATAAAGTAAGATATCTTTCAACAAGACATTTTGTTGAAAACACGAAGAAAGATCGTTCAAGCATTGAGAAAAATAAGCATTTATTTCTCAGTTTAGTGACGACCTTTTCCTTCTATCTCAAGTTTGTTCGCCTCCACGTCAGTGATGACTTTGGCCAATTAGTAAGGGGAAACCATTGAACCTCCGGCGTGGCACAAACGGTTAAACAGAGGGGCCGATATGAAAGAGGCATTTGCTTGAAAGCCTAACATCCAGAGACAGTTTTGCTCGAAAAGAAAGGATAAGAGATTATTGAGGAGACATCTTCAGAGATTTCCAGCCCGCAGCGCCGATATGTCAGAAGATTTCATCAAAAAGGATGTTGGGCACAAGTCCGACTTTGAAGAGTTTGATAGATAAGCGCGCCGCGTCGGAGGGGGAGGAGGGTGTTTTTCTATCTTTACAATAAATCACGGTATATGCAGTCTGAGGCGGCGTAAAAGTTAAGGAATAATTATGGAGGTGATAGCAATGACAGAATGCGAGAAAACAGGTTGTGTGAAAATGAGGTGAGGAGAGGGTGTCGAGGGCTGTCATAAAAGTGACTGCGGAGCTCGCTGTAGGTCCCCGCAGAGGGAAGACAATTGTTGTGTTAGCAACACCTTTGTCACCTCAGGATGCATACTGTGTTTTCACGTGTTTACAGGGAAATCAGGTCCCACATGTGACGGATCCTCGTCAAAAAACGCGGCGAGACGCAGCTCCCTGCCCTCCAAAGAGACACCGCAGGCCGCGCTGCGTCTTTCTTTGTTTTGTGGAACCAGCCTCGCCCGTCCATTAATCGTCATCCATCCATCCTGTGCACCTGTATATAAAGGGGAAATTAGAATATCCATCACTCGAGCAAAACGTCAGCGTGATTGATGGGTTAGTCACAGGATCCCCTCCGTTTCCTACCCAAGTCTGTGTTTCAGGAGTGAGAAGTGAACATTATCTAGCGCCATGATCAGATTTAGTCCGCGCATTTCCATCTAGAGGAGCATTTTTTTTGAGTGGATGATACACGATCCCTACGAGGAGGCAGCCAGCAGAAGGTTTATGGAAATCTAATATCATAAGGCTTTTTGGTTTGTTAGACTTGTTTTTCACGGAGTGGGCTGGTGACACTTTTGATGTAACAGTATAAGACAACGTAACGAGGCAGAATCTCATTTTGTTGAAGTGTTTCTGTCAAACTGCGGTCTGAAGGATGATTGGGAAAATCTGTGCAAACAGGTTTTGAGTGGGGTGTGCTAAGACTAAAATACCAACTGTTCTGAGAGAAGAGACTTTGGTAAATAACAGGAAAAGCATGTGAATGCCAGAGAGCAGAGGATGCACGTTTGCCTTTTAAGTTAAATCAGGCCGTGTCTAAACAAAAGGCACAAATAGTCAGCGCAAACAGACAATGAGAGAGAATTTAAAGCATCAGGCTAATGTCGGGCTTTTGTATAGAAAGCTGCTGGCTGTTGCGGGACGTGACGGTGTAAATGCTCTACGAAGGATTTCATTCGGGTGGAAAATCTTTGAATTCATTTTGGTATAATCGACCGATCATCAGCGCGACCAATAAAAATATTGGTGGTTAAAAATCTATAAAATCGGTCAAGTTAATGTCCTTCTCTGTTAATTTCTCTCCCTGTGTGTGTGTGTGTGTGTGTGTGCGCGCTTTGACGAGGTGCAGACAGGAGCCCTAACGCTGCAGGATGGAGAAAGGTGAACAGGAAACAGAAGGTGCCCATGGAGGAGGTATATGACATCTGTCAGGATCCGGGGTGGGTGGAGGATTCAGCGCCCCCCCTCCGCCGGCCGAGGGTCACCCATCGCACCGCAGTCGCTGAAGTTGTCACGGCACCGTGACACTTCCTTGGCAATGGTGGCCGCAAGCCGGACAGCCTCGGACGTTCAAGACACACACGTATTTTTGAGTAAATTTGTCTGTGGGGAGTGTGTGTGTGTGTGGGGGGGGGGCATTTTATGTATGTGCTGTTTGTTCTTTCTCTGTGCAGAAATGTCAGCGTCCTCCTCATTGTTTTTTTTTCTTCTCCTTCCCCTCTCCTCAGGGTCCTGGATGGAGGAAGGTCAGCTGACACGGCAAGGTCGACAAACAAACAAACAAACAAACAGAAGGAATTAATACAGAGGAAAAACAGAGCAGGTGAAACGTGGCAGAGTGTTTTTATCGCTGTGAGGCTGATTGCATGTAGCAGCCATTACTCTCCGTTGTGTCCTCTGCCCCCCATTGGCTGCAACAACACCGCCTGGCAGGGCTGCCAGTGTCACGTCATCTCATACGTCTGCTTAACCACGCGGATCGCTTTACCGCTTCTTACTTCTCAGGCAGCTGGGTTTTCTCAAGGCGGCAAAGGTCGTTCACACTTGATTTGATACAAATATTTTTCTGAGTTCAAATTAGATCTTGTAGTTGTTATTATCTTCATGGGGGGGAAAGTAAAAACAAAAATCCCCACAAAAAGTATTCATAATAGCCTGGTTCCAGACTCATTACCACTTCTTTGACTTCTTCTTTTCTTTTTTTTTTAATGAAACGGCAATTCAGTTTGATTATCCGGCTAATTGGAGCATCCCCAATGTTCTCTCTAAACTGATGATGTCTGGTGACCTTTTTCTTAATTCATCCCATAAACCAAATAATGATCTATTGTCAGCAGCAGGTTTGGATTTGGGAATTTTGATTGGGAATCGTTTTAGATGCAGGAATATGGAGAAATATGGAGAAAATAAGGCTCCGCACACTTACCAGGTCTAGTGGGGAGGGCAAAAAGCTTGATCCTTCAAGCAGACCTCAGCATTATTTCCTCCATATTTGATGTTATTGCAGCCTCGCACCTTTGTATTGTGTTGTGAGGAATGTTGTCATGGATTAAGATTTGAAATGAATTCAATTCATTTTTCTTTATGTAAATCCGTTCATTTATTTGTTGCAAGTAATTATTGTGTTTCATCAAAAACATTACGTGTAGCAAATTCCGATTTAAAAGTGTTGGCAATCAAGACTCGTGAAAAAAAAAAAACATGTTATTGTTGGGCCTATTGTTGAATTGATAACCCTCCCCTGTAACTTTGCAAGAATAACATAGTTGTTGTATTATTCACACTTCATCTAAATAGCCAGCAAAGCTCCGTTTGTCATGAGTTCATGCGGCTCAGGCTGCTGCAGGTGGAGCCCCGGCCTCACCCTCACAGATCTGTATGCAGAGTGTGCCTTTAAAAAGGCATGTTTCTTTTGTTTATTCCTTGCGTTGTCTTTTCCTTTCTGTGTGGAGTTTTGACATTGGAGATGACAGGTGTCTGTGGGGTGGAGGAGAAGGAGGAGGGGGGAGGGGGGGGGGGGGGGGGGGGGAGAAGAGATGCTGGTAAGAAAACAATCTTTGACTGCCTGTGGGTGAAGGCAGACTCCTCTAGGCGAGGCGGCCTTCAGCGTTTAGCTGGGGGCGCAGTATCAAAATCACAGCCACTGCTGTACCCCTAAGGCACTAATCTCAACCAGTTACCGTCAAGTACTGCTTCTTCTTTATATAATCCTTCATTCACCCCGCTTCTCTCTGCTCACTCCATCTCCGCCATTCCTCTCCTGTTTCAGACCCAATCCGCAGAGGTGAAAGAATAAATGACAGCTTGAGAAGGTAGAAGCCGAGCATCTTGCATCCATTGTTTCTTTGCTTTAAAACAAATCCAAAGCGTGGCGCTTTCAGAAAACCGTTTACTGGAGTTGTAATATCATAATTAGCAGGGCTTCTGTGCTCGTCTGCACCAAACTAGGCATCTCACCAGATGCTGAGGAGACCTCCGCAGTCAGTCAGTCGGCTCGATGGAAAAGGGTTGTTGTTTGATCACTGGTTGACTGCTAATTTAATAAGTGTTAACTGTGGAGCAGCCGAGCGAGGGGGGAGAGGGAAAAATGAGGGGAAATGTAGGAGTAAAAAGCATTAAGATTAACTGATGACATGTTCAACTGTGCGCATAATATGAGGCTTAGTTAAGTACGCACATGCTGTTTGTCAATTATTTAAAACCCCAGGAAATTAAGTCCAGGTAATCTCATAAGGTGTAAATAACATTCTTTTTCGTGGCAGCTTAATTGAATTAATTTGACGCTATTTAGAAATAGCAGAATTAGATTTGCTTTCACATTCAACCAAAGATTGTTGAGAGGTGAGAGCCTTTGTAAAGGTGAGAAAAAAAGAGAGGAATTAAAACTCATAATTCAAACAAATTGAAAATGAACATAAAAAAACATAGATTCCTCGTGCCTTTCTGCGGAGCTCTTATTCCTGCACTTTGCACAAGAGCTGCACTCAAGTCCTTTATTTCATTGTGACGTAGAACTGTGAGAGTGACTTGATGAAAACCAGCTGAATGTCTTAACACACAAAAGACGACATAAATTGCCATAAATTGCCAATGTCAACTAATATAAATATAAAGGCTTTCTTAAATCATTTTAAAAACGTTTATTTTTAAAGCTGTAGTAATCTCTGTAATACAGATCTCCTTCACATCATTATAACTCATGCATGCTGGGCACCTTCATGACTGACGGTTATTCTACCGCTGCATTCACTGAAGGTCCCGCTGCATTAAAACTATACTGAGTATAAATGAAGTATCAGTAAATGTTCAGCCACTGTGGAGTGAAGCGAGGATGTTTGACAGCGGGTTGCAAAGACCAGGCCGACCATGCAGATTCAGAGACAGTGGCCTCGGGCATTTCTGAATTGGCCTTACTAGTGGGATGGCATGGCTTGACGCTATTTACACACAGACACACACACGCACGCACACAGAGACAAACACACCCACAAAGAGTCTTGATGCAGACTCTAGGTGAAGGCCGGTATATGTCTGTCTTGTCTTGTGAGTGAGCGGGCCAGAGACGGGGGTGGTGGTGGTGGTGGTGGGGGACCGATTGGAAGGGACTGAGGGGAAGAGGGGAAATGGAGGGATTAGATGAAACCTTTCAGTGCGTGTCATCATCCCTGACATTCTGTAGGGCTTGACCTTAACAGAGCAGCATTGTGTCAGAGACAGGGTCTCATCACCGCCAGGGAACACACACACACACACACACACACACACACACACACACACACACACACACACACACACACACACACACACACACACAGACAACCCATCAGAGATCCCTACAGCTCCGACATCAACACCCAACATACATTCTCACATTAAACAATGACATCTCACATGAAGACTCTCACTCACTCACTCACTCACACACACACACACACACACACACACACACACACACACACACACACACACACACACTGGGGAATTGACAGGTTAAGTGGGCCGGTATGAAAACTCTGATGTGATGTACGTGATGCAGTTTGAATGATTACACATTTACTGACTAGTAGATAATTAGATCATTATTTTGAGGAAGTTGAGGACAAAGCGGTGAAACTATTTTGCTGCCGCGTCAAAAGCCTCACAAGGTAATAATGTTCATGAAAGTGTAGGGAACGAACGGTTGTTCGATTCAGTTGGTCTTTTAAAATTCTGTATTGATGCCAGTTAGTTCTGGTCCAACTGGTGTTCGTACGGGCTTTTTACAAACGAACCAAGAAGACGTCATATGGACCAGTACGTAACTGCGGCTGCTGCTGTTCAGCAAAAGCTCCGTAGTCTCACTGTAAAGCATAATATGCTTGTAAAAGTACGTATCGGTCAAGTTCTCACATATATTATACACGTACCAAGACAGAGGCTAACAAAGGCTTCTGCACGTCCTCACCCGACAGAAATGTACTTAAAACCAGCCTTTAAAACATGACGCGTATCACAAGTCCCATCTTTCTGTCCCGCTCACCTATAAAGACTGTGTCGTAACGTCGCCTCGCGCAGGTACTAGACTTTATCTTCCACACCCCCTCATTGGTTGCGCTCCATATTCTGGGGACAGATTTAGATTTGGCCATCGGGCTGCTATTATAAAAATATGGTTGACCTTTGAGGACCAGGGACGGTTTTAGAGCAGGATTGTCTCTCCCCAATGCTGTTTGGACAGCGCACTCCTCTCAGTCTTATTAACATATGCCAGTCTCCCTAACTGTTCTCAGTCACTTTATTAAAAAATTTAAGTACAACAGTATAATTTTTATTATGCCCATAAAAGGAAGCGCTCGTTCGCATTAATTTTTTCATGAACAGTGAACTTTTGGAGGGAACCGCAATGGATTACATAATTAATTCCTGCTTTCTGTTAACCCATCGCCATATATTCCAAAGTCCTGCTCTTTTGGTTTCTTTTGGCTTTGTTCTATCCATCTATCCATCTATCTATCCAACCTTCTATCCATCCATCCATCCAACCAACCTTCCATCCATCCATCCATCCATCCATGCAAACTTAAAGTACAGTACTACTCAACCATTCTGCTGTCAGTGTATTTGAAAGCATTTCCACCGTTGCTCATATTTCTTTATTTCCGCCCTTGAGCAAGTTTGAAAATATTTGTGTGATATCTTTCCTATTTCAATACTTGGTAAGTCACAGGAATAGCCGGATGGAACACACATTCTGGTGTCTGTGTTTGTCAGTGAGAGTGCTGCTAGGAGTTTTGCAGAAGCGGTGCAGCGGTAGCAGCGTGTTTCTGACCCCATCATGCTATCTGTTCTAATGATGCTCAGGCCTCCATCAAAGTAGGGACCCCCCGTGGCTCCTGGGGGCCCCTGGGCTCAGGCACAGTTGCTCCGGTCGTTTTTTTTCTTCCCCTCACTGCTTGAGGCTCGGCACAGTAATGAGAAACAGAATTTAAAGAAAAAGCAAAACAAAACAACAAAAAACCCTCCATCTTACGACTGACATCCAGTCTGTGTTCAGTCAGCGTGCTCTTTTTCTCCTCTGTATCAAAAACAAAGATTGTTTTAATGGAGCAGTTCAAACACACTGGGCAGCTTTTGTTCAATGCAACATTTTTCTCTTCCCTTGCACGCACACACACACACACACACACACACACACACACACACACAACACACACAAGCAGGGGGGATTAGTGTAGACTGCGTGCACATATGGATTGATATGTTACAGCTTACTGGACCGATGCAAGACAGAGGGAAAAAGTATTGATTTCTTGCCAATATGGCTTCGTGTTGATCCTGGGGCCACATTCATTTTCATCACTCAGATACAGGGGGGGGGGGGGGGGGGGGGGAGCAGGGAAGTGTCACACTTGTTTTGCCAGTCTCCATGACAACAATGATCATCCAAGTCAGAGGAGGTCAGGCCGCTGGTGAGAGGCGAATGTGGGTTCACTGAAATCATTCCTGAAATGCTCTCCATCCTTCACTCTCCGTCCCTCCCCTCTGCTCACATTGCTATTCCTCTTCTTCCACATTGTGGAGGTCCGTTCTCAAATTCCTCATTCTTCAGCGAAGAAAGCCTCCGATAGCAGTCGTGAATACGGCTTTGAACCCCCAGCTGCTCCCGTGGAACCACCCAGCAGCCATTGGCAAACACGGTCGCCTTACCCTGGATGAATGAAGTTTAAACACATCAGTCGTTTCTCTCATGCCCCTCCGCTCTCCTCTCGGTGTGCTGCAGCTCTCTGACCAGCCTGCATCCCTCATTCTTCCTGATAGATAAGAGTTTATTACTGCGACCCCAGATTTGTTGTCACTTTGTAGTCGGGTGGTAATGTGTTTCCCGTCTCTTCGTCAAATTTGCCGGCGGCTGACGGGCAGCTGATTTCGGGGGGAGGCGTGAGGAGAAAGAAGGGCGGCCGCGAACCGACCGAGGCTGACCGACTCTACTCAGGTGATAATTGGATCTGATGCAACAGCCAACCCCTCGTTAATAATCTCTGTAGTTTTGTGTGTGTGTGTGTGTGTGTGGATCACAAACACAATGTGTTCTCCTCCTAATGTAATTTTTATTGTACAAAACTAAGGGCGGCTCTGTTGGTATTGATGGGGGTGAGACCTAAACTAGATAGGTTTACTTAATTGCTGAAATGCAAAATGTGACCTTAACACTCAACATTTTTATGGGGAGGGGGAGCAAACGTTTATCTGCTCATATGTTTGACGGTTGAAAGAGAGTTCACCATGTGGCCATGGTGCAATAATCTGCCTAGATTGGCACACATTGAAAGGTGTTATTGCTTGAATACCAGTCAGTCTGTGTTCTCCACTCCTGATATGATGGGGATGCAGCTCGACTGACTGATTAATTACTGTTACACTCATTAATCCACTTTATCGTTGTTATAAAATACCTTGAACAGATTTATTCTTATTTTCGTACAAACTACGTCTATATTGGACAACTCCACACCTCAGGATAAGCCTCACGTTCAGTGTGACAAAAGAGTAGCGGCGCCTTTAGCGAGGCAGAAGGTAAGAGTGTAGAAGCGTACCTTAAAAAGGTGCAAAGTGTGAGATCTAAAAAAAAAAAAAGTTACTTCATTTTTTTTAAAAGAATGTAAAGAGTTTACAGACGTCTATGTATTGTGTTGCAGAGATATCTACTGAAATGAACACGCTCACTGGCCGCTGGCCACTGTGGACAGATGTTACACATTGCACCTTTAACCATCGCTTGTTTTGCTACGTTTTGCTACCAATTAGTTTATGAAAATATAAGCGGAGAAAAGCCTTCGAAGTTAATTTGAATCTTTTTTTTGGAAAACAATGTTACATTAGAACACTTCACATAATACAAATCAGGTACGCCATGCTATTATGTTGCAGTTGGTGATAAGCCGTGAAAATAACCAGACAGAGTACAAGGCAGAGATAAGAGGCAGATAGAATGAGCATCTATCTTTCTGTGTTAATTAAAGATAATCCGTCCTTAAACACACCCAACCCTTTAAAACACAAGATGGTGAGTCCTGCACCTCGAAGAAAAAGAGAGATATAAACACTGATAGAGACCGAATCCGTTTCCATTCAACTGTCACGCCAATTTTACACAAACTTTTGAAATGTCACTAAAATTGTTATGTTAATTATGTGTGTTTCTACTGATTAGGAGTGGCCGTAAAGACTTTTTGAATATAGAACAGCAACAACAGGAGCAGGAGACTGTATCTCCAGAATTGATCATTGAGCAAGATTGTGTAATTCTACCTGATGTTGGGCTATTTCATGTTGTCTGACAAAGATCTACTGAGCTATTTGCACGATAATCCACTAATTAGGCTTTCACCCATACAAAGTCCAGTCTGTCCAACACCAGCACAGATATTTTTGGACTGAAGTCAGGGGTAGGCTAGCTGATGTCTTTACATTTTTATGCTCCAAAATTGGAGCTGAAACTGAATTTTGACCATGAAGTCACCATTTTTAAAAGGTTAGGTGGTGACCTTTTCACCTTTTCAGTTGAACCTAGTAAGACATTCCTATTCATATTCTTAAGTATGAGTTCACAGAAGACATTATCAAACTGTTAAATATTTGTAAATCAAAATAAACATTCTTTTATGGTATCATATTGTATAAATACTGTCAATATTAGCACAGTATTGTATTTTTTGTTTTTGTATTTCTACAAACTGAGACTACACAATAGCCTACACAGTTAGTATCGACACGTTGGTTCCATATTTTCTAATGTTGGACTATATAGCTTCCACTGATATGAACAAAATCAACATGAAAATATTGAATCTTTGCCTAATACAATATGGACAGACAAACAAACAAGAGAAGACTTATTCTTAAGAGAATGGTGTCAGTTCATCATCTGTGTCTTCAGATAAACCACAACAGTTAACTAAGGGCCCATCCGGGCGTCTTTTTTTTCCCCCCAGCGACTGCGATGGCGGGCAACAGTAAGAAGCTGAGCTTCCTCGCCAGGCTTTGTTCTCTGTGACTCCCCTACGCTAGCTTTCATTTGACTCCCAGTGTGAGTTCCGTGTTAATTAGGTAAATGAATACGTGTGTACAGACGGGGCCGCCCTGCACTAATAGCGACACCAGCACAATCGCAACAAAAGGGCCCCACCAGCTAAGGCTAAGTTTGTGATTAAAGCAAAGGCCTCTATGGCGAGGTGTAACAAAACGGCATACAGCGGGCTTTGAAGCTTATTTATGGCGCTTTATCTAATCCCTACCACCCGTGGCTATGCAGGAGATATGGATGTATTATTCATGATAATGTATGGGGGTGACTCTTATGCAGATTCACAACAAAGGCAAACTTTCTTTTTGTACCTCTAAATGGCCAATTATTTTTTTTTTCTTTTAGACTGATGCGGAACGGATCAAATGATCGGAGAAAAAAACGGTGTTTCTGACGTTTGGCGGACCAGTTTACTATGTTCTTGTCGGTCTTGTGAGTCTCTGAGCCCTCAAGCTACGGGCTTCCTTGGCAGAACTTCTGACTACAAATCACAGTTTTATTCTTCTCACCTAGGGGATGCCAGAGATCCTCCCTAGTCCTAGTAGTAAAATTTGAACTCAGTCCAAATCCACATCATGAACACACAGGTCACAAAATAAAGAGGTATACGTAAAGAAACAAATCTAGCCCAAAACATCTGAAAATAATTGGCAGTGTACCTTGCACTTCTGGGTACTTTATATTGTTGGTGTAGACTTTTCCTTTTTTTTCTCTTTGGCCTGTTGTCCTCTTGATTTACAATGTGACACTGAAAATATGATGTGGATAGTTGAATACTTGGTTTTACCAGGAATCTCTCCATGTCAGTTGGTAGCAGGGGGTGAATATTCTGTTTTTTTTTACCAACAATTGACCCTATTTGACCTAATGGAATTCTTTGTAATTGTTCTTTTTTATGCTGAAATGAAACCGTTGGGTAAAACCCTCTTAAACTTGCATGTGATGCCTTATGCATATCCTTCATTCAGAGTTTGACCCATTCATAGGAGACTGCTTTCACAGGTTAATCTCTGGTCATTGGCTCCAAATCTGCAGCTATGGGTCCTTCAAACTACTGCTAAACCAGAGACCAACACTGAACAACAATAGCCCAACAATAGTCACTCCCAAATAATCACAATATCGCTAGATTACATTTTAATCCCGAACACGGACAACTGTTCTCCAAAACGAAGCGGTGTCCAATCTTCAATCCAGGTCAGGGCGAGGCTCGATGGCCAACATCGCCTGGTGTCTGTTGGCCAACATCTTACAAAGGTTGTACTTAAATATCCGTTTCTCATAAATGTTTTCCAGTCATTATAAAAGTGTAATTTTTTTGGGCTTTAACCAAGCAATCATCCAAGAACCCAGCCATTTTGGGAATAATAGCGTCGTATTCTTTACACAACTCAACCAATATCGTTTGTTCTGTATTTTCAAAGATGGCCGATCTCTCTCTATTTTCTCACTGTCATGTCGATGCTGCACTCATGTACAGTAAAGGTTGTGCAAACCTCAGCGCTGAATGGCAGTAACAAGTAGGACATGCGGGAGTTTCTGGTGGGATCTGATAACTTCCCATAACGTGACGATATGTGGTGTACTGTATCTCCATGTTACTGCACTACTGTCATGTTGATTTCCAAACCTTCTGAGGCCAATAACGACTGTTGCCCTGTTGTTTTTACATCGCTACTGATGAAGTGCTTTGAGACCACTATTGTGGGTCCCCTGGCTTTGCTTATCAGCCTATAAAGAGGTAGACGATGCTATTCTGGCCATGTTACATCTGGCCCATGCTCAACTTGAGGGCCTTGAATGTTTCATGTTTTTTATGATCCAGCTCCACATCTTGAATTATCAGCACACAGCCTAGTTCTTCCGAGCCTAATCATGTCACCTGAAGTACATTAGGTCAAAGTGAGTTCTTTTTTGTTGAATAAAACACAAATATGGATGTCCGTCACGGTTGTGTCTAATCCAAACTAAGCTGATTAGTTAATAAACCAATCAAATGCAGTACTTTTTTACATGTTGAGAACATTTCCATAAAATACTGTTAAACGGTGCCAAACACATCTGCACCGACTGCAATTTTCTTGGCT
The DNA here is from genome assembly GCF_910591455.1 of Pholis gunnellus. Taxonomy (NCBI): domain Eukaryota; kingdom Metazoa; phylum Chordata; class Actinopteri; order Perciformes; family Pholidae; genus Pholis; species Pholis gunnellus. The sequence goes on from NC_136534.1 coordinate 8,466,196, forward strand.
GATTCCGATTTCCGATTCCGAAGTCTGACCTGCTAATCCGATGTCTGCAGATTCAGATTATCCTTCTAAGAACTAGAATTGACAGCAACATTTTTTAACCACTGTCACAAAAATAATTTAAACCGTCCCAAAGTCGGTGTAAACCATCAACAACTCCAGTAGTGGTTATTTGCATAAAAACACACAGGAAATACGTGATTGAATTTAATTTAATTTTGATTAAAAAATAAAAATCTCGGCATTAGTAGTTTTAATGATGTATTATAAGATGCTTAGACCAAGTGTTAGGAAGGAAAACAGGTCATAATTCCCTCTAATATCTATTTTATGTTGCTGCGAAAACATCTTCAAACAACTGGAGTTATTCAAACTTTCTCGCCAAAAACGTATTTTTGCACGATTACATTTGAACACATTTGCTGATTAGCTTTAAATGCATCACAATGCGAGTCAACGCACCCGTCGTTAACGTTAGCCGTTAGCTCTTATATAAGCAGGGAATTAATTACAATATAATAAGTGTCTAATAATAACATAAGTGATGAAGTTAATTGTTCCTCCATGGTTTATTTTGCAGTTGTGAGCACGCTTCACGTCTTCTTCACTCACCTTAAAGAACTTCCACACCAACGATGTGTGTGTGTGTGTGTGTGTGTGTGTGTGTGTGTGTGTGTGGCTGTAACGTTACAGTCTGACACTACGCACAGTGTGAATGTGACCGCTAAAAAAAACTGAAATATGTCAGCTGAAAAATGTTTAGTAGAGGACAAGATTTGTCGAGATATCTTCCTATGTCTCTGCTTTAGTTGATATGAATGTGTTGATTTTCTCTGAGCCTTTATGAAAGTCTTGAGGGGGAAAGTATGAACAGGATAGGTTGAAGTTAAAAAAGACTGTATGAGATTGTATGAGATAAATCCTAAAATGTTTTCTTAAGCATTCATTTGCAAATCACGTTAATCAGATGACGGGGTGGGATTGCCACTGGATGAATAAGTCAATGCGAAACAACCCCACCAGAGTTGTGTGTGCTAAATGAAAGACTGTCATTAATTCAAAAGCAGTTGATAATGGATGAGGGAAGACATCGCTGAAAGCTATTTACGGTTTGAGGAGGCAGACATATGAATAGATGACCCTTCCCTCTCTCGCAGTGACAGTCGAGGGTTACTTTACAAAACTGTTGGCAGCAGAAGATCTTCCTGTAGCAGACAGACAGAGCTGCTGTCACTCAACGATGGGCTGTCACCCTCTGCTGCGATACCACGAGTGTGTGTGTGTGTGTGTGTGTGTGTGTGTGTGTGTAAGGGTGTGTGTCAATGTGACAGGTCTGAATTAATGAGAGGTAAGTGTCAAGGGGAGAGAGACACGTTGATGAGTAGGGCAAAGATGGCGGCTGAGTAGGGGCGATTACGGCGCGCGTGTATTTAGAAATGTCTCTAAAAAGAATAATTTCACTGTTTCCTGCCTGGTTATTTCAGGTGAAGTCATAATCTGATGAATCTTTTCAAGTTACAATCACAGTTTCATGTAAAAGCACCTCCTGTTACTCCCGGTCCCTAATATAAAGATACCAGTAACCACAATACAAAGGCTGTTATTATTGCTCTTGTAAAAACTCTACGACAAAGCCTGTGGTGTACAGGAAGTGATGTCATTCATATTTCAGGTTAGCCGTTATAAAGATGACGGCGCACCAAGAGTCGGTTTCCTGTATCGGTGTTATGTGGGATTCACCACCGCCCCGCCCCTTTAGGAGACTAGCAGCAGGTCCCGAGTCTGTTAACTCCAATGGGAGAAGTGAACGTGAAAACAGATTATGACCGATTCTTTCGCCCCATAATCACCAAAGTACATATTGGACCCATTTTTTCACAAGCCTCATATCATCCCAACAGTCTTATATTACAACGGCATTTTTCAAATGGACAACTCAGAAGGAAATAAACTTTGTTTGAGAGCTTTCTCTGTCTGAGCAACACACTCTCGCGAGACCTGGCAACTCATTTTCACAACTCTAAATATGACTGTTAGCTATATTACAACACTTCCATAGAAGTGGGGGATCGCAATGCGCCATCTTTGTTCTGGAGTATCTTTGGCTGTACTGGGCACAGCGTAGACGTTTCCGCCGTATAGCTTCGGCATGCTAACATACTCAAAATGACAATGTTTGCTATGCTGACGTTTAGCTACACTGTTTATCAAAATCGAAGCAGCCGACGCTGAGGTCTTGACTGGGTCAAACTAAAAAAATGCTGGAATCTACAATTCCCATAATGCAACTGGATAACATCCTTAAATAGATAACTCTAACATTTGGGTAAACTTACCCTTTAGGAATTTTTCTACCATCTATCTTTATGTCCAGCCGTAGCCCATTTTGTGAATGCAAAATACTTTACACTGGGTGTTATAAAATCATTGTAATGTAATTGAACGTATACAAAATATTTTCTATAAATTCTTACCTTTAAGTACTTTAATTTGTGCTGCTTTTATAAATCGCACATTTGGTCAAATATGGCATCTTTGCATTTGAAAGGATGTGTTGCTGCGCATAAGATGCATGCGGGTGACTCAGATTGGTAAACCTCAGTTTTTTCCTGTGTGCATTACTCTGTGTGTGTGTGTGTGTGTGTGTGTGTGTGTGTGTGTGTGTGTGTGTGTGTGTGTGTGTGTGTGTGTGTGTGTGTGTGTGTGTGTGTGTGCCAGTTTCCCCTCCTGACTGAAGGAGAAAAACAGCCAGGGAGAGTCTATCAGCGTGGCACCCTGCTCCAGAACATTCTTGATGAAGCAAAGGTTGTCTTCATTAGGTGCATTAATATTCATGACGAATGGTAATTTTGACACAGAAAAGGTCTCAGTAACCTTTTCTCGTGCATTTTTTCACTTCTCAAGGAAATTACAGTCCGGCAATGACTTAATTAATGCTTGGTTTCCTCGCCAAGTCGTTTGAGGGCCTGTCACTTTGAGGTTGGGGTATCTGTCTCACTCCGACAGCTATCCAGACAGAGAGAGAGAGAGAGAAAGAGAGAGAGGAGAGAGAGAAACAGAGGGGGAGAGAGCGAGGGAAGTAGGATTTCAGAGAGATAGGGAGGGACAGGATGAGTTGCCTTTCTACACAGGCTTATTTACCATTAAATCCTCCACTCTGTTTTCCTCAGTATGCTCCACCCCTCTCTCTCTCTCTCTCTCTCCGCTCTATACAATCCACCCCCTCTGTTTCTCCACCTCCTTCACTCACTGCGTTGTGGTGTGTTGGTATATGGAGGATGTCAACCTCAAGGCCCTGCAGGCCTCACATTTCAGCCGGGAGATCATGAGATGTGACAGGATGTGACTTTTCACTTTCCTCTCTTTATCATCTCAGGGATCGTTCTGCAACATGGCTTCAATGCCTGCCGAACAGCGAGACACTGCAGTCCTCCATGCGTTGCTAGTCCAGGGGCTATTGCAGAAATACAAACAATCCCCGTCACATACTGCTGTCTATAAGGAGTGAGAGACACATACACATTAAGTGCATACACATTAATGCTTTAAGTGTCTACATTCAGATTAAGTGCTTTTTAATGTTGAGCTTCCACAAGACCACACTTGATCTAGATTCACTGTATATATTTATGGCTTATTTTTCTGCGAGTACGGAATTACAGTGAAAATAATGTGTTCAATGTATATCAAGGGGCTCTCTCAATTTGGCCCAAAAAAAAAAAAGTTAACCTAATTCGTAAAAAATCTAAACATTTGTTTGAATGTTTTCATTTTTTTTCTCAATCTTGTAAAACACAATTCCAATACACTTTCAAGGTTATTATTTTCCAGTTATTATCATATCGCTATGGCGGAGTTATTACATGATTTAGCAGTGTATTACATTTAAAAACTTTAATGCATTTTAACTCTTTAGAGGCACTGTTTTACGAGACCGTTACCAACCATTGCGTTATCCATCAGCTGTAACAGTATGTCCACTCACACACACACACACACACACACACACACACACACACACAAAGATCAAAAGACACACACACACACACACACACACAGCAATCTAAAACACTCAATCCTTCCCATTTCCTCTAAGACAGTAAAAGATTTGAACATAAGGCAGCATTTCCTTTATCATGTCCCATAAAAATAGTAATTTGCCGGAGCCCCTTGTAGCACAATATGGTAGGCAGTGTGTTTTCCTGATAATGTAGAGATGACAGATAGGTCCATACTGGGAGGTTTCACTTCACTCTGGATACCAGTGTTATAAATTGCACGGGGAAGGAAGGAGGAGAGGGAAAGATAGAGCAGGAAGAGAGGAAGATAGGGCAACAGATAGAGACTCCTCCGACATCTCTCTTCACTGGCCAGTAGAAGGCTGCACTGTGGGCAGTGATTATACGCTATGAAAATGTAGGATTAATTAGGCCGGCAAGGGAAGGCAACCCTGTCTCATTACTGGCACACTATTCCCCCTCAAAGATATCACCGCTAACACGGCCATCGCACTAATGCCAGCAGACAAAGTCCTCTCTTTTCTGCCCATCGCCCTTATTATCTTATTTAAGGCCACTTAAGGAGGGTCCCAAAGGTGGGCGACACCGCACATTCTCCTCACCGTGTCACCTTAATCAGAGCCGCACCTTTGCTTTCACCAAAAGTTTTATATATATATTTAATTTTTTTCTTAAACCTATGTGTTTCAGAGAAGACAAGAGTTTCCTTTTCAGTTTAGCGCTAACATGTGTGATTGGGTGGAGCGGGGACAATGGTGGCACAGTTTCCACTTTGTCACAGGAATAATTAGTCTATGGAGACTTTGCCCTCACTGTGTTGATCCTCTGTTCTTCTCGCTTTATCCACTTTCACAGATAACGTGTCACACGGCCGGAGCCTTCCGCTCCCCATAACATCTGTGATTCTCCATCATACACTGTTCATCTTCCAGGTCTTTATCTTTCTTATTCGTCAAACATTTCACTTCACGGAGGGGCAATTTTCAACAGAGCCGTGCAGACGATGAGGAACTTTGCTGGATCGTTTTTTTTATCTTTGTGATTTTAGATAATCCTTTCGGGTGATAATCTGTCAAATCTTTTTTTTTTGGTCTTTTGTGGAGGCAAGTGGTCAAAATGGTGGTGTTTTTAATCTTTAGGTTTTTATATTTCACTCCTTTGATTTGTCGGTCAACAGAACAATTTTTCAAGCGAAATCTCAAAAGTGTCAATTTGATATCTCTCTGTATGATAATAAATTCAACACATTTGGGTTTTGGACTGTTGGCTCTGAGAAATAATTTTCAATATGTTGCATACATTTTATAGACAACTAATAGACACTTTTTGTTGTTGTTGTTGTAATTATTATTATTATTATGATTACATTTTGTATTCTTTATAAATGCTTTCAGACAGTAAATGTAATAGTTTATATGAACTGTTTTTAAACAGAACATATATATATATATATATATATAAATATATATATATATATATTAGCTGGGAAGTAAAAAAAAGAATAATTTTTTTATATAAAAAGGCATTATTCCTTTAATTATGCTGTGGGTGAATGTAATTTACTGTAAGAGTGGTGTAGCATCAGCATCATCATCACTCAAATGTGAGCCAACCTGAAGACAGCAGGTCACTGTGGAAGCTGCCTTCTGGTTTCATAATGCTACCGAAGGGTCTACGGTGAGAAGCCAACGAGACACAAAGATGTTGAGGGTGGCCACTTGCGCGTGATGCTTAAAAAGAGCATGACCTCGTTGCCCCGTGCACCATACTGGCCTCGCTGCCGACTGTAACATGTTGCGGAGCCTACATAACGAAACCTAATTAGATTGTTGAGTCAATCAGCATCCCACAGGTACATAACATGGCTGTAGAGAACAACAAACCTGTGTAATTGCCCTGAACATGATTACACCTCTCACCAGGACTGAGTGCTTCAAACGCGGCTTGTTTTTGTTTTTGATTGCAAAGTCGTTACATGTGCTAATTGTGGCGTGCAAACCTGTTGGAGCGAGTGTCGGCCCTGAGATGGAAATCTAAATTGATAAACAATTCAGTGCAATAAATGACATTCTTCCCGCTGCACACACGCCGAGCTCTTTGCCTTGGAAATGCTTCTGTGCCTGTGCGTTCGCCTAACTCTGCTGTTTATAACCGCTGCGAGAGTCTCACCTCCTCCGGAGCCAGACTTAGCCGAACATAATTACCCAGGGTGCTCTGCGATAACGCCTACTGTCACTCCTCATTTACAAGGCCTGCTGGAACTCCACTCAATTAAGTAATAAAACATGTTCTCTGCTATTACCCTCTATCACATGAACATTTCAATAGTGCATCCATAATTGACGCGAGCTGCTCCCCTTTTTAAATTGGCAAGAGAGTTGTGCGAGGAGACGAGGAACATCATTTAGTCAAAATGTTGCTGTGTGGTTCCGAATCATTCAGCAGAGGGTGACATCTTTCCCTCTGTTAGGAGTCTGTGCTCATCTTAACTTCTTAATCAATTATGGGTTTGCCTGTTAGTAATAAGCTGCAACATGTTTATGTAAATACAAATGTCCATTTTGCTACTTAATTCTAACAGATTGATTCATGAGAGCTTGTACATTTGTTATTCGAAACACCTGGCATACAGTTTTCTTTCTCTTTTTTTTTCAGGGATATTTTTTTGTTGAATAAATAAAAGAGCATCACCTACAGACGCGAGCTTCATCAACATAAACTTCTGAGAAGACTGATTTAAAATTGACAGATTAAATGTCACAAAGATCCAAAGGACATTTCTGTATTACAGATTCTTCTTTGTATACATACACATACATATATATATATTTATATATATATATATATATATTGCATGTTTACTTGAGCTTCAAAAATGCATCCATTGATTTTCTGTGCCACAGTAATTTAAAAAAAATACAAAACCATGAAAACTGAGTAACATGGGATCTCACTAAGAGTAATGAAAATGTCCTCTCGGTATTTATTTTCTCTCCGACTTGTTGTAATGCGCCTCCTCCGGAGGGTCAGCAAACTGTGATGTCTGCTGCTGCTGTGCCAGAGAAATAAGGACAAAGAGTGTGTTGGAACCAGGGATTTGTGGTCTGATGCAAATATCGCTGGGTCCCCCACATGCCGGCCGCTACTCCTGGCCAGTTGTGACCTGACTGCGAGAGGAGAAATGCTGTCCGACGCAAACGGCGAGGTGGCCTGCAGTCAGGGCCCTTAAGTCGACCCTGAGGCAGTTAGCTAACTCCCAGCCTGCCGCGCACAGTGCTGTAGTATGCACTGTAGTTGCACTGTAGCTGTACTGTAGCTGCCGCGCTCAATGTTTTTTCCCACTAGGTGCTCTCCAGGGCCACCACTACAGGCAGCTGCCACACCTCTGCTGAGGCAAGGTGCTCCTCTAAGAAGAGGGGCAACATTTCAGATGTGTTGCCATTAAACACCCGGGGGACCCCGGTGTACGCGCACAGGAAGAAAGTCTCGTAAAGAATTACAACTTCTGATAATCGCGTGTGTGTGTGTGTGTGTGGGGGGGGGGTATTTGGCTGGCTATGATTAAATCTTAAAGTCTTTCGCTCTCATCAATTATAACGAGCTAATTCGTTATGTCATCACTGATGTACATGATGTCATCATCCAAGTTTCATGTTTCAATGCAGTACGGCGCATTAGGTGTCATGGGGTCGCTCTTTTGTCTGCTTGCTTTTCTAGGACAAACTGCTTTGATCATGCCATGCGAGGTGGTATTAAGTGTCAGAGATGAGCCATAGCCTCTTGTTTTCTATTCTAACTTGGGGCTTAGTACTGAATCCTCAGAATACAATGACAGCTTTTGTGCACGCTGAGCTGGTGTTCTTGTTTTATTCATCCTTCCGGGGATGAATGCAGTTCGGTTTACGTGAGTTTACACTGATATCAGCTCCGCACTTGTCTGCCTATACGAGTCTACGTTTTCCTTGTGCTCTAACGTTTCGCCATTAGTGAACTTCCACACAGGTGAGTGTGTGGCACAGTGAGAGGGATCCTCACAATGTGTCCTCACAAATACAGATGAATGTTTTGGGATAAAGTGACGTGCAGCCTTTGCGACTAATATAAAAGCCATTTTGAACTTTCTGGTTCTTTCCGTTCCCTCATAAGGACAGAATTGTCTTCATTCGTTGCAACTTTGCAAGTTTACAAAAGTTCTTTGCGTCCGTGAGCAAATCCACCGATCGCAGCGATTCTATTGAAACAAACTGGTTTCGGTTGGAAATGTTGTTGTCATAAATGGCGATGTGACTAAACCCTTTGTCTTGTGTGTGTACGTACTGTATGTGTGTGTGTGTGTGTGTGTGTGTGTGTGTGTGTGTGTGTGTGTGTGTGTGTGTGTGTGTGTGTGTGTGATTGCACACATGTATGTCTCCTGTCAATGAGGCTCTGTGTTGTCTTGTTTCAACCATATGACTGAGTGCCAGTTTCATTTTTTTCTGTGTATGTGCATGTGCGTGTGTACATGTCTGTGTCATGGTATCTACCCACTGATTACCGAGGCCGAGTCTCAGCCTTTGGGAGCGTGGTGGAGGACTGGCTAAGCTCTCAGTGATGTCAGTGGCGTTTAACGCGGAGGGGAAAAGCCTCAGCAGTGTCGCCTACTGAACCGGACCCTGACTGCTGCGTGTTTGTGTTGGACGTCAGCGCCACGCCGCCTGACGCTGAGCAGAACCCAGACCTCGGCCAACGCAGTGCAGAGGGGGAACGGGCGGAAGAACCTGTGGCATGCTGGGTAACGGGATCCGGAGAGACCAGGGGGAGGATCATGGCAACCTGGCACGCTTTATGGATGTCAGAGTTTGGGGTCACTATTCTGTGCCCTACGTTATTCATTTATTTATTTTTAACATTACTTTGATGTCATTGTTGTTTTACCCAGAAGTAGAAAGTCATATGAAAGTGACATGCCACAAACTGATCTGATTTGTAAATTACATTACATTACATTTTTTGTTTGTTTGTCACTTCCTCCACAAATGTTTCACGTTAAGGCTTCTAGCAGCTCCAAGGCACAATCATCCCATTTCCTGGAAGACTTTTAATGTCGAACCTCTGCAGGAAGTGATGTGCTTAATATATAGGAGTTGAACAAAATACCTGGAAATTGAAGTGGGAGCAATTGGATTTAATTAGAGCGAAAATATTTATTGTCTAAAGGATCAGCCTTTAGGGTTGGCCTTCATCCGTTTATGCTATTTACAGTAACTCAAACTTCTTCTAAATTCGTCTTCTGTGACTGCGACTGTACTGTCGCAGAAATAAAATACTACCTCGCTAATACTAGCATGCTACATTCATGAAGAAAAAAAAAATGCAGCTTTCACACAAATTACGAATCAGCATAGCATTATTATTCATGGCCACGAAAGAATATAAAGACAGTGAAATTGGTTGTGGCTCCCATGATAACAAGCCACTAATGACAGTAAGTATTAACAAAACCCGACAGCTTCATGACATGTTAAAGCCGGGTTAAAGAATGACACACACAAGTGTGCACACACACACACACACACACACACATCAGCTCAGGAGAGGTGAGAGGAGACGCTAAGGTGGTGGCACGGGGAACAAGGCGGGAGAGAAAGTGAAGATCTGGGGCCCTGGCAGGAATCAGCATGGCCTGACAAGGCTCCCATTACATCTCGTGTCAGCTCATGAACTAATGGCGGCATTAGCATAGCTTACACTATGACTATGAGTCAGTGGAGATGATATATAATTTAGAGAATCTGCGAATCGGCCCTAAAACAGCGATTCCAGTTTACAAAGCTCTTGTTGATGAGGAGCATCAGCAGATGTGGGAATAAACTGGTAGTCATTCGTGTGCTGTGCATTAAAACAGCATCTCTCTCTCTCTCTCGCACACACTCTCTCACACACACACACACACACATACTTGCATCAGGAGGCTAATTACTGTAGCTCATGCGTTACTGATACCATCTCTTATTTTTCTCCCCTTCCATGTCTAATAGTTGTGACAGTAAATGAAGAATGCCTGGGGGGGCATTTTCATTGTGACACATTTAAGAACGCCAGCTAAGGCACGTGACACGAGTGTGCACGAGCGTGTGTGTGTGTGTGTGTGTGTTTGTGTGTGCAGCTTCACATGCCTCTTTACAATTCTTCAAAGTGCTGTCACGAAACACAAACACACACGCTCGAGCTTGATAAGATCTGTTCAAAAGTCTCCATCAAAGAATCACCATTAATTGTCATCTGTCACAGCTGAAGCTGTGCGAGGGCAGCGCGCGCTTGGGTTTCGATCAAGACGAGCACGGAGAAAAGGTGGCTGATAGGCCGTGACGGCTCCAGGGTGCGCCTGGCGCCTCGGGGGCATCTCTCTGCCCAGAATCAAGCCTGCATTGTGGGGGGAAGGAGCTCTCAGGGCCCCCTTCTAATCTGACGCCCATTCTCCTCTCTGTCTCACCTGCAGGTGGGCGCTCACAATCAACTCCCCTCTTTCCCCCCTCCCCTCCTTTTGCTCCTTCTCCCTCCTGCCTCCTCGTTTTAATCCGCAATCCATCCATCTCTCTCTCTCTCTCTCTCTCTCTCTCTCTGTCTCTCCTCACAGGTGCTTTTTCCTCCATTTCCTCCGCACTTGCTCACAATTAGCAGCTTTCACTTTTTGGGGGAAATTCTGCTCCGTCGTTCTTTTGGCGAATCCCCTTTCAGGCCTTTTATTTTGTCCTCTCTGGATCCGCCTCACCCTCCTTTCTACATTTTTTTTTCTCTCTCTCTCTCTCCTTTCTTTTTTTCCTCGCCCTCCTTCCGTTCCCTCTCCTCCTGCTATACCTATCTATCTATAGTCCGGCAGATGCTGTCCCATTTGTGCTCTCCCCCATGACATTCCTACGGGGGATTGCTTAAGGATTCAAGAATCTCGGTGCTCATGGATCACACTGACACTTGGTCAGCATCAGCAGATTATGAACTATAGGAGCCTGACACCCCGCCATTGTTCCTCCATCTAAATATGAACAATAAGGCCCATCCGACGCCCACGCTGACAGCTTATTCGCTCTTATCACTCCTGTGGAGTCGCCCGGCATGATCTGGGCGCCTCCCCCTTTCTCCTCCCCCCGTGTACACGCCTCCCCCTTGATTCTCCCCCACATGCTCCAGCCTCTCTTCTTAGCCCAGCCACAGGGCAGGGGTGGAGGGACTCGAGGGAGAAAGGGAGGGGAGGGAAGGGAAGGAAGGAGCAGAGGGCAGATAGAAAAGCTTGCAGAAAGATACAAGCGTTGGTTAGAAGATCATGGGGGCCTCATTTGGAGGATCAATGGACGAGGAACAGCTGATTCACGACGTTGAAGTGACGAGTTATCTATACGTTTTCTGTTTAAAAAGTACGTTGGAAGCAAGTACTACTCAATCATCTTTTAAGGTGTAACGTCTCCAGTCTGATCTCGAGCACACAGCTGATTGGTAAGGGGTTTGTTTACATGTTGTCGTATGACGATGACGCTTGCTGCCGAGTTCTCCACCATCATTACAGCTGTTGTTGATGGTTCTTAGTTCTGCTTGACCCAACGTTACTTCTCATTTTCAATCAATGAAAGTGACGTTGTGTGACTCACCTCGTGTGGCAGACATTCAAATTTAGATTGTTTGTTCACGGCCCTCGTTCATGGACACTTGGCACGGGGGAAGGATCCAAATGCGGTCGAACCTAACGGCCCAAAACTTTTACACTGCGCCGTTACGGAACATTAAAGCAGCTTGGAAAAGCTGCTGGCTCACTTGACTAATGTACTTATAATTGCAGCGCCTCAGGTTTGATTCTGGCTCAAAACCTTTGTCACATGTCATTACTGTCTCTGTTCTCTAACTGCTTGTCACTACCAACTGTCAGTTAAAGCCAAAAGTCAAACTATTTTTTTAACTGAAACAGAAAGGAGATTTTGATACAGATTACAGAAAATGATGCTTATACGGACAGCTGCAAACATTCCATTTGGAGCAACAATAATGCAACACACCTGTATCCCTGACATGGAAGACAAAACCCCGGGCTGGGTTGATTGCTGACATTTTTTACGTTCTGGCTGTCTACTATATTGGGTCATGGCAACTATGGTTAAGTTAAGGAAAGACTGTGGTTATCGCAAATGAAATATGGCTAGTGTATGGTTAGGGGTACGCAACTAAAACACATGGTTATGGGAAAGATCGGATAATAAAATGTGATCTTCAGTCTCCTGTGTGAACGTAGGATTGGCTACATGCCTATCCACCACCCTGACCTCTACGCCTTTACTTCCCGCCTTCTTACACATAAGGCACACTACTTCCTGTGTTGACACTCAACGCTGGCTTTCAATGTAATTCGTAAGGTGCAGAACCGTCCACTATGGACTGAATTGCTGTGGATACTGGGCTGTTTCCACATCATATATCAACCCAATATCACCAGGGTTTGGTTAATGGACTGTTTCTCCAACCAGGACACTACCCTGCCACTGATCTGCACATCTCTGTCACCGTCACAACTCCACAACCTCCACCAGCTTTTTAATGAGACTGGCCGTGTTCGCTGTTGACAGCACACCTTCTACATAGAGAGCAGAGAGAGAGAGAGGGAGAGAGAGTACGATGGGTGGATGAAGAAGACGAGGAGAGCAGCTTGAGGAGAAGGAGGAGGAGAGCAGTGGAGAGCGGCGAGGCATTCTGAGCGGAGCAGGAATTAACAGGGCCCCAGGGACGGCCAGATCAGAGCCAGGGTCCCCGGAGAGCACTTACCACAGGGGCCCCCCACGCTTGTTACAGCAAGGCAGAGGCCACTAGGGGACTCCCGGGGCTACACTTCACAAATGTGGGGCTCAATTCACCGTGCAAGATGGACGGTCAGTGTGGCTGGGAAGGAAGCGCACCGCAATTATGTCCCGCTTTGAAATACCCCGCTATGAGAAAACTGGAGGAATTATAACAAGCTCAGATATGTTTAAGATCAATTTGGGAATAAATCCTCACAAAATGACGTATTCCTCTTCTCTGAGGACATTATACTCAAAGGCTAACTCCCATGCTGGGTTGTTTTTTTTTTCGAAGGCTGAAATGCCAACCAGATCTTCGGAGATGAGGAAATTTAGCCAATAATATGAGTCCTGTTGAATGACACAGACACCACCCATTGGCAGCGCCATAAATCTGTGACTGCACTTCTCCAGTGGCACCGTCATGAGCACTATCACATCCAATCCAATATCAGTGACACGAAAACTCAATCCAGCAAATGAGATCAGCCTGCGAGTTGAGGTTCTGACTTCCTAGTTGTACATCAGGAGAAAGAAGCAGGAGACAGCAAAAAAAGAGGAAAGTAATAGACATGAGGGGGTGACTAAGAGGAAAAGGCTGCTGCGAAATAAAACTTTGCTCATGCACAGAGATATTTGACATTCTCATTTTAGTCACATCATTTTAATGGTAGAGATACAAACACACATGGGCCCATTTATAAACCTTTCACGCACTGAGGATAGTCCAACTGGACTGGAATGTAAGTGTAATAAATGGAAACAGAGTTGTGTTGCAAGCGCAGGCTGTGGGATCTTTTTCATCTGAAAGCTGTCACATCTACCCCGAGCAAACTATTTTTTCCCGTTTCTCTCGGTGGAACAACATCAGGCAGCTAAGAAAAAGTTTTCAGCAGTATCAATATGTAGGTAGTTGAGGCCACAGGATGGGGCCTCGCTGTGTTAAATTAGTAACGGACACCAACAGCTTTGTTTCCCTCCAACCGACAAACACATTTTCAACAACCTTTTGAAGTGGTGCAATATTAATGACATTTGAATTGGGTTTCCACCAGCTGAGTTGCGGTCAATCAATCAGCTTTGTGAATGTCAAGAAGGCACAGCCGCAAGAACAATGGAACAAGCCCTTCAGGATTGGATTAGTATTGGTCAGGTTGTTGTTGTTCTTCTTCTTTCATGACAGAAAATGTTAGCCATGTTTGTTCTCTAGCAAAATGCGAAAAGTCAGAATGTACTTGGAAATTGTCAGAGTGATAGTGATTTTGACAAGATATGGGAGAGACAACAGGTATGATATTTATTGAGGTGGTGGTGGACAGATGCGGTATAATCTGCTGTTTTCATCTCAGGTAGGTAACAACAATATTCTTTTCCTTAATATTAAATTGAATCCAAACAACTTTGGAGATCTACTGAATTTCTTTTTGATCTTTTTTGGTTTTGAGTGAAATGTCTTAATAACTATTGTATGGATTGCCATACAATTTGGTACAGCCATTTACAATCCCCTTTAGGATAGATTGTAGTGACCTTCGTGATCTTAACATTTTGACCTTACACCATCACCTGGTCAAAATGTCAATTAACCCAATACTAAAATGATTGTTAAACTTTTGATTCACATCTGGATCAGATGCACTTGTGCTATTTAGTAAATGTTAGCATGATAACATGCAAAACTAAGATTCTGAACAAGGTAAAACATTAAACCTTCTAAACATTAACATGTTAGCATTGTCTTTATGAGCATATTAGCATGCTCATGATTTAGCTCAAGACACTGCTGTGCCTAAAGGTGCGTTCACACCAAACGCGGTGCGGAATTATTCGCGCAAGTAGATTCATACAAAGTATGCGAATGACGCAAATTTGCGTCAATCACAGCATTCACGCGTTTCACCCCATTCGCGTGAGTTGAAATATTTCAACTTCCGCGAAAAAAATCACGTGACGCTGTAGCCTATCAGCGTTGAGGTGCTCCTCCTGTTATCTCTGACGTCCTGCCGTTGTTGAATCAGGAAATAAATACTGTAGCCGTCTGTGTTCACCCAGAGCTCTACGATACCTCATATCAGTAGAGACCGGACCAAACTGTGAATAAATGTATGTCTATAAACCATATGATACAAACAATGAAAAAGACGCTGCCGTATTTACGCTGAGATGACGTTATGTTGAGTGTTGATGGAGCTGCTACAATGTTAGCATAGCCTAGTACCGATTGATCCGAGCTCCATTGAGAAAACAAGTATTTTAAAAGTTATTTGCTTGTTGTCTTGCGGAGAGAACTAACAAAACATGAATTCAGACTTTTTACAAATCTGCATCATTATGTAGTTATTTCGGCATCCATTTTATCGGTTTATTGCAATCAAATCACAGCAAAATCAGTTTGGTTTGTGAGCTGTAGTAAACCAGCCGACATGTGGCTTGCTAGACACAGTGAATACAGCTCGATAAAAGAACCCCAAATAATCCAAGAGATGTGTTCTTGCAGATTTTTTACAAATAATCATCAGCAATGTGGATACAATGACTAAGTGGGTAAAGGCAAATCATAGTATAATAATCCCTTTACGGTCATGCAGCCTTTAAAAGCAGGAAGACAACACTTATGCCATATTACGATAGCCGAAATCTAAGAAGATATCTAGTCTCATGTCACAATATCAATATAATATCAACATATTGCCCAGCCCTACTACCAACTGAAGTTATGTGCATTAAGTGGGAAAGTTAAGTGATGACACACTTTTATCCAGATGTCAGAGAGAAATCTAGTGTACAGTTTTAATATCATGCATTAGTATTTTCTGTGTTGGCACATGTTATTTTCTCTTTTCCATACCCCGCAGTAAATGATGATTGCAAAGTAAAACATTTAGGTTTCACCTCATCGAGAAATATTTCTGAATCGAGAAAACCGTATACCTTTTCTTTTCTTTTTTCCCACTTCATCCGTCATGCTGTTTGTTTTGATAAAATGAATATACCAACAGAATTAACCCCTATATGGCAGGACTGACATGAAGCAGATGGCTGCAGCAGCGATGTAGAAAGGTGTTATCACAGGCTGACAGTGAAGATCTGCTATTTAAACAGAGTGGCGTGTTGGCGCGGGGTAGACTTCTCCGAGTCTATACACGTGAATCAGACTCAGTGAAGACCACTGATACAAAACTGAGGATGTCAAATTGTTTGAATTCAAGAAGGTAGATTTAAGGCGTAACATTTTAGAACCCTCAAGGAGGTCTATATCATTTTAAATATTGTAAATCTAAATGGAGAAGAAACGAAACTGGAACTGTTTTGAGGGGCATTTCAGTTCAATTCCAATTACAAGTTTCTCTCGCATGATGTGCACGGTGTTGAAGAAGCGGTGCTCTTGTAAGGGCAGAGGGAAGAGGCCTCCCACTGATCCACTCTTTGCCTCATCATGTACTTCCCCTTCTGCTGGAGATACTCCGTCTTTCACTCCCTCTTTTTATGTTTTGAAGTGCTATTCCACAGTGTTGTGTGCCTAATTAAAAAGCACTTACAGTTGTTTCTGGTTCAAGGTTGAAACGTTGCTATCTCATCACAGAGAGCTAATCAGATCCCTTTTCAATCACGGCTTCTCCTTAATGAAGTGCTGCAGACGGTCAATGGTGCTGCCTGCCGGGTGTTTTATTTTGTTCTTTTTTTGGGGGGTGGGTGAGTGGGGTGGGAGTGGGTGGGGGGGTAAGCCGCTAGGAATGGCATTTTGGAGGGGGGGGGGGGGGGTGTATGTGTGGGATAGAGTGGGCTGTCAATTTCTGTCAGGCGCTGAGGTGTGTGTGGCAGTGAGTCTATGGCAGGGAGAGCGGGGTGGGTGGGGGGGAGGCGGTGGGCGCTAGGCAGGGATTAACATGATCAAAGACACAAATGCAGAGCCACATAGGAAAAGTAAGAGAAAAGGGAGGAGAGCCATGCAGGGCTCCCCACATACCCCTCCCTCCCCCCCCCCCCCCCCCCCCCTCCTTTCCCATAATAACTCCCATGGAAGAGATGAACCGTAACTGAACCGTGGCTTCCCCTGCACTCCACCTCTGCCTCGAACAACTATCGATTTACAGCAACAACTAAAAAATGACTGAAAAAAAAACTAACACCGGATTCCGACTGTACATGCAACATTACGTGGCCTATCGATGTTAGCACGGATGTATGTACACACCAGGAGTTGAAGTTCCAGCAAGCAGGGCACATGTAGAGGGAGACAGACAGGAAATAAACAAACAAGTCGGGTTTAATAGAATTGTACCTGGAGCCCCGAGGACACTCTCACACACACACACACACACACACACAAGCAGAGCATATCAGCCGGCATGCTAATACTGCCAAAGGGAAGCCAAAACTAATAGCAGGGACATTAAGAAAATGATCCCCAGGCTGATATGTTTTCTATAGATGGCGACTAAACAGAATTGCTATATTTATCATACTCAGGGAAACAGAGAGAGCGGGAGAGAGAAAGAGACCCCCATCCACACTCCCGTCCCTCTCAGTTGTCCCCAGGAGAGTGATGAGAGTTGCCCCCGGGAGAGGGTGCAAGTTACTGTTTCTATGTATGAGAGTGTGCATTTATATGTGTGTGCGTGTGTGTGTGTGTGTCACCCAACATACTGAGTACTCTACGCTCTCCTCCCGCCTAGCCCGTCCGTAGAGCAAAGCCACAGTGTACAAACACCACATTACAAGTAAATATCCTGCCTTCAAAGTAAAAAGTACAGAGGCATTAATCTTTTAGCACCAGCTGTTCGGCCCGCAAGATGCTAGTACTATTTGGAACTTTTACAGACTTTTATGGGTAAGCACACATCGCGCTAGGTTCGAAAGGAAGACAGTTTGAGCGCAGTAACCATAAACACGACAACACAAGTGAATCCAGTTCAATGCAACTTGAGTTTGCCTTTGAATAGCAAAACAAATGCAACATTTAAATGGCTGTGACAAATAAACCAAAGAAAAGCTGGGTATAGTTAAGTCATTGTGTGTATTTGTCCATATGTGGGATTTCTCCACACTTTAGTACTTCCAAGTCAGTGTCGGGTGACCACAGGGGGAACTGGTCAACTTCGTTTGAGTCCAGATCAGCTGGAGGTCTGATCTGTCAGAGTCTGATGAGTCAGGGGGCAAACTCAAAGTATATCGTGTGTTTGAGTTTGTGCCGATCCAGGTGACTGGCATGATCCTACCACAAAGCAGATCGTTGATCCAGCTGTTTCAGGGGCAAAGTAGATCAGAGTTCCTGGAAATCCAGCAGGGAGGCTCACCGTCTACTGGAGTCGTTGGATCTTCTTCACTGGATCTCCTCCCTCAATAAAAGACCTGACCTGCATTTTAAAAAACAGCCTTGTAGTCTCAGTTTCCTGTTTAAAATGATTTGTCATTCTCTAGTTAAATTCCAAACACTGAGATAGTGGAATTATGTGTTCCGACAAAAGATGTTTAGCATATATTAACACAATTTACATTAAAATAGAACTAACTGTTTCAGCTCAGCCAATATATGAGTGAGCAATAAAACACACATATATCTTATAAAGTAAATATTAAAGCCATGAACCTTACTCTCAGTGAAGCAACACTGTAACTTTCTGTAGAAACACAGTCGCTGTTTTACCATCATGAGTAGTATTGAAAGTGATTAAGAACTCCACATTAGAAGAAATAGGGAATACTACTAAGAAACTTACACTTTAAGTGCCAGATATGTTTAATTTAAAGACACTTGATATTTACCAAACACAGTAAAATGCCAGAGTAGGCTTACATGGCTTACTTTGTTGCTAACAGACAGGAGAACTAGGATAACCTTAGCTCACCACCAGGTGAAGTGCAGCTAATTAAGGTGAAACGCGCACTTCTGGCGGACTCGTGGCACGTGCAGATGCGTTGTCTTCTGCTCTGCTCGACTTCAATAACCGTTTCGACTCAATGTTAGTTCACGCTGTTTCCGACACGTTGAGAAGCTCAATGTTGTTAGTTGCATCGAGCAAGGGCGCGTGTCTCGACGTCGCGGACCTCCCCTCGTGCTCGCAAATTGCGCAGGTATTTGGTCATTTTAGTAACTTCAGCGCAAAACTTCCGGTAATTCCAGTAGGTGGCGGTAAATTGGTTTGCCAACCGTCAATAAACACAAAAGAAGAAGAACAAGAACAACATGAAGAACAACAACAACTTCCTTTCATTTTTAGTAAGTGATGGGCATGGGTGGAGAATAAGTTATCACAACTGTAGTGTCTAATGACAAAAATAAATAAAACCATACTAACATAAAACTTAAGTCAATTGTTTACGACTGTATTCATTTATATTTCAACCATTTTTGTTCAGCTCGGTCTCTGAAGTGAATATGAAGAGACTTTATTCAAAAAAAGGTACAATTAATAGCACGAGTATACAACTGAGACTCACACATACAGCAGGGCAACGTTCATTTTGAATCATATTTCTAGCCACCTGATGAATCTTAGGCCAATATAATATAATATATATATATATATATATATATATATATATATATATATATATATATATATATATATATTATTATATACTGCATGTGATATTATTTAATAATGGTTGCTGATGCATTAAAGAGTAAGCAGCATTTTGATCATCATCAGTGGTGCTAACTTGAATTATTTTACAGACTTCTGGGTAGTGTCACAAGATGATTATAATGTGTTGCATGCCAGGTAACTAAATTACATAATAATACCAACAAACTGGTGATAAAGAAGTCAAAGTACTGCAGTGGATTTTTCAATAGTTACATTGTAACCGTAATGTGTTACTTCCTCCTTCCCACTTCTTTGCCCTCATCTCTCCATCCGAGGCGACCCCTCCTCCTCCTGCCCTTTTCCGGCTCTCCAATTAAGCATCAGCAGCAGGTTTCCATCAGCCGTCTGGTCCGCTGCAGCAGGACTCTTCAGAGCAGAGGCCTGTCAGGAAATGAACTCATCACTGGGTGACAGCTGCTAATTTCTCTCTCTTCCATGTCACACGAGTGGCCTGCTGCAGTTAATAATGAGCCATCCAGCCCTGATTAGGGACGTACAGGAGGAGGGCGGAGACGCTCACAATACAGTACACAATCACTGGTCCAGACATGTAGCATAACGTGCGAGCACGGGCGCAGATGGACATTCCTATTGAGAACAAAAACACCAACACACACAGTGAACTGGGGATGGGTGGAGGGCATGAACTCAGCTTAGCTCAGGTCCCTCACATTGTTATGTGGGCGCTTACAGTGGCTGATCTATAGATATTCATATGTTAAAAGAGCACAAACACATACTAAACATTAAGATGTGATTCAGCAGATTCAAACTTATGAATCAAAATGAAAGAAAAATATTGCAATGAATCATTTTACACCAGCAAAACTATTATCTGGATTTGAGTGAAGTGGCTCCACTTCATGAAATAAATCTGGAATTTCTGTCTAAAATGTTGAGTTATGTAAACAGTGGTGGGAAACCCGAGAGGTCACAAAATAAATCTGGAATTTCCCTCCGACTACTCTCTTCTCACCCTTTCTTACCTCTAAAAAGACTTCAAACTGAAGTCACTCTTTGGTCGACAAGAGTCATAATGTACGCCAAAAAAGCGTAGAAAGCACCAACTTGAAGAATGCTGTTGCAGTCCAAAATTCAGGTTACATGTACTATTTTAATATTTGACTAATATTGATCCTGCCATCACTCACACACAGTGCTTTCCATATTTTGATATTAAACCTGAATAACATATGGGTATTAAGCAATGTCCAAAACAGACCATGTTACAGTTGTATCTTTTACCACTAAGTGAGTGTTAACAAACTTTGGCTCACAGGCAACGTATGGATGCTCACACAGTGAACGGGACTACTGTTAAAAGTGTTTATCTTGAACACATGAGCTTGAAAAGACTGTGTGAGTTTATAAAAGCAACACTGGGCTGAGAGCAGGAGACAAAGCCAGGCTGAAAGGCAGACAGGTGTTATGTGAAATTACAGGCTCCCTTCTGTCTGTGCGGTTGTGGATTTCACCGCTCTTTCACTTCTCTCTGGCCTCACCTCCCTCAACGTCCATCTGTAATCCTCTCATTTTTCCTGGCCACCGCTCCACCACTTTCTCTCCGAGCCCACCTTCTCTCGCTCGGCGTGCATGTGTGTGTGTGTGTGTGTGTGTGTTGAAGGAATGATCTTTTGATGCCCTCTGTGTGTACGAGTGCTTTGTCTCTCCACTTTCAGCGGTTGGCCGTTGTGTTTTTCAGCCGTCATACTGCTCTCCCACTCACTCCATCAGAAACCAGGCCTGTGTAGGGGCCTAAATGAATATTGATTCTCCCTCCAGTGCTGAAGACTGCCGGGGGGGGGGGGGGGGGGTGAGTGTGTTGTATGCAATGAACAGAATGGGCTTGATGGGGGGAGAGAGGAGAGGATGACGATTAGGATGATGGTGATCATGATGACGATAATGATAATGGTGATGATAATGACTGTGTTAGTGATCAGAAAGCATGATGGGAGCCAGCAGCTGATGCATGCATGTTGCTTGTAGGATGTGCGCTGTGCTGTACATGGAATGGCAGTTATTGACGCTGAAATGTATGCTCGGCATGGCGATTAACAGCAAATGCGGTGAAAAAATAAAGAAATCTGGACACAGTTTTTAAAAATTAGACTCAATTTTTATTGTCAGAAATGAAATTGCATTAATGGTTCATAGAGGTTTCCCCAAAGCTGAACTTACAAGCAGCTGATATATAATTATCAGTTTTATTACATATAAATCAGCTGTAAGATCTGTCTTGGAGTTTTTTTGTCCCAAAAGTTATTTCATAACTAGTAATATGCTAATCTCTACAAAGTATGGTGAACGAAAATAGACAAGAATTAATAACTGTGTCAAAATCTAACAAACAAAACTTAGGGTAATATTAAACAAAAGTATCAAAGAAAACCAATAATAGATATTTTGCTTTATGGAGACTCAGAATATAAGATGCATTTTCAAAAATTTATTTCAGGAGGAAATATCTTCATTTCCTGAAGTTGCATGGCATTAATCAAGTGGTTAATGTAGTCTTGGTGGATGTGAGGATTGCAAGTTAACTCACTCAGCACCAAAACCAGTTTCCACCACTGTCCCTCCCAATAAATGATGTTTAACCTGAGTTTAGCGTAGCATAGGAGAACATAGTAAAAAAAACAAAATAAAACAGAAAACAGAAGTGACGTAAAAACAAACTATGTAGGCTTCATCCCAACTGAACAAGGAGATGTAACAACAAAACAAATGTACGTCTTTTAGTAAATTTCTCTCTCCGCTACCCTTCCAGAACTATATTATGAGGGGTCCCATCCAGATAGACTACCATCTCTTCTCCGGCCTGCGGCTCTGCCTGCTGCACCTCCACGTCACCTCCGCCGGCCTCTCCGTACATGCCTCCTTCCACCTGCAAGGTGCAGTTGTCCAGCTCTGTGACGATGTAGTGCGTTCCTTCGTCATTGACAATAACTTGGGTTAGGCCTTCCTTCATCATCTGGGACGCGGCGAGCTGCAGCACCTCCTGCATCCCGTCCTGCCGGATGACCCGCACCTCCTGCTGTTCCCGTTTCATGTCCGACTGCACTACGCTCTGCACAGCCGCGGCTATCTCGGGGCTCAGGACCTCGTGAACGACGGTGGCCTCCCCTCGCCTTTCCTCGTGGTGGCCCATTTCGCTGACGGCGCTGAGCAGAGCGTCCAGGGCCGTGGACGACTCCGAGACAATGTGACTTTGTCCCCCTCCTCTAACCATGGCCCGCAGCTCTTTCCTGGCCTCCCCCGAATCCAGCACCACGTACTGGGTGCCGCCTCCGGCCAGGTGGGCCCCCGCGGAGGCCACCTCCCTGCCCGAGGCTATGAATTGTCCGTCCTCCGTGATGTGGAGCACCTCCGCCACCTGGCCGGCCATGGCCAGCGTCTGCAAGGTGGCAGCGGCCGACTCTTCCAGGGCCTGGTCGATGGTCACCTCCCCGTCGCTGTAGCCCTGGATGATGATGACCTGCTGGACCGGCTCGTCGTGGACGGACGCCTCCGATGACTCCTTATTGTGCACAGGGGAGTCCACGGCTTCTGATTCCACAAACGTGGCCCCCTGACCCTTCAGACGGCACTCGAAAGACTTGGACACGATACCTGGGGAACACAGAGACACATTTGATTACATTTTGGGTTTTTTATTCCATTTCTGGGAAACAGAGTAGAAAGGCAGGCGGAAAAAAGACCATCGGAGCTAAACAGAATAGAAAAGGAAAATAATTTAGTGGCAAGATGGTCAAGATCATTATCCAAAAGACCCGAAACAAACTGCACATACAGTGCCACACATGGCCGTTTACATTTCTTAATGTTCTTTTAAACTTATTATGTTTGTGGATCCATCACTGTGACAAAGAGGGAAAAAAAGCTGTAAAGAAGTTGATATAAAAGGTAATGCGACACTTCACATATTTGTGTCACTTAATGCATGAAAGGAGACAGAATATGGAGATATTAGGCGGACGGAAGAGTGTGGTGAGACACGGCTGGTGCTAATTGAGCCACACTGTGCCCTCTCAGATCACAGGTTGCCATGGCGTTTCCAAGGTGATAGGAACAGTGTTAGAAATGCCATTGTTTAAACAGCGCCTGGCTCAGACATTTGTAGGCTAATCTATGCAGAAAATGGGAATTTGAGACAGTGAAGGGGGGGGGGGGCGGGGACGGACTCTGTTCACGCCTCGGCTTCCGTGCACAAATGAACTTATTGTACAAATACTGGAAACACACACACACACACACACACACACACACACACACACACACACACACACACACACACACACACACACACACACACACACACACACACACACACACACACACACACACACACACACACACACACCGTTGACCCTGATTTGCTCTGTTTTAGTTTCACCTGAAGGTCTGCACTTCTCTGGAACCCTTTAGGCTCGTGAAACCCTAAAAGCTCTCTTCAAAACATCAAATTATTTGGAAATAACAAAAAATAACTTTTGTTGCTTTTATCTCATTTCCTGAAAAGTTGACATTTCGGTGGTACGGGGTCCCCCCCCCCCCCGGGGCGGCGTGGAGATCACACAGATCTCACAGTACAGACAGGAACAGACTCATCAATCATTGATATTCCTATCTCCCCCTGACATTTAATGTCCTGCACTCACCAGGTTGACAATGTGATCAGAAAGACCGAGTCTGACCCAACAGTGCTCCGTCCTCCGCCAGTGTAAACAACAGGCACAGAAGCTCTTGTTCTGGACGTGTAGGCGGTGACCACTGATCAGTCCTGCGCAGACACACTCCCAAAATAGTACAAACCTGCACATGATGCACTGGAGGACACAACAAAGTGTGTGTGAAGAGTGTGTCCAGCATCAGAGTGAACTGTTAAGACCTGTCTGTCAGAAATGCAAAGAACTCCATTTTAGAGCATTTCAATTACCAATAAAATGTTTTCTGGCCTTTTCTAGAAGTTTCGTCAAGGCTGTAAAGATACTGGTTGTTGTTTCATTGCTCAATTTGGCCAATATCAGAGGAGAAGGTATATATATATATATGTATATTACTCTGTCCTGTGCTGCATGTTCACTCTTTCGCATAGAGTATCATAAATCATTAAAAGCTGGCACTGTCCTAAAAGCGAGAAAGATGACAACTTGTTATTTTAATGACACCTGCACACACACGCCCACACCTGTCTACAAGCGCCAAGTTTATTCTAGGGAGCAGCTAAAACTGAAAGAACGCTGGACAAAAGACTGCCATTTCCACATCTCTCGTCACAAAGAAAGGTGGAAGAGTTAGCGTTTTGTGCAGATGGACAGGGTGATTTTCTCCCGGGGATAAAGCTCTTTTCACCCACTCTCTTTCATACCTGGCAAGAGCAGTTACCGCGAACTCTGGAGCCGTTTCCTTTTAGCGCAAAGGAAGACAGGGCGATCAGACCAGGGCCTTGTTAAGAGGGAGGGTTCTTGGTACTCGGCAGCCTTGTTTCGATTGATATCGGGGCCACATTTTGCATTATAGCTCTAAGTGACCTACAAGACTTTAGTTCGGCCTGCAGGGTTCGTCTGCACATCTCTGACTCTCTTAGCCTGTCTCTCCTCTCACTCTGTGAGTCTCCATTTATCTCTATACATCTGCTGCATAGCTCTCTCTCTCTCTCTCCTTATTTACGTAGCATAAGAAAATAAATGTGCCTTTGTGTTAAGGCAGATGAACAAAAAAAAACAAACTGTGACGCTGCTGTACACAGGCAACAAGTCGGTGCAGTAAATATCAATTCGCACTCTGCAATTTGTATCTCAAGTGACAAGCGCAGCAGTTGGTGTGTGGAGGGAGTCGGCACTGTCGGAGTTGGCATTTTGAGCAGCAGAGGTTACCTATTTACACAGAGCTACAGGGCCCATGCTAACTGCCCACGCCAAAGCGCTGAGAGGTCGGCTGTGGAGGACAATAACTCAGCTTCTGCGGCATTACCATAAAAGCTGTATTTTATATATATATATATATATACACGTGTGTGTGTGTGTGTGTGTGTAGAGGGCATGTTAGTGAATGAACTCCTGACTGTATGTATATGTTCGGCTTGGTGAACCTCCCTTTTTGGCCAGTTTGTGCCAAATATATTGTTAATGCTTGTACGCATTCATGCGCCACTCTGAATGCACGTCGTATGCACGTGTCAATATGTGGGCGGGATGTTAAGGTTAGGCTTTACTGGTTGGTGTGTGTCAGCACAACGCGTGCTGCTATAGCTATTTGTATGTGCATGCCAGTCCCCGCGTGTGCTCGCTTATATAAATGTGTGTGTGTGTGTGGTGCTTGTGGGGGTGGTACGGCTGTGCGTTGCTAGTGTGTGTGTGTGTGTGTGTGTGTGTGTGTGTGTGTGTGTGTGTGTGTCACATTAGCCATGGGGTGCTGTCGGCGGGTCCCCGGCGGCGGCCCGCTGAGGTTTATGGAGTGTCACTCAGTCGCCGCAGCCGTGAATCAAGTTAATGTTGCAGATCCCATCTCTTCAGTTGTCCTGCGCTCCCGGTGGAAGAACAACATTTGAACAGCGTGATTTGGCCCCGGCGAGAGGCTGATGCCTGTTTAATATGTGTTTTGAGTGTTCTGACTGACTGACTCCTTTAACAGGAAGTAGGAGAGGGGAGGAGAGGGAGAGGCAGGCTGCTTTATTGGCTGTGATCTGAAACAAGATGGAGGCTCCCTGAGAGGAAGAAAACAACAGGAGGAAGAAAAAAGGATGCTGGGACGGGCGGTGATGTCATTTGGATGTTCAGATGACAGGAAAGTCTGACTTTAAAACTAAATCAATGACTAATGAGAAATGTGTACAGAGCTCAAAGTATATGTTGGAGAGTATTATACGAACTTAATTAATACAAATTCAGATTCAGACATCGTGCAGAGGTATGTGGATGGAGGAATCTTGGGAGTGTCATTCTACATTTTGCAATAAATCAAATGCCAAGCGCAAAGCATAGCCCTGCTCTGTGATAACCACTGGCAGGTGCAGCGATTTGCCAACACAAGGGTTTTTTTTATCTGGGGAGAACACAGCTGTCTGCTGTGCGTGGAGATACAACGGTGATGGAAATGAGTGAAACGGGATAACTCCTATCATGAATGAAATGATACTGAAATTGAACCCGATGTAGCCGGAGACTCCTCTGGAACCTCTTTAAGGACCCGCGAGGTGATTCCCCCGGACCGCAGTTTGCTCCCCATGTGTGCGGCGCGACAGCTTGCCCCACACCGGCCGGTGTGTTAGCGCCAGGTCAGTGCGGGGAGCTTGTCCGCTCTGCGTACGGTACAGATGCAATTATCGATCAGCGGATCGATGGGCTGGCCAGAGGCGGGGGCCCGGGGCCTCTAAGTGGCATTACTTCAGCTCGGAGAGGCCGCCAGGGGAGCGGTCAGACAGCACTTACCAGCAGTTAGAGAAATTAACCTTAACACCGAGACACCGGCACACACACAATCAATTACACTCGCAGTAACACAGGTCAGCCCGCTGCGAATGTGAGCTCACATGCACATGTGATCAGGCCTACATGTTGTTATACTTGTGAGGACATTGCACTGGATGTATTCCCTAAACTTAAACGCGAGGCTCATCTCAGCCTACGTGTACCACAGCCTACATCCTGATTGGTTCTCAGAAGAATAGGCGGGCACAAAGACAAACATGAAAAACAAAAGGAATCAATCCTGTATAGACACTGCAAGCAAGTCAAATATACTGTATCAAACCATAACACTAGAGTGGAGGAAGAAAGAAAATGCTCTCCAAATCAATTACAAGGTCAATGGCAGGACCATGAAACAGCCAGAGCTTATGATCAATTCTTAACTACAGCACAAAACCCTTTACAATCCTTTTACCAGCCGATTACCTTCAATTATAGATATGAAGCCGCTGCCTTAAAAACAGCATGATGGAGACCCCTAAACCTGACACACATAGACGTTATTTGTGGGGCGATTTTTTACAGACGAGGTAGTGTGTGTGTGTGTGTGTGTGTGTGTGTGTGTGTGTGTGTGCGTGTCACTGGTGCAGGCTTTTGAAGGTGACACTGCTAAGTAGATAAAGTGTCAGTTCTGGGTGTATCCAGGTCACCGGGGAAAGCCTACCATACGACAGTGTGTGTGTGTCTGTGTGTGTTTCTAAGTGTTTATAGCATGTCTGTATTTTAATGTCTATAGATTTATTTGTGTTTATCGTGTTTCATTATTATTTTTATAATACGATTCCTTTATTTTTCTATTTTGTATTGTTATTTTATTTATTCTATTTGTGCATGCCGTTTCTGTCATTGTGTTATAATGTTATGTATTTAATTATCCATACTAAATATATGTGAATATCTTGACATATTCGTGCAGATTGTGTGTATAGTAATAACATACAGTATGTCTAAGTATAAAGGTTTATGTACTATTACTTCTTTACATACATTTAGACCACGAGCTATACTGTATGTGAAGAGCGTAGATGTTTATCAAGTATTTAGCTTTATACATTTACATGTGTTGAACCTCTTTGCAGACTAAAAAAGACAAGCATCAATATGTGCATGTGTTTACTCACTTGTATGTGTGCGAGTGTGTTTTAGGATGTTCTTTGGTCGAGCCGTGTACACGACGACCTTACCTGCCTCTCCTCCCCTGTGAGGCCTCAGGCAAAGCTGCATGTGTTCCCTATGCGTGTGTGTGTGTGTGTTTGTCTGCCTCTGTGTGAGTGTGTGTGTGCGCACAAACTAGCAGGTCAGCTGAGGTCTGGCTAGTGACGGCTCTACTTTGTCTGGTAGGGACAGCCGCTACTGTCACCTTTACAAACGCCATGAATCAACGCCAGGGAGGACAGGCCGGCCGACCAAAAAACAACCAATTATACGGCCGCCGGATTGACACCGGGGTGGACCGGGCAGGGAGAGAGAGAGAGATGGAGACGCACTGAACACACCCCAAGGACGAACAAACAGAAGAGAATGAGGGCACAGACTGACAGGGGGGCCTTCTGGGCTGCGACACCGATACGACAACATTAACGCATCGCTGACTTCAGTTGGAAGTTCAAGAAAGAGTGAATGTCTTTTACATAAACAGTGTTGCTATTATATGTGGTCAGTCGACGTAACACAATGTTTAGTCTATAGAACGTGTTCATGAAGACTCTTAGAAGGAAGCATAAATCATCTGACGCACATGAAGTGTTTTCTGTTCTTTATGGTCGCTTTACTGTCATTATTTTGAGTCGTCCACCTTGAAGAGAAGAGTTTGAGTCTCAGAAACACCCCGCACTGCGTTTTCCTCCGTGTCTCTTCACTGTGAACAGTGAGTAGCAAAAACGGAGAGGATAAATGATGTCGTCAAGACTGACGCATCCTCTTACGAGCACAAATGTGAGTGCAAGCCGACATTTTAAGACATTCCTGCAGCGCCAGTTTACACAGGATTTAAAAAGGGAAAACAAATAACGGACCAAACAGTTACATAATACGAACGGTGTCAGCCTCATAGGAGCTGGCGTGTTTCACATCGCACGTGGGTGAAAATGACAGAAGTGCTTAAGACAACGACAGTATGTTTTAACTGACAGTAATCACAGCAGAAAAGAATTATAAACAACTAAAACACAAGTTGTGGGACTGAAACACTGCGTGTGATTCCGTCCCACAAACAGGAAATCGCTGCCTGGTGTAGAAGTAAACAAGACTATAATTAAAAATTATTCTTGCACGGAACAGATGTATCGGGGGAAAATATCCAGAAGTGGATTTTAAATATTTTTAAACATAGCTTTCTCACTGGGACTCGAGATAATTATGATTAACACCGAGCATGAACACGAAACATGTAAAAACAGAGTGAGAGTGAATAGCATAGCACCCAAAAGGCCTGGACAATGAAATATACTGTAGTATTCTATAGATTGAGCTGGGAAGGGTGAGAAGTACACAAACACACACACACACACACACACACACACACACACACACACACACACACACTTAGTGGTCAGAGGGAACACAGGTCAGTGTCCTGCTCTCAGCTCTTTTTCTGCTGACTGAGGATGACCCAGTGTGAGTATAATCTGGTCCACACTAACTCTATCTACCTCATGTCCACTGGGTCTTAGCCCCCAGAGAGAGAGGGGGGTAGAGAGAGAGAGAGGTGAAAGGGGAAGCAAATAAAAAAAACACAATCATCGGGGGAAACCATCCCACTACACCTTTACTTTTCATCCTTTGAATAGCTTTCGTGTCTCTTGTGGCCATGGACTTAGTTACAGTAATGCAAAAAACAACCTCAGTTTCAAATATGAAAGTAGCATCAATAATTACACAAGCAAAATGTTTTGGATGCGTGATAGGTTTAAAAGGTATTCGATGCATAAACGTTGCCTCAAAAGCGAATGAAATGCTATTTTAATATCATAATCCAAAGAATTTACAGAGTAGGAAAGGGACACACAGAAACCCGCTTGGAGGAACTAAAACAGGATTCAGTTAAAGATTAGGACACGTAATGGAATCCATGAGTGTAATAATTGTTCCCTGGGAGTAATAAATAAAGCCGACTGTGCTCACCACTTCCAGGAGGGCCAGATGGAGGAGATTTTCAAATTAAGAGGCCGGCTGAGAATGAAGGCGTGGCTAGCCAGCACGGTTAGTACAGGATGCAGCGCCTCTGCGGGGAAGTGCGGAAGGCAAGCGTCATCTACCGCGACGCAGAGGCTGCTGGGAATTCATCTGGTTGGCTCCGGATAGCAAAAAAGAGCAAACGTGTGGGAGGTTGCTACAGTTGCACAAAGTGATGCCTGATCAACCTCAGCAGGGCTGCCAGCGAGAGGGCGTCTGATGCTGAAAGGCCTAAAAAGCACCTGATGACTGCGGGTTACATCACTGATTATGTGCCCCAGAAAAGCATCAGAAGATGCATCACTTCAACTTTAAAAATGACTAACCAGATATGACTAATGCACTACTTTTTTTTTCTGGTCGGAGTGCCGGTTGTCCCCCCCCCCCCGATGCAGTAAATCACTGCTATTTGCACCGCAGATGAAGGTCAGAAATGATCACAGTGTGATGGCCCGATGCAGAGCAGAAAAAACAGAGACGGAATAGAGAGAGAAGGCGTGCTGGAGTCTCATCCAAGAATCCAAGAGGGACGGTTGACATATGAAACAATACCAAAGATCACAACACTCCTATTTCCCATATTCCCCCTCCTTCCTTCCCTTTCTCTCTCATTCTCCCCATTAGGCCCTCTTTCTATCTCTCTCCAGCCTGTTTCCTTCTTCCTCTCTCTCTCTCTCTCTCTCTCTCTCTCTCTCAAAATCTCTGGAGGTGGACCTTTGATTGCTTCTTTAATTAGCCGTGTCAGACGGCTCCGTGGATTTACTGGGGATGTCGAACTTCTGCAGATAATTACGTGCTTCTTCCCTTTCTCTCCACTGCTACATCCCTCCATCCTGCTTCCACCCCGTGTCCCCTATCTATCCCTCTCACCGACTCTACCATGATTTAATGATTAATTATGGATGTGAGTTTGAGAATAAAAGCTTTTTCGCTAATCAAAATGAAAATCCCCACACCCCCCACTCTCGTAATTACAGTGTGAAGATGATGTTGCTGATGTCGTTTTGTTTCCAAGGCCTGGCCCGCGCGCTGATCTGAGGTCCGTCAAGGCGGAATGGAGTGAATAATCACAACATAATGGCTCGCTTCAAAATGAAAAACACACAAACTGGGTGGAGAAGTGAAGCAAGCCGGATTGGGAAGAATATAGACAAAGAGGCAGATTGCTGTGGAAGACGTCAGTATAGCGGCCAAGACCAGGAATCAGAGGGAGGCCGAACTCTTCACGCCTCACTACAGCCATCGCTTATGGAGGAACGTTTTCTATAGATCAGTGTTGGAGACAATATTTAAATGTAATATGTATCAAGCATTCATCCGCTTATACTGACTTGACATGATGAGAAAATCTCTTGATATACAGTATTTTGTCTTTCCGTTGATTTTAACTTAATACCAATCCAACACACTGGGGTTTGACTCAATATAGGTACAGCAGACTGTGGGAGCTGTTACACGGCCTCTATTTGTAGAATAAACTACTCAATTTCAACATTCTGTAGTTCTGGCCTACAAACTGTGAGGATTCGCTGCCGTTCTACTCTTCAGGCATCAGCACGCTCCTCACCAAGTGCCCGTTGGAGGGTCAAATATCTTCGGAAAAACCCATCTCCCTCCACCTTGATGTCAGACTTTGGGTTGGCTGCGTCGCACAATTTCCCTAACTTTTTGAAATCAACAATCCGACAGCAGAGATTGGTCCGGAGTGTGGAGGTGAGAAATTCAGCACTTCTCTATAAAGCCCTCCTTTTTTCTCCATTCTTTACAAACTACTTCAGGCTATTTATCACATTTGTGTGTACGAAGGAGTGCAACACTATGAATGTTAATTGTTAGCTGCCGCATTAAATGTGGTAAATAAGATATTCAGAGCGATAATACTGCAGCAAAAATCTATTAGCTATGTACAGATAGTGAAGTAATGTCTACCTGGTGACGTCCCGGAAGCGTAGCACCCACCCGCCGGTTCCCCCTCAAGTAAACGCGGTTAGCTCTGTCGCCGCTATGGCCATAGTTTGCACTGTTAGCGCTGTTACCAAACCATCGCCGGTGCCAACTACATCAAAGCCCGGACCATCCATACAGTATATACCCATAAAGAATATTATATGACGAGTCCCTATTGTTCCCTATTGAGTGACTCACACTTGTACGCGACACACACACACACAGGTCTGTTTGGCTTAGCCTCCGATCCTCCCTGCCATATTTACCGGGTATTTACCTAACAGAGACACGCTGGAGATATTTATCGTCCTGATGGCTCTATATATAGGGCTGAGGAGCTCGGCGAGAGGAGAGGCAGGCGCGGTGGGAGGTTGCTTCTCTAATCTCCATCTCCAGGCTGACAGGCCTGAGAAGGCCCTAATGAATGACTCTTTTCATCTACGCGCCTGTGTGTGTGTATGTGACAGTATAAATATTTAGCAATATTGGAGTCAGCTCGTGATTTTACACAGATGGAGTGATTGATGGCTCAGCCCCCTGATGCGTGCCAAAAGACCGTCCTGGAGATGTTATATAAACCACCACAGCCTCTCTCTCTCTCTCTCTCTCTCTCTCTCTCCCTCCATCATCATCTCCATCTCGCTCCCTCTCTATCTTTCACACTGCCTCCTCTGCACTCCGCCTCCTTCCCAGCTTGTCTTCTCGCTGTCGATCCGCCCTTTGTGGCTCTGCCAATTTGCTTCACTGTTGAATTTCTATCATACAGTGTGGTGTCCCTACGGCTGCAAGACAGGCTAAATCAGAGGGAAACAACCTGACAGGGACGAAACTCTGAGGAGATGGGCATCGACATGTTACAGTGCAAACCAGTGAAGTATTTTAAACCTCTTATTAAAACACTTTTTCCCTACAAACTCATTCAGAAACAACTGTCAAATTGTATTCATAAACTTCTTGATTGTAGCTACTTTTTTTTAAACTTCTGCAGACTGCAAAACTTTAAAAAAAAAAAAAAGTTTGCATATTGATTGATCGATTTTCCATACATGAAACGTGTGCACAGTGTGAGCCCTGTTCCCATGCTCTGGCTTTGTGGGCACAAACCAAAAGGTCAAAGTCAACATGTGAGTGAGAGCTGCTCTTTAAAGTCTGCAGGCTCCCACATGAACACAAACACACAGCACATAGTCATACACTCACACACACCAACACATTCAGAAAACACATGCACACAATGCTGTCATCTGTGTCAGAGAGAAACCAGACCAGAGCCACTGCCACTGTTTGTGCAACACACACACACACACACACACTCTGCTGCCAATATGCTGCCGGAGCTCTAGGAAGAAATAGAGAGTGTGTGTGTGTGTGTGTGTGGTCGAGCTACACTTGTGAGGACTGACTTGTGACAGCTCTCCACTACTTCTGGGAGGACATTTTAAGTTTTGTGGACATTTTCGGCTGGCTGGTCGTCATAGAGAACAGTTCCCATCAGGGCTAGTCGCTCAATAGTGGTTCAGTAAAAGTTATGCCATAAGTTACGGTTGTACAGGTTGCGGAATTGGTTAAGGTAAGACTAAACCTCAAGAGAACTAATGTATAGGAAGCTATTGCATTTGAGCGCCTGTGTGTGTGTGTGTGCGTGTGTGTGCGTGTTTGTATGTGTGTACCACGCAGACCTTCTGCATCGCCTCTGCATAGCCAATTAAACTAAAGTACAAGAACAAAATCCCAGAACAAATATATGAGGACTTTAAGGGGAGATGTTGAAGATGTATTAACCTTGTAATTGCCCGTGTAAAATATGCTCCCTTGGTAATGAAATTTCCTGCTTTAATTTGAAAAAATTGGGGAAATATCTCCCCTTTTTTTGCCTTGTGTTTTCTCATTTAATTGCATTTAAAACTTCAATCTCAAAACACCCCCACCGCTTTATTGGGGGGAAGGACCAGTGCTGGACCGCCACATCTATTAATCTAACTGTCCTTTATCGGAATTAGCATTCAAATGTGATCGGTTCCACTGAGCCTTCGCCACTGCTTGTAATTCCAACAAAATCCACTCCCATGCAATAACTACAGTGCCCTTCAAGACCACTACCACCTCCCCCTCGCTTTGAGAGGTATTGATTTTTATTTGTTCTGTAATGAGAACAATTAGTCTTTTTCCTGCCCTCCTTCATCCATCACCTCTGTGTTCCTGTGGCTCTGCCACCCAGCCGGCCTGTGTCTTTAAGCCCAGCTGGAGGTCCAACCTCTGGGCAGAGGACACCACTGTGCCCCTCTGCATAGGAAACACAAAAAGCTCAAAGAGAGATAACAAAGGGCATTTCACTTCTTTTTTTTTTTTTTTTTACCTGACTATGCCCAAAAACTAAGCAGGAATTGTATAGAACACTTTTGATCTCTCTGTGTTCATGGGGTTTGATCCACGTGGGCTTTTGGAGGATGACGCCGACTTATTTTTGAGCATATTTTGTGATAGAGACGCTGACAGCCAATATTTAAAATGATTGAGAATAAATGATTTCTTTTCTTGGCATGAAGAAAAACGCTTGATTCAAACTAATTATAAATAATAATATTACCAACAATTCAATACTAATCAATGCCCAGTAATTACAGAAACCAATTGCAACCTATCTATCACACTGGACGGCTACATCCAGTGTGGTTGGTGTTAACATGTATCATAAACCGTGAAAACGTAATAAAACACTCACGTCTATCCATTAATAAAGCTTCAATTTCCACTGTGGAAGGAGAGTGGCATGCTGGGCGGACTACTGGCAGCGATCAGGAGACTTTAGCCTCTATAAACCACCTGATTGACAGTGTGATTTGTGACTGACTGACTGGATAAGTGGCTAGCTGCTTGCTCCGTGCAGCAGTTTGTGCCTTTGTACCAGCATGTGTGTATATATATATGTGTGTGTGTGTGTGTGTGTGTGTGTGCGTGTGCGTGACGTCAGGTCCTATTTCAGCCATGGCCGGTGAGGAATGAAGCAACGGAAAGAGTCCATTTCTCTTGCCGCGCTGCCTGAGCCTTACTTACCCTAATGATGTATAATAGCCTGCAACTACACTTAACCTGAGCATTACTGTGGCAAAGACTGAGTGGAAGAGGCACACACAAGCACACGCACACGCACACGCACACACACACACACACACACACACACACACACACGCGTCTAGTTTTTCTGAGGACGCTGTTTACCAACGGCTGCGAGGGCAGGAAACGACCTGGCACGTTGAGAAATGAAAGTCTCGCAAATCGCACTCCATCAAATCAGATCAAACCCCAAGACGTATATTAACATCGACAGCTGTATCCTCGCTTTCTCTCTGATCCTTCGCTCGCACTTCACTCTGCTGCTGACTCATTCTGTAGCTATAAGCTAAATTATACAAGCAGTTAGCATGCTGCATCTGTTGTCCGTTAATTAAAGTCGTTTTGCTGGATGCCTGCGTGTGTGTGTTCATACGAGCAATATAGAATCTGCTCCTTTGACCTCTTTCGCGCTCATTAGCGCATCACTTAAATGCGTGCTTTATAAGTGACTGAATGAATGTGTGTGCACGTGTGTGTGTGTGTGTGTGTGTGTGTGTGTGTGCAAGACAGGTCGGAGACAGAGGAGAGACAGTAAATGACAGTCACGTGAGGAGGCTACTGTATGAAACCTCAGATCTAATCAATAGGAGTGAGGAGGACGCCAGGCGCCAGCCAGAGGGTCACCACTCATCACTCAGGTCAGCGGCGAACACACACGTGCATGCACATGCACACACACACACACACACACACACGCAAGCACGCAAAGGGGAGGGCATTGCACGGGGCACATTACTAGACATGACTATGAGGCAGTCGAGAATGGGTCAGAGAGGGGTTGAAGCACATAGCAACAGAAAGGGAGCCGGATCGATGGGAGAGATTGAAGGAGCTCCATAATGCCGGAGGAGTCACGGATGTCCAGAATACAGCTAAGCAGGGCTAGGAGACAGGTCAGCAGGGTTAAAACCGCCTCGCACCGCAGGGAGGAGGCATCGACAGGCCATAAAAGAGGTGAGGGAACAGCGGGACTGACGGATTTTGATGCTCATCGGGGTCGAGCGCGACTGTGGTCACCACAAATGTGTAGACGAGAATCAGAGAAAATGAAAATGACCAGGTTGTAGCTGGAAATCAACAAGACAGCGGGCCTTTCGGCAACCTTTGCAGCCTGCTAAGCTGTGGGAGCTTGACAGAAAGTGGGGCAGCAGAGGAGCACACACACGATTGTGTGTGTATGTGTGTCTGTGTGTGGACACACTGTGAGTGTGCTGTGGCTCTGCAGTGGAGAGACACCGACTGAGAGAAGGACTAGGCCTGGTGGCATTTAGCCCTGTTCTATAATGACACAGAGAGCTGCGGAGGAGACACAGGCACTGTTATTGAATTATTGAAGGTGCACGGTGAGGTATAAATCTGCCATGGAGATGCCATACTGTTGTAACACACATACACACACGCACACGCACACACACACAGAGGCCACCGACATACATCGAGGCTGGCGTGACGGCTGTAGGCTTTGACTTGCTGACCTTGAGGTTGTTAAAACAAGCTCTCCGTCAGCTTTTCTGCAAAATATGTTTACCTCGCGGGAGAGAAGTAGAGAGAGAGACAGAGGAAGAGAACGAGAGGGAGCGAAAGTGAATGTGTGTGTGTGTGTGTGTGCGTGCTCTGTGCTGACATTGCCGGAATAAACACAGCGACTCCATCAATTC
Organism: Pholis gunnellus; assembly: GCF_910591455.1. Lineage (NCBI taxonomy): Eukaryota > Metazoa > Chordata > Actinopteri > Perciformes > Pholidae > Pholis > Pholis gunnellus. Next base: position 8,502,965 of record NC_136534.1, read on the forward strand.
TTCCGGATTGTGAGGCAAAATAAAACAGGAGACACTGCGGAGGGAGAAATAAAGTAACTACCAACCTGTGCTGGCCCGGGCTCCAGCCAGCTTTTACTACACGGCGGCATCATGACTGAGAGAAGAGATTAAGCTCTCCAGAACAAACATTTGAATCCTGTGAAACCACAGACTCACACACACACAGATTAAAAGGTTGTATATATGTACCTGTAGCGAATTCAGCCTAGAAACCGTACATCAACCACCAATTACTGATGTTTATCTCTTAAATAAAAAGAGACAGAGTATTGCTACATGCATGAAGACATCACTATATGTGATAATTCCCTTTTCTTCCTTCCAGCGGAAAGATTTTCAACACGTTTTTTTTTTTTATTTCCATTATTATTTCTGTATCTCTGTACAGATAGGGAGGTAGTGTTTCTCAGCTCAGCCGCCTCCCACCTCGAAACACGCCAAAAGCTCCCTGAACACTCGCGGACGTGATGCACTGCAGGTGTGTGCCAATGAACCGTGTGATTACAGAATGTTGCAAAATGCTCATATGTACATTTGTTGTTTGGGTTTGGCGCATGTCTGCATATTTGTGCATGTGTGTTTGTGTGTGTGTTTGTGTGTATAAGTGGGCGCGTGTGTCCTGCCTGAGCTCTGTAGCCGAGGGGGGCACCTCTTCTTATTAACATCATCAGTCTGCATCATTACTAGGCTGCCTGGGTTTGGGCAGCAGGTGCTATGAGAGTGCCAGGGTTACAAACGACCACGGGATCGCTCTTCAAACACACACACACGGATGCATACACACAGACGCAACACACACAGACAGACAGACTCCGAACGCCCCCTTTTCGAATCCCCAAAAGGGATGTGGGGTGTCTGTGTCTATCTGTTATCCAGTGGGTTAGCGCTCGGTGTCTGGCCAGGTTTTCACTGGGAGGGAGGACGGACTCCATCCATTCTCCTGACAACAGGCCGGCGATACGCTGCCGAGGCTGAGAGAAACTCGGCTCAGAGCAGGGGAGGGTCCGCAAGTCAACCAAAAAAACATTACACAGGCTGTGTGCAAGACAGTGTGCAGCTAACTGGAACACAGTACTGTAGAACAACGAGAAAAAACATGCAACACTCAGGTGCAGATGGAAATATGCACAAAGGTTAGACGGATATCTGGTGAAGGTACTGGCCTCTTAACAAAAAAATGGGACATTCTCGTTGCATTTGTTAACATACAAGAGTTGACTATGGGAAAGGGGCCTTATTACTAAAATACATATTTCCCCACTTGTGGTGTCTAGCAACTGAGATAGCGTTTCTTTAATTCGACCAGGTTTCGAGATATCCATCTCTGCCGCCAAACTCTCAGTTAGCGAGCTCATAGGCTTTGTCGCTAGAGCTGCAATGATCTGTAGACTAATCGATTAGTTGATCGCCAGAAAAATAACCTACGATAAATAAACAATTTGGATAATCAAAGTAATTTTTCATGCAAAAATGGCAGAAATTGCTCTTTTCAGCCTCTCAAATATGGAGATTTCCTGCTTTTCTTTTCTTTTTGTTGAAACTGAGATGGACATTTGCAACTATTTTCTGACATTTTATAGACCAAACAATTATTAGATTAATCTGAAGTATAATCGGCAGATTGATACTGAAAATGACCGTGAGCTGCAGCCCTATTCGTCACCAACGGGACACGTGGTTTCTTCAAAAGGCGTATTTACACCAGTCCCATAACTTTCTACAAACCTTCTTTTATGGAGCAGTTAATACTCAAACAGAGGAGGTGGAATAAAAGTGAATGGTGTAACAATATTGTTGCTGGTAAGACATATTAGATCTTGTTAAATTATTTGTTCAGTGAGGACCACAAATGAAATTCCCTTTACCTCCACTGCAATGTGGTGGGAGCAAAATCTCAGGAACCTCAAAACCTGAGCAAATATAACCAAAATGATCTGCAAGATCCCACTAACTGTATGTGAGATAATAAGATTTGGGTCACCTTTTGATCTGAACCGACTGTAATGAATTATTTTAATCAGTAACATACAGATAAGACTCTCTAGAACTACAGATATATGTATCTATTGTCTATCAGGGTTTTGAAATCTTAATAGAAAAAACGGTGTGTCGGTGCAAACACGCACAATGTAACAACACAATCACATGGACATCCCATAAGTATGAGCATGGTCATATTGACGGATGGATATCTACACCAGTGAAGTTAATGCTGATAAAATGCCCTGCATTATTATGGCACGTAACCAGAGACTGGTAATAAAAGCGATATGAACGGCGACTGGCCTGTTTCTCAGGCGCCTCTATGGCACCACCCATGACACCAAAGATGTGTCAAAGACAACAGACACTGAATACAGTGCTGTTGCTGCTCATACTCTGCCCACGGTTATGGATTATGTAGCCGGCGTGCGTTCATTTAAGATGTACACATTGATCTGGCATTGACGAACCACTTCTTATTAGCCAGGGTTTGCTCTTTACGGCATCAAGGGCAATCAGATGCACTGCATCAGGCTAAATATAACCTCCTATCAATCCGAACGCGATGCACTCAAAGTCACTCGCTGGCGGGTCACTTTCAAATAAACCTGGACGTCAGGATTGATGCGAAAAGGAAGAAAAAAAAACAATCGGTACGATTTTTGTATTTATTAATAAGAGGATTAAAGTTAGTTTAGGTTAGATTGAGCCACTCCAGGAGCAAAATCAGTTTTGTTGATTGCACAATATGCTGACATATCACTCAACCAACCACTTAAAACTGAGTCAGAGCAGCGATAGGTATGAAACTGAATAAATCAGCATTACGGCGATATTGATTTGACTGCAATTCAATGAAAACAATTGAGCGGGGCGGGGTGCAAAAGAAAATGATGAATAAATCTGAGAGCCACAACAGGAAAAAATAAATAAAAAATTGTATTTGGTTCTCTAATATTGAAGGCGCAGCAGAAATGAATGTCCCTGGTTAGTTAGCGCTGTTAATTGGGCGTGCAAAATTAAAATGTTAACGTCACTGCTAGCTGGGAACGCGGAGAAGGCCCCTCCAGCTGTATTTGACCTAGCAGAGCGTGCTTCTTCCCCTTCCTTCTCTCTCTACTTCAAGTGTCTCCAAAACTAATAAAAAAAAAAAAGCCCTCACAAATCCCCCCATGAAGCCCTCCATATGAACTGTCACATTAATAACACTGCACTTGTATTCAAATTTTCTGTCGAAAAGCTAAAGAAAGATTGAATGCCCTGCCGTCGCGCGGCCAAAGATTGAAGACGTGTCTCATTGACATTGTTAAAAGTTTATGAAAATATATGAATTCTCAAACGTGGCGGGCCGCCGTGCAGCTCCACTCCCAACACTTCTGTTAGAGACTGCGGCTTTTAATCAAAATGATTGAATACCGCAAGTTTGGATTCAGGGATTCTAATAGAGGACGGATAAAGTGTCACGGTCCAGAACTAGAAAAACCACACGGGATCACACATGCATGCATAAAAACCTTTCTATATTTCTTCCGTCTCGCTGTTTAAAAAAAAAACCCAACATATTCCTCATTGGTAGGTATCTTGTTTTCCTCTGTTACTAAGTGCCTGTGTAAATGGCATGTGTGCTGGCTGCAGTGTGGAGTGGGTGACTGTTAGTCTTCTGGCTCTGCTCCTTTGCTTTCTGGGGGAAAGAGACGTATGGCACCAACATACACAAACACACACTGGTAAAGTGGGGTGAACATACAGCAACAGCTGCTGGCAACATCTCATGAGAGGACGAACGGAGAGTGACAGGCGGCCATGTCTTTGTGTGTGTGTGTGTGTGTGTGTGCGGGGTCCGTTGCGGCGTGGCGTTGGCAGCAGAGGGCTGAGGTAGAAATGCTCTCCAAAGACCAGGAGCACGGTAGGAAAAAAAAGACCACTCCACTGGGGATAACACATGCCTTCTCATTGGACCGCACGCTGCATATCAATGCAGGAGCTATAGCAACATGAGCCTTGTTTGAGCTTCACTACACTTTTCTGAGTTTATATAAACTGACCTTATTCCCACAGGGGTAATTTGGACTTCCCCTGGGGATCTTGAAAGACTAGAATAAAACTAGAAATACTGGTCATTACAAAAGTAAAAGCTTCAAGTAGACTTTGAATAAACACAATATGATTTAATGACCGATATTGGCGGGCGTTCCCTTTCCCATCTTTTGACTTTCCTCTAAAAATATGTCTTTATTTGGGCAGAGTTTTGCATTGAAGTTCAAACTACCGGCATTGGCTAATAATGCCCCTGCCTTTCCTTACCCTCCTCAACTACAGCCAGCAAGCTTACAGACCTGGTTGTAAATATATGGCAAATATGATGACGTTACAGTTGAGATTTACGTTATCATCAGTTATTGGCTTTGCTTTGTTTTCTTTTACACCTTTACTTTTGTCAAGTATGAATCTATTTACACGACAGGTGGGAGAGGTAGTAGTGGCGGCTAAGCATGCACACTCACAAACATCGACACAATTTGGGGTCTTCTGAGTGTTTACTTATCCATATCTGTGCATTATCTACCATGTGTACAGTCCAGCATCAAAGATGTGGAGCGCAGAGTCAGTAAAAGCTTTAGTTTAGCTCGATAGCTCGGCTTGTAGCTAATTAATGTCAATTATTTTAGGTTAAACATCCCTTCATCCCCGCTGAACATGTGTTCAAATCAATCATTTTTTTTTATATTAATGTAAAGTTGGACGTATCATATTGTGAAAATTACGGGCTGCTGTTAAGTTTGACTAAACTGTCAAATGTTGGCTGAGCGTCTGCACTGAGTGACGCGTGTATTCAGTGTGCGTGTAAGTGTGTGTGTGTGTGCGTGCTCTCGTATTGCCGTGGCAAGCAGGTGGTGTTTTTCTCTCACTCCAGGAGGCTCCTCAAACAAAGAGCTTTTAGCATCAACTTATCAATCTCCGCTGCGACACCACTACCAGCTGGGTGGAGGGCAGGTTGCGAGGTGGGGAGGGTACAGTATAAACACACACACACACACACACACACACACACACACGCATACGCGTACACACAATGCAAGCGTTGCCCGGAGAGCGCTGTGGGAGGTGACTCACGTACTTGTTTGTGTGAATGTGTTCAGCATAAGGAGACGCAGATAGAGAGAAGAGGAAGAGAGGAAAGAAACAGTGATGAGGTGAATGGTGGGTGGAGGGGGGGGGGGGGGGGGGGGGGGGGGGGGTTCACTCTACGGCCTTGATGTAACCTTGCTTGCCATAACTTTTAATGCAACACAACCTGCTTTATTTACTGAGATGTGAACGAGAAATATGAGCCGTAGTCAACAAACAAGTTACGACCACTACATGTACAGAGATTCTCTACCTACCCCGGGGAGAGGAGCAGATAGAAGAAGAAGAAGACGCCTGAGTGATGAAGAATAGAGCGGGTTTTCTCAGAGGGTGGAGTGATTCATAAATGAGTGAAAGAAGTAGGCCCATCGACAGCGTTAGCACCTGGGTCAGAAAGCTTTTTTTTCTTTTGTTTTAATGCTCTTTGGTGACAGATGGGGTGGGGCTTGCAACACAATCAATCCTCATTTGGAATATTGTCACTTCACTTTCCACTCACTACACAATTGTTTCCAGGCAACTATATCTCCAACACAACAACTGCTACCTAAAACCCACTGGTGATACAAATAAATCCCTTTGAAAAACATCAGTGCTTGTATCTATCATGAATGTAATAAATAGATCATTTCCACACATGGTGCACTAGACTTCAAGTTGCAGTCAACTGTGCCACCTGCAGCTGGAGTACAGTGCACACCGAAACAGGGTTTTATCATCAGTGGGTGTGTTGGGGGCTGATAATATTCACAGCCAATCACATCGGCTCCCCTCATTCCCTTTAAAAATAGAGCTCTCTCACTATAACATGCTCTCAGTTTGGTAATGGAGAGGACAGTCCGAAAGGAACCCCTACTGAGATGGGACTCGTCTGGGGACCTGCAGAGTTGATGAGTTCCCAAATGCCAAAATATTCTGCCGAGGGCATATGATGTCACTGTTCACTCTATTTCTTTTGTGCATAAGGGAACATAATTATATTTGGAACCAAAATGATCCCAATAATAACTTTTTTTAGATTTGGCTGCGCTAACACGCGACAATAATGTCAACACGGAATAACTGAGAACCAAAGTCTCTTTTAGCTTTTACAATTAATGTTTGCATTCACAGAAATTCCTGTCAGGATCCTGTTTACCATCTACACCTGACAGAGCAAATTGTCCTGGTCCCACCTGGAAATGTCCCCAACGGATTCTACAAACAGTCCGGATGCTGTTCTACAACATGCTGTTTGTGGCAGCAACAGGTCCACCTCTATACTGCCATTAAAAGAAGTGATATTCAATTCAGGAGACACTTTTGTGACACAGGAAGGCACCTGGAGCTGTTGTTGCAGAGCCACTGGCTCTGGTGTGGGCTGCTGCACTTCTACAACATGCTTCAACGTTTACCGTTCATTGCAGTTGTTTCGTTCAGATGTGGGCTCTGGTCTAAGAAATCATATTATAAAAAGGCAAAGAAAAGTGACAAAAATTAGCTCACTGCCTCAGACCAGGTCAACAGCACTCCGAGCAATCTTCACACCAAAATGCAGTTTGCTGCTGGATTTTCCCAGGACACTACTCCCTTACTGGACTCCAAACGTGCTGAATGGCAAGTCACCAAAACACAGAAAGGATGCAAGAAAAGGAAATAGAGCTCATCTGCTCATAAGACATGAATACAGTGCCAACCCACCAGTAGGAAAAAAACAAAAAAAGAACGATTGAAACCCACCAAATGACTGTCATGGGGTAGTTTAAGTCCATCAATGATGAGTGAGGTACAGTTGTAAATCCTGCCAGTGACAGGTGGGGTAGATATTGAGGCCCGACCAGTGAATGATGACGTGAGTTGCAGTCAAATCCATCTACATCAAAGCTCCGGGCCTTCGTCTTCCTCCCTCTTTGGCTCTCTAAAGAGGCTCAGGAGTCACAGCTATCACTCTCTTCCTCAATCTACCCCCCTCAATCCAAGCCCCCTCCCTCACCACCGTCTTGATTCGCCCTTTCACGACGAGAGGGGAGAGAAATGGGTGGAGGAAGAAAAAAAAAACGTAGGAAGAGGAGAGTGGAGAGGTCTGAAGAGGTTTTCAAATCCAGTGAAGCCTGTCATATTACAAAAACATGTCGCTTTAAACTAAATGTGAAATATCAGTAATTGAAGCCATAAATCCACTGTTGTGTTTCCCCTCACCTCCTCCCTTTCTCTCTCTCTCTCCCTCTTTACCCATCCCTCCCTTGCTCTCTTTATTTTTGTAAGGGTGCTTTTGATGAGCGGTAAATTGGAAATTATTTTGTGTTGTACTGCCGCTCTGAAACGTCTTCCCATTACCATGCGTCAGTCAGCACTGACAGTGAAATTACTCGACTGTCAATCTGGCTATCAAAAGAGGTGGGTGGGGGTTGTTCATGGAGGTGAGTGGTGGAGAAGGAAGAGGTAGGTGTGTGTGTGTGTGTGTGTGTGTGGGGGGGGGGGTTATACTAGGAGTTAGAGATTGATCAATAAAGAGAGGATGATAGAGGAGGAGAGAGGGGGGGGGCAGAAAGCACAAGAAGGCAGGGTGGGGAGGATGTTTCGTCCGTCATTATACTTCTGTTGTGATTGAATAAATCAAAGCTGTTGCGGAATTTAGCTGTCGCTATTACCCTCCTCCTGAGTGTCCTTATAACTCTGTGTGTGTGTGTGTGTGTGTGTGTGTGTGTGTGTGTGTGTGTGTGTGTGTGTGTGTGTGTGTGTGTGTGTGTGTGTGTGTGTGTGTGTGTGTGTGTGTGTGTGTGTGTGTGTGTGTGTGTGTGTGTGTGTGTGTGTCATTACTGGTACAGGCGCCAGCTCGCGAGGGCAGCAGCAAATTAACCATAATTGCAGATAAGAGACAATCGGAGGGAGAAATGTATAGAATCAAGTAAATGGAATAATTCCTTTGTATGGCAATAATTTACGGTCTGACCAGGACTCCCGAAACCTATCTCAGAATCCCTCCCGCTGCGGCATTTCATGTGTGTGTGTGTGTGTCCCCCAGAGGGCACAGCTGTGTTTTTGTTAGGTGTGTGCGACTACAATTTTAGTGATATAGCCGGCGATCATTATAAAGCAAATATCCACTAATAAAGCCCAAAAGTGTTTTGCCCTTTTGATTCTTCGGTAAAATAATAGTCATTTACTACAGTTACTCGCGACAAATTACCTGGTGAGGATCAATTAACATTCTAACGAGTGATTAGCTATTTTGCTTTCAATTAAAAGGAGGGCAAATTTGCAATTGGAGGGGATGGCCTCACCTGCATCCCTGCATGTTATACAATAGCTCTGGAATGTTCCACTATTATTACTGCTGCAGTGTGTGTGCGTTGCTGTGATGTGTGTCTGTAATGACTGGTGTGTTGAGAGCTTCTGCAGTATATAGGGAGGGGGAGAGAGAGAGAGAGAGAGAGAGAGAGAGAGAGAGCGAGAGAGAGCGAGAGGGGAGAGTGAGAACTCCTTTATTGCTCAATGCTAAATTAATTGCACCAATTATTCACGGAGAGAGTTGTCTAGTGGCGGCCTTCGGGGGGCGAGGCCCTGACCGCTCTCCCTCATTTTTAATTGGCTGTCCTGTTGAATAATTGATTGGAGCAAATGTGAAATGGATGGGAAGGTCCAAGTGTCTTTCATCACAACGGGCCGGCCGCTCTGACAGCCGGCCACAAACAAACTCTGCTGCTGTACGCAATAAACAAACAAGTTGAATTCAGCTGGGCCACCGCAGCGGGGTTAGAATAGCAGATATGACTCCTGCACGGGACGCTCCTCTCTGAAAACCCAACAAGATGCACAGCACCAGTAAAAAGGGGCACCGGTGGGGCTGGAATCAAGATAGGAGGGTGTGTGTCGGTGAGCAGGACAAACTATTTGTATCGCTGTGGAAATGATGAGTTATGGTAAACTGAAACCATTTGACTCGGCAACTAAATAGTGAACTACGATACATTTATTGTTGTATAAAAGGGTTCAGGTAAAGCACCTACTCGACGTCATTACAGGTACAATATTAAGCATTTTGACTTAAACACATATAGTCACCAAAATTGTATCTACCAAAAGTGATTCTGTAACACAAATAAAATCATAAATATTTAATGTATAAATCTGTCCATCATTTTATCCACCCCTGATTCTCTCTCTTGCGTAAACACATTACACACACATTCTTACATGTGCCTCATCCACCGCCACACACACACACACACACCTACACCCCCCCCCCCCCCCCCCCCCCCGGTAATCAAAGGCTATTAACTCCCGGTGCTTTCGCAACAAAACAGATGTAAGATTCATGAGTCCCTGCCCGTGACTGTTGTCTTTGCCACAGGCTAGTAAAGAAACAATTAGTGCAGAGCTGGCCTCACTGTCCGCCACAATCAATAGTCCCTGATGGTCTTCTAAGCCTATTGACCGAGGCCCGTTCCTCCCCGACCCCTCATCTGTAGCGGTCGACAGCCGCTTCAGTCCACCTATCTGGACCTTGGGAGAGGGTTACCGGGTTAAACAAGGCCGATCCATGCACACAGGCATGTCTTAATACTGTCTGCCACAGTCTGCATCTGTATGCAAGGTGAGCCACGGACGGCGTGTAAATAGGTTACCAGCTATCTTTAGCTTGATATGAAACGTCAAACTTGAGGGTGCACGTGATACAAAAGAAGCAAATCAAATGCAAGCCATAGATCAAAAGAGCCGTAAGCCTAATCAAAGTTTCCATCGCAATTATTGCCAAAACGAGGTTGTGTTAAAAAGGTAGCAGAAGGGCTAACTTGGGAAAACGACAGAGAAGCTACACTCTCAACACAGAGAGATGTACTGTACGAGTCTCAGCAGGTGTTCAGTTTGGGACAATAACAAAGTCTAGCTGTTTTTCAAAATGCAAACTTTACGTTGAACTTCGGGAATAATTATAAAAATTTAGCATACTCCAAAAAAGCGATACAATTACTGTGTATTGCCGTTTCTACAACTAGACCAACTGCAGGGTTGCGCAGACAGCACACTGCAGGTCCATGCACACCTGTGTTTTTGAAGACGGCGTGCGTATGCGTGTGGTTTATGCCAGTCGACTTACACACACCATCTTGTACCAATCATCTCACTTAACAGCAGCCTTGGTGGCACCGAGGCAATCTGCTGATGTTACAGTAATTGTCTGAGCTTGTGGTTGTGTCCTGACAAAAACCCTCCTCCCTTCCTGGCGTGTAAGAAACATCTGGACCGGTCCAACTCGCTGCTCCCCGGCCTGCTGTGACTAGCTTCTCCTCCACGCTGCCTGTTAAGGAGGAGGAGGAGGAGGAAGGCAACGGAGATGGATGGCAGGTAAAAGGTTGAAGCAGAGGAAGCGGAGCAGCTGTAAGAATGAAGGGGTGGGCAGCGGGGGAACAGGTGTCACTCCCACTGACGGGCTGCCACTGTGGCCCCCCACCCTGACCCACCTGCACCACCTGCACACCCACGCGGGGTAGCGAGGATAGCGGTGGTTAGGAGAGCACCCATCCCTCACCTGTTCCGAGCCCCACGCCTACCTTCCTCCTCTTCCTCAGATGGCACTCGAGCCTCAGCTCAATCTGGCTGCTGGGCCCACAGACTGACATACAAACAAGCACACATGTGCTCATTAGCACACGCAAATATCTGTACATATTCATAAGTGTGCCGCCATGGGAATGCTTGGGATTGCATGCAAACTAACACATACAAACATCTTTGCTCTGCTTAAGTACACATTTTCTTGACACGGTGCTTCTCTTTATACTGTGCTCTTATCAGATCAAGCTGCACAACCATCTGCAAAACTAATAAAACTGAATTCAGGAACTATACATTGTTCCTTTTTATCATTTTTAGGTGTTGTGTACTACCAAGGCGGATGTCAGTCTAGAATGTCTTAAGTGTTACAGTTTTACTTTGGGTTGGGACCATCTACTGGATTACATTAGAGCACAAAGCTGGAGGTGGTTGCTGCGATTACAGAGATGAAGCTTTCAGGGTCGTTGGCAACGGCAGACCGTCAAAATACATCTTTTATCTTTAGTTTTGGTTTGATTAACTAATTATTTAGTCTATTCCTGTCAGAGTCCAAGGCGGCATTTTAAAAAAGTGGTGTAATCCAAATGTATTAATTTATAATAATATCAAACAGAGAAAAGAAGCAAATCTTAGCCTCGTCTGTGACTATTCTTTAGGGCTGTCCTCGCTTAATAGTCAACTAACACTCATACGATTTTGTCAACAAATTCATTCATTAAGTGCCTTTTAATTTTGTTTCAATGCTTAATTTCTTATGAAGTAGATTATAGAGTATTGTATTTTCTATAAGGTTACTTATCTATACTATGCATCACATCTCGTGCTTTCTTTTGCTGCTGTGACACTTCTATTTCCCAGAGTGGGATCAATAAAGTTCATCTTATCAAGACGGTTCATTTTCTGACAGTTGATCAACTGTTTAATCGACGACAAAGAGAAGCAACAAGATAATAACGATGATAATGGAGTAATCATGACCCCGCCGTGGGCTCATTTGTTTATAGTAATCATGTCGGATCTAATTATAGTAATATAGCGAGGTTTTAAAAAATATGACATGCAACGTCTTCATGAGGGATCAGTATGTTAATTAATAAATCAATCAATATCAAAACCTCAATATCCAATGACTGTATCCACCCATATATCTGTCCGTCCATCTGTGTCCAATCATGACATGGCCTTCATCACCTTCTTCTCTTGACGCTGGTGGCGTAACAGGACAGAGGGATGTGCAGGTGTGTATAAAGCCCCCCCCCCCACCCCACACACACACACACACACACACACATACCTCTCTGCCCTCATATCCCTCCTCCACTTCCCTCCCTCCGTTGCCGTGGCGAGGAGGGCAGTAATTACTCTGGTGTCAGCGTTGCTGGGTTCGACTCCTCCCCCGGCAAGGGGCGGCGGGCATCCATAACCCATCGTCCTGCCACGGGGTAAACGCCGGGCCATCCATCACGCACCCACTTGACAAATACCTTCCATAATAGAAGTTTATTTTTATGGGAGGCTGAATCAAGGACTTTCCCATGCATACAAAAACGTGTCAGAATTATTTATGGCTTGTGCTGAGACGCACAATATGTCATATCAAAGTCCCATCCCGCTTGCCGGCGCTGCTGCAAGCTGCCGGCGCCCGGCCTGTCGATATCTCCGCTCGCTATCAATAATGTGGAACACCGCCACGATAAGCCTCGGGATTCGGAGGTCATACTCGACACGCGCAAACGCACACACATGGGAGCGAACGCACACACAAACAAAAACATCACATGCATACACAGACAGAGACATGCAGAAAAAAAAAAGAAGAACTCACACATCATGACATACGTCGATGTGTTTTCAAATGCATATCAAACCAAGGCAAACATTTCCGCCTGGTTACACACAAACACACACACACACACACACACACACACACACACACACACACACACACACACACACACACACGAGACTCGCTCATACACGCACGGACAGGGAGGGGAACGTAAAAACACACAGCTGAGATGAGAACATAAATTCATGCATTCCCACATGTCATGCTCTTAGGCAATGAAACAAACATGCCTTTGCACTTACACATAAAATCACAAAACAATAAAAAATACCAATCTCTGCATGAATCAAGTTTTATTTTGCCCGTAACATTTATTTTTCCTTTACCGTCAGCTCCTCCCCCAAAACTATAAACAGTTACCCAAACAAAGATGTTCACGAGGCTGAACTTGACCCTCTGCGTGGCGCGAAGGACCGCGGACCTCCGTCAGTCAGTCAGTCAAAATCAACGGCAAGGTCAGGCGAAAACAATACGGTCTGGACACGAGGGAGCGAGGCTGATCTATCCAACATGTCTTTGTGTACGTGTGTGTAAAGTGTGTACGCGCGGCGGTGTGCGCTAGCATAATCTCCGACAGTGCGGGGGGAAAAAAGAGAAAGAATAAGAAAGAAGGAAAACATAACAACTTAAAGGAAATCCCTACACTGCAGCCTGCAAATCTGAGAGCTGTCAGTCAGTGTGAGTGGCAACCCCTTTCGCCCAGAGAAACGGCAATAAATTGGGTTTCCTGATAAGGCCCCGCCATTCACCGGCACAACGTCTGACCGAGAGGAAGAGGAAAAATGAGCTGCTTTACCGTAGGCCACTTGAGTGCTGTCAATCAACATGACTGGCAGGCTCACATGTCGCCAGTGGAGAGAGCAATAGAGGGAAAAAATAGATTAATGTACAGAGGAAGGAGCGGTGAGAGAGGGAGGAGAGAGAGAGAGAGAGAGAGAGAAAGAGAGAGAGAGGCAGCATTAAGCCTGGCTGGGAGAAAATGAATAAATATGATAAATATGATAATTGAAATGATGAGATTTTGGTACTTGGTATTGGATTGCGCTACGTGCCCAAAGGGATTAGTCCTTCACTCACTGTCATGTTCAGCCATTCTGTCCCCTACTCACACACACACACACACACACACACACACACACACACACACACACACACACACACACACACACACACACACACACACACACACACACACACACACACACACACACACACACACACACACACACACACACACACACAAAAAACACTGAGCGCCCATGCATGCTTACAGCAAGGAACACAAAATGCGTACATTTAACGCAACAATCTAATTTCACCATGTGGGTTGTTGTTTGTGTAAAACTCTGAGGCAGCAAGAGGTGATAAACCTTTAAAAGTAGCAGTCTGCGGATCCACCGACAGAGAGAGAGAAAAAAAAAAGGGAAAATAGTGAAAAACAGCGTCGGTAGCAGCGGGAGAACTTTGTCCTGTGAAGACAGAAGATGTATGGCTCAGGGGAGATAGTAGCAACAGTAAATGATTACCTTTTTACAAACTGGGCCTTTGTAATAAAATGCGTAGGGGGGAGTATTATCAATTCAGCCGCCCGGTGAAGATAGCATTTCTGAAGCCACGGCGAGGCTGATCCCTATCTAGAGAGGAGCCCGAATCTGTATTCCTCACTACGAGTCCAGGAGGGAGAGGGGTCTGAGACCTGTATCGTGTTTGTGTTGTGTGCATGTGAGAGAAAGTGAATGTGTGTGTGTGTGTGTGCATTTCACTGAGAGAGACATCCGTTAAGGCCTCTTATGCCTGCAGGCCCAGTCGTGACAGAACCAAGATCTATTTTCTTACTCCCACAAACGGAAAGACATGCAAGAGTGTGTGTTTGTTTGTTTGTGTCTGCCTGTATTCGCAGCAACAACCCACATACGCACGCAATCTCTTTTACGTGCAAACATACACACTTAGTCCTTGGGGGCAAAGAACTATAAGATTGGAGATGTAGTCCTGTGTGAAACTGCGCGCGTGTGTGTGCGTATGCATCTTCAACACAGTACGTGCGTGTGTGTGTGTGTGTGTTTGCGAAGCTGAGATGCTCTGCTAGATGTCTGATTCTGGAGGAAGACACTGACAGACGACATTTATACACACACACACACACACACACACACACACACACACACACACACACACACACACACACACACACACACACACACACACACACACACACACACACACACACACACACACAAACAACACTTGTCTGATAGCAGTCAAACAGGAGTAGAAGACAGACAGACAGACAGACAGATAGAGAGACGGATAGCGTGGCAGAGCCCAGAGTCACATCACTCACCCACCGACAACACACACACACACACACACACACACACACAAACGGCAAGACATCATAACGCACGCAAACACACAGCACCAGAAGAAAGAGGCAGAAAGCGAGCTGATGTACTGAGAGAGTAGCACGGGGTTCGGTTAGAAAGAGATAGCAGTGTAGCCTGGGGCTTTAAAGCGAGCTGTTGAATCGTGGGATATTTATATGAAGCGGGGTGACCGATGATGTGACACTTGCGTGTGCGTGTGCGTGTGTGTGTGTGTGTGTGTACTCTTCACACACATGAAACACCACGGCAAACCCCTCGATCTTCAACAACCGGTAACAGTTAAACCAGTTCCATTCAGACTTCATTAATAAAAGTACACAATTTATTTAATTGAAAATAAATATTTGGTAGAAAATAAATATTAATGAAAATTGTGATACGACACATTTATAACAGAAAGCCTGCTTTGTAAACATGGGGCATGGAGGTTTTAAACACTCCATATCTCATAGTAGGGACTAAAGTATGCGGTTTCTGCTTGTCCCCAGGCATTGTGGGAGTGCAACACTAACAGCTGGCATACACCTTTAAAAACCATCTGCATGGCAGGACATAACAATCGAGATGACCCTTAAAAAGTTAACAAGTTCAATAAAGTGTTAAATGTAAGTTAAATTTAAATATGAGACGCATTTCACAACTGACATGAAATCTTCCACGGAGAACATGTATCGCTGAAATTACAGGAGTTAAAGGCTGTTATCCAAAGTGACTTACAACAAGTGCTATGAAGTGAAATAGACACGTCCACCAGCTGACCAGGCAACCCACGCACACTCTGATCGCCACCTTTAAAAAGAGCAGAGTGGCCGGTTCAGATCCTCATCTCGACAAAAATACAGCACACAACTCTGCTATGGAAACACAAAAGTCCCCCCCCCCCCCCCTCTATCCTCCTTATTCTCTTTTTTCGCCTTTTTTTTCACAGGTGTCAGAAGAGATTTCATGGCCTGTGCGTATGTGTGAATTTGCCACACCCCTTTTGAGTGCTAATTTACCCTTTTAGGTTTAATCTCCCAGTGAGTGGCTTTCCTCGCCCTTTAATTAGGCTATGGGGAGTCGACACCAACACTAAACACACACTTAGACTTCGAGACACACACACACAGACCATTTCTTGCTACCACACACACACACACAGACACACACACACACACAGACACACACACACCCACACACTCACACACACACACACACACACTCAGAAGCTGCAGTCCCAGACTTGAGACACGCTTTGCTAAGACAGTCCTCATCAGCCCTCTGTGGGCCTCTTTCACACTCTGGCTCCCCTCAACTGCACCAGTCACCAAGACAGGACAGAGACTTAAAAAAAAAGTGAGATGGGAATAAGAAAGGAAGAAGAAAAAAAAAAAAGTGAGATATTCTGCACTTGTGAGAGCTACAGAGAGAGGTGCTGGTGGTGAAGGCGTTCATCTCTGAACCCTTTTTCCATTTCAAATCTATTTGTCAAGTTAAAGCTGCATTAAGCCACATCAGGTTTTGGCAGCAGGAGATAGATGTTTGAATTTTTTTGAAGTTTAAAGACGTCACTGCTTATACATTTTCTAACAAGATTTTGGCGGTATGTGCACTCATTGAACCAAAATAATGTGGTGAAAACAGATCGGGCACAGGCTTTGAATTTACACTCATTAGTTTCAGCACTAAGTTTGTGATTTAGGCGGAAAGCAAGAGTATTTTTCCACATAAAACTGTTGCTCCGTGGCCTTTTTTTTGGTATCTTTTGATGAACATTGTTGTAGCACTAATAAGTACGCCAGAAGAGCTTTCACGGTAAAGTACTGTTGGGCGTTTTGGAGAGAAACGTCTGAGCTTTATCAATCCGACAGAAGAAAAAACAGGCACATCTCTGCTCTCTGGGTCGTCACCCTAATTATCTTCCTTCTTCTCCATCTACAAGTGCATTTCGTACACCACCACCTGTACCAGAGCTTAACTTAACACTGAAACTCCCTCTTTTTCTTCTTGTTCTCCAAACACATTTACCCAAACAAAACTGGGCACTAAAGAGGGAAACACAATAACAGCAGTGGTGATAGTGGCTTGTTATGTTGGAAATAAGAGGGCACTTAATTGGGGTCTGATAGTCTAACAGGCAGCCCCTCTGATTACCAACTCTGCACATTGGCTTAAATTAGCCCGCTGATGAGCAGCCAGGGGATTCAATTATGCTGGGGGGAAAAAAATAAGGGGCCCTAATAGGACACTGTATCAGAAAACATGGGATTGGGCTGGGCTAAAGTGTTGGTAATTGGTTGTTTAGTTGGGAAAGTTGAGCCTTTTGGTAATTAGAGATGCAGAGACGTTTGGAGAGCCACCAAACAGAAGACACACACAGAGGCGAAGGAGGCGAAGGAGGAAGACAAGGGTCCTTGGCACAGCATAAAAAGGGCAAAGGTCGTGGTGGAGATCTCAGAAGTGCACTTCAGCCAATGAGGGTGTAGATCAGGGAAAACATGTTGGTACTAGGAGCTGTGTTGACTCAGTAAAGGTCAAGATGGGGCAAGCCGGGCTGAAAGTGGAAATCAGCAGTCTGGCCCCGTCTCGCAACATGTTCTCCTTAACAATTTCTTCTCTTCTTTTTCTTTTTTTATTAACTGAACTTTCACATCAATACCATCTTTCTTTCTTTCTGTCTCGTCTTAGACAGGTTAGCTGTTAGCCGTAGCTAGATATTGGACAGTGTCTGAATTGAGGGAGAAGGAGGATTGAATTATGGATGAGTCTTTAAAGCAGCCGGCGGCCTGTCTGGTCCCATACTCACTGTCCCACACAGGAGGAGCAGCCCTGCCCGCGAGCATCCCCACCACACGTCACTCACACGGGGTGTGTGTGTGTGTGTGTGTGTACATCTCTCTGAACACCGTATGTACACACGAAAGCCCGCCGCAGTGCTCCGACAGACATTCTTGCAAACATATAGCAAATGTTTTCCCCTTTCATCTTTTGATTAAAAAGAAAGACGTTAAGCATTTGAAGTGTGCGCTGACACATCATGAACAATCCCTTTAGGATGTCGGAAGAGTGGTCGTTTATTTAAATGATAGCCACGATTCACTCTGGGGAATTGGTGTAGCGCATCCAAACAAAAACTGGCTTTCTAGGAAAAGGAGTTTCAGTGTTTGAGCTGGAGTCTCAAAAGAAGACGTTTGCTCACTAACTACATAAACCAGTTCAGAAAATTACGACTTTGTAGCTACATTTCGTCAATATGTGTGGTTACAGAACTATTTACTGTTGTCCTTCACGCGCCCTTGATCATCCAACTTTCTATCATCCAAATGTAGCAACCTACTCGAGACTGTTCAGCTGTGCCCTACATAGACCATCTGCAACTTTTGAGAATAGTGCAACATAAGCAAGCAGAAGGGAGCGTATATCATCAATCTGCCTCAAGTTTTCTGACAGTGACAGAACTTGAGGCAGAGGTTGACCCAGTCCGTCAGCGACGCTACACTTACAGTCATCATTTACCGTGTGGGAATCCCCCCCCCCCCCCAAAAAAAATAAATCTGTCTGCGATGGCCTAAAGGTGACGGGAACACAATGCAACCGTTACTTCACATTCGGAGCGGCCAGAAACCTCCTGCCCCTCCGTCTCCGCACTGATTGGATGCGACCTGTCAGTCAAGGCTCTGAATGGCCGCTAAACGGCTCTCGGATTGGTGCCAGGAGGAAAGGCATGGAAGACGAGGATGAAAGAAAAGGCTGTTTGTTGTTGCTGATGGGTGATAAATGCAGCCAGTTGGAGTAGTTTTCACGCTCATTGGAGCAGGTCATTATGCAGGAATTGCTGCTTGCTCGGCCCTAACCGGCACCGTGTTGGTTTACCGAGACGCCTGCAACCGACGGTGTGCATTTTCCCCTAAAACCGCCCCCCCCTCCTCCTCAAACACACACCCCTTGTTGCAGGTCTCCTGAGACACACTGGCACTGAGCAGCTGCTTCTCAACTGTAATATCTAAAAGACTACGTGCGGAGTGTGTGCATGGAAAAAGGCAGAAGAGGGATACAAGAGGAGTTCAAACCGATTCACTTCAGTCCTCGAAACGTGAGCCACTCAGGACCAGATGAAGCTGAAAGGTGTTCCTCCACGAGGGAGTTCTCCAATTAACACCCCAACACTGGCCCGAGCTAATCTACAAGTTTCTACATGCAGGCTTGCTGAGGTCGCTTTGTGTGGTCGGAAAAGAATTAGACGTAATGGACACAGAATAACAAACACAGGCTTTGGGTCTGTGTTTGTTATTCTATTGTCCATCAGTAGTGAGTGTTAAGTTAAGTTTCAGGCCATTTTTATATAAAGCTCAATTAAGCCATAGGTTCTCCTTTCTTTAGGCTTCCTGCTAAGCCAACAAATGCCTCACTGTTGACTTTGTAAGACAGAACTCAAAAAGAACTAAATCTAGGCTGTGACAGCATCGGCACAATGAGCCACCCCGTTAATCTGGCACGGAACAGAATGCCTTTTTTTTTTTTTCATGAATGCCTATCATGTGAAAGCAACATAAGGACGGTGACACGAAGACGCAGGTTCATCACTAACGCTGACGACTTGATGTCCTATAGGTGTGTTGGTTTTTTTTCTTCAACCTACTGAGATGCATTGTTTCACATATTTTTTTGACACAGAAACGTGTCACATATAACACATTGTTATTAGAAACAGATGTTGATTTTATCGTCGGCGTCTCTGGATTCTTTCACAACGTCGACACAGTGTCACATGCGCCGGGATACCAGGACACATTTGCATGACATACACACCTGTCCTCCACAATTCCACACGCCGCTGTAACACAATACGCAAGTAAAACTCAGGAGAGTAATGTTTCATTACATGACGAACAGAAGGTGAAAGCGAGGGAGGGGAGCTGGGGGAGGCACACAGATGCATAACTTAAGTAAAAGCCATCCAAACCCATATTTGTTTACAGATTTGTTTAATAAGGACAAAATATATGCAAACAAATGAATTTGCCTGTGGTTGTAACTGTGTATTAAGATCATCACTTACAAGGCCAGGTCTCCTCTAGCCCTCCACAGTAGCCATCCATCATGCATTATTAAGGAAAATAGAATCTGCATAAAGCAGCAACAATGCCTAGAAGAAGTTTATTTATTTATTTGGTTTTTTATCTTTTTAGGCGCTAAGCAGCAGATCCGAGTACTCGGTGGCTGTGAGCTAATTACAAAGCATTTGATCGCTATGCCTGCGAGATGTGCAATTATAACCTTGGTTGAAAATATAATAAGGGAAATATTTCACAATTTAAAACGGTGGGATGATGATGCCCCGACAAAGCTAATGGCATCTCACCTGCGTGTACGTCTCATAGGTTTTGGAACAGGAGGCCCATTTAACAAAGCCATCGCCCGGCAACCGCAGCGGACGTCACTGGAGGGAGGCAGCAGAGAAAGAGGGAGATATGCCACTTCCCAAAGCTGCTCCAGTCAAAGCGTACTTGCAGCATTTTAACTAGAAAGAAAGTTCTAGCAGACGGGTAATTTAGCAAAGTCACAGCGCTCCGAGGTACCTGTGGCTCCGGTTCTGCTGCAGTGCTATCTATGCCGAGATCACACAGCCACCGCCACCTCTCTCTGGCATATCTCTCCGCAGATCGCGCGGGGAAGACAATTGTCATTACCATTTTATTAAAATGTGTCCCATCAGCAACATTTTCCCCTCACATATCTAACCTCCTTTTTTTCCCCCCCTTCTTCTTTTTTCTCTCCCCCCTCTAATTCTAATCATCATTCCCCTCCATCACTTGCTGGGTCTAATTCCCTCTCTTCTTTCGTTTGCAAAGGACCTCTGCTTTCATCCTTGAGAAGGGCTTTAATTTGAAGTGCGACGCTGAATAAAGAGGGGAAGAGAGAGAGAGAGAGAGAGAGAGAGAAAGAGAGAGAGCAAGAGAGAGTGATATGGAAAGACAGAGCAACGGTGGAGACGTTCGGGTGTCAATCAATCCGGCGCGAGGGGCTGCAAGGGCCTGTGACTAGGGTGCGTTTGATCTGTGTCTTTCAAAGGGGGAACAGCGGGAAGGGCCATCACAGATGATTTGCCTCTCGCTGCTGGCCCTGGTGCCACTCTGACAGAGAGCAATCACAAGCAGGTTAATTCAACATCTACCTTCTTAATCTTTTTTTCCCCTGTCTCTTTCTTTTGGTCCCGTTCTGTCTACTTAGATGAACCACTGCTCTTTCCACCCCCCCCCCCCTCTCTCTCTCTCTCTTTTTCTCTCTTTTGATGGAGGGAGAGATCAGGGATGCACTTTCAATGCCTTTTCAAAGCCCCTATGCTTTGATTGCTTTGGTCTTAATCAGGTAAAGCGTGGCCGATTTTCGGCAGACCTGCAATAGTTTATTTACGTGTCGCTCCCACGAAGCACCATTTTGTTGTTGTAATGCATCAATGAAAGCGAAGTAGGATCAGTAATTTCGCTTTGGAAATTGGTGCGGGGAATAATTTTCTTCGAGGGTAAAGAGACACCATCGGCTGCATTTTTGGATCGTTTCTTTTGCTGTCAGTCTTTGGGTTCATATCTGTGGTTGTTTGGCGTGACTGGAATATGAATCAAAGCGTGGTGATGACATCTTGAAAACATTGCTGCTTAACTTGACTGAAAGAGGAGGATGTGTTTCCTCAAGATGAACGAAGGATGATGCGCGTTCCAGACAAGATCTGACCTTCGCTCATAACACCGAAAACTGAAACTGTACAGGACAGTGTTTGCTATAGCTGGGTGGACTCCCGGTAACATCATGAGCACCTTTAAGATGAAGCCACAGCAGTTATAGAGAAATCTCCTTCTTTGGTATAACTGTTGTGTTCTCAAATGACTTAGAAGACCACACAAAGGAACAGAATGAATCTTCCTTACCAAAGGTCAGCCGTGCATGAGGACAAACAGAGGTGAGGGAAATTCTGGAGTGAAAGGGTAAGAAGAAGGTGTGCTTTGGTTAAAGGTGAGAGGGTATGGAGAATATGAAGGAGGGAGGCGTTTCTAAGAGCAGGTGAAGGTAAAAAGGTTGTGCTCGGAGGTTAGGACATGGAAGTAAAGGAGTTCAGAGATAGAGAGCTGGTCATTGAATTTGAGGAACAGAAATTATACCAAGAATAAGCCCGTTTGAGAAATTAAAAAAAATAAACTTTTCAGAGTCAGCACAAAAGACACAACTCCGGCTCCATTCAGTTTGAACAGGAAATAAACCACAGTATACTTCCAGTAATGTCCCTGCATGGCCTCTTCCCCGTGGTGATCCCCTCCAACTCCACTGCTTTTATGTAAGGTCAAAGGGATAACAGGATAAAGGCTGTCCTCTCTGCTCCTCTGAAGGACAAGCACTCGGCCGATTGGATTTGGTGGCCTTCAAGGACAAAGGAAGAGCACGGGGATACAAAGGAACCAATAGTGGAGGAACACGATTTCATCTGTCTCTATGGCCTGAGTGATTGGCAGGGACCGACAAGACCAGCTATCTTTGAGTGCTGCCTCTTTGTGTCTGGGTGCCCTCCATCAGCATGGAACAGCAAGAGTCGAGCCGTTGAAGAAAACACACTCAAGGGTCCTGGAAGACCTGACCTCAGCGGGACGACGGCGCGTGGGCAGGGTTACAGGGGCAGCCAGGTGGTTTGATTCAGGGGAATGATATCACATGTTCATTTGTCTGTGGGTATATATATATGTGTGTGTGGGTTTGTGTGCACATTACACATCGGAAGCATGCAATGACGATGAGAGAGGCTAGAAGTTAGAACAGGGAAAGTGGTCGAGTTCAAATTCTTGGAACAGCAGAAATAAGCTGCCCATCAGCATGGCACTTAAAGGCGCAGTCCAGTGTTTGGCGCCTTGCTCAAGGACACCTCTGCAGTGCCCAGGAGGTGAACTGGAACCTCTCCATCTCCCAGTCCACACATTAGATACATATATATATACAAATTGAACAATTAGTTACCTGCATGCAGGTAGGCGAGGTCTGGGTTCTCGATATCAGGGTGACTGGCCTTCAGGTGGTTGCGGAACTCCATGGGAGAGTTGGTGGCGTGGTTACATTTGGGGCAGTTGTACATCTTCACGCCCTCGTGCTTGCCCGTGTGGAGAATGTGCTTCCGGATGTTCTCAGCACAGTTGGATCTAAGGGAGACAAAACAAGAGATAAAAGGCCTCATTCCTTTTTTTGGTAATAGATTAGAAGAAAAAACAAACAAAGATGAGAGTCACGAGGGAGAAAACACAAGATAAACACTTGGCAACTTTCCCAAGGAAAGGTTTGCTGTGGTAACATTTCATTTTGTTGCGATGATGACGCGCACACACACACACACACACTTGAAAAAAACTCCAACTGGGCTTTGGAGCTGAGGGAGCAGCAGTGTTTGGACAGACTCTCGCCTAAATCGCCTAAATACGCCTCTGTGAAACAGGCCCCTCAACCGGCAAAAAAAGACGAAAGACCGGAACAGGGAAACACAACTTGTTACACAAACAATATTTACATCATGCAGAAGTCTTTGACATTCTGCCATGCTCTTCAGGTTCAGTGTCTAAAGGTGACGGTGGGAGCAGTGGGTGATGCCTGCTGCGAGACTGCACGTGGATCAAGAGGCCTACCGAGTGCACTAGAGGTATCTGTCATGCATTATGTATCTTTGGCAAATGTATGAAAGGTATAGAAATAGTGGTGTGTGTGTGTGTGTGTGTGTGTGTGTGTGTGTGTGTGTGTGTGTGTGTGTGTGTGTGTGTGTGTGTGTGTGTGTGAGTCTGCGGGTCTTTGGGCTGGTCAGATAGGGCAGGCCAAGCAGTGAGCTACTGCAGGGTGTACGATGTAATGATGTCAGCTCAGAGAGTCACACACAACCCTCTGCTGATTAATGATGCTGCTTGACCTGCTCCCAGGCTCTATCTAAACCTGCCCACGAACACACACACACACACACACACGTGTTGCTGACGCCCTGAATGGGCAAGACAAACACGCACATACATACATACATACATAGACATGAACAAAATCCGACTGTAGTTTGCGCCAACATAAAACAATCTCTGATATGACACAGGTGCAAATATACAGACATGAATCCCCCTCCCCCCCCCCCCCCCCCACACACACACACACACACACACCATACACACTATAGGGCAAACACATAATGCATCATGCAAGCAAGCATGTGCAGTGTAGAACACAGTTTCATACACACACACATAAACACACAGCATCATGTGTTGATGGATGGGGCACTCGTGCTCAGTTTGGACCTGACATTCTCGGACAGTATAATACGCAATTACTCTCCCTTATCACCTTGGCCGGGACAATAAAGCCTCACAGTGCCATAGCTCACGCCGGCCAAGGAGAGAATTTGTTTTCACTTTTGCAGAGACACCTCTCTCCATCACAGGGCCACAGACCAGCCCAGCTCCACCGGGGCCTTAAAATAAGAAAAGAAAAAGTAGAGCGGGCCCTCACTGGGTTCTGTTCACGCTGTGTGAAACGCATAAGCACCAGCCACCGGTGGACAATGAGGGCTCTTCACTAAACTCAACACTACAGCCGGTTTGGGGCGCCACGCTCTCAACCGAAAAGCAGTAACCCACAGCAATGTAGAAATGTCCCGAGACCGACCAGATGACTGGTTAACATCACACCGTGTGATTCACAATGTATCGAGTTCATGCTTTGTGTCAAGAGAGGTCATGCGCTGACTCACAGGATGTGATGTCATTGGATTTCTGGTTCGTTCGAAATTAAGCAGAAGAAGAACCAGGCAAAGCAGTGATCGCCATAGGGAATCAACAGACGAATAAAAGATGATAGCATAATATGAAAACCATAAGGATAAACCATAATATCAAGTGTAAAGACTGCGAAGACCCGGACAAATTTAAAGTATCTAAAAGAGTCAGATTTATGTTGCCTGAGGGTGCATATATATGTACATACCTCCTAATATTTACGCATATTTTCAATCAGAAGATTGGCACACACTGTTGTGATTGCATCACTAGCTGGACTAAACAGGTTCACAGACAAATCATGGCCACTATCTATTGACTGTTCGTCTGCCTAATGGAAAAACAGGCCGACGTAAGAACTTAAACTGTCACAGCTCATGAATTACCGCAAATCACGCTTCCAGAAAAAAAAAAGCAAAGAAAAAAAAAAAAAGCATTTTACACTAAAAGTGAACCGATTTCTTATTCGAAAAGTAGGAGCATAAAGAGATAAAATTGGAAGCGGAGCTAAAAGGTTCTAGAGAGAGCGCGGGTGGATTCCTAGGGGGGCCATGCTATCTCTCAGATATGGTAATGCCGTAATTGTCATATTAAAACAACACAACGTGCATTTAGGAGTCAGCAGGTGTCACAGTTAGTGGAAGCCCACACCAGCCCTCCTACAATACACCGTATTAATTAGTCCAACACTGTTTCAACTTCCTCCCCCATCCACGCACTCACCATGGGAATCAGCCACACTGATGCTCAATGGATGCATCACCTCTTCTCTGCCGCTTTCTGTCTCGCTCTCGCTCTTATTTCAGCCATTTCCATATTCCTCCTCCCAACGAGTGTATGGTAATGGGAGAGGTGTAATTGAGAGGCGCTTCGTTAGAGGAGATTTAAATGTGTCTCTTTGTGTGTGTTAAAAGTTGGGAGGGGAGGGATGGGGGGGGGGGTGTGCATTTGGATCATTGGTGCTATTTGGATCTTCTTCTGCCAAGGAGGCCCAGTTATCATCATTAATGTCTCCCCCCCCTCTCCTCCCTCATCTCTCCCTTCACTTTACAAGGTCGCAAACCTCCCTGGCATTGACAGCGAGCGTGTCATCCTCAAAGCCGCCATCGCCTCGGAATTGAAATGGTATTCTAACAGGTAGATTGAAACATGAATGCCGCGGCATTCAATAAACAATAATAGCCCCGGACGAATGGTAGCGTGGCAGGAGTCAAAGGCTACATATCAATTAAGACGGCTTAAGATGCCACTGTGGCTTTAATGAGAAAAAAAAGAAAGAAAAAAAACCCCTCCTCATTGTTAACAATATAAGTGATTCCTTAAACAGTGAAGTAAAGAAGTTTTCCGGTTTGCATAAATAGCTGGAGAATTGACTATCATTAATTGACAGCCCAGGACTCCCAGTGCAATATCATTAGAATATTTTTACCACTATTCCCCAACTATAATTATCCCCCTCTATTATCCGTCTCTGTCTGAATAGGAGATGAGTGGCATTTGATAGATCATTCCCTCCCTGCTCATTTACATGCATTTGAGGAGCAGCGTTGATGGAGATCCCATTGTGTGTGTGAGTGGGAGCCGTAGATGCCGTCCCTGCCGTGTAATATTTACGTTTTATTAGTGGAATTCAGACTTTATACCTGTAAAACGGATATAAATATTCTCTCTGAGCAAAGAACTGTCAGTGACACAGCCGCTTCATTTGTCTCAGACCTAAATAAGTCTCAACCTCCGCGCCACAATTATTTCATAAGCTTACAACCGAGAAGGTCAAACGCGCCCACCCATCTCCTCGCTCCTTATACCGTGGTCTCAGGCCACCAGGGTTTTAAACATGTATTCAGTGTGTAGAAGCAGGGCGGAGGCGAGGGCCCCTCCCGGCTGTCTGAGGCCCCCACATTCAATTCCTCATCCTCACATTAGTAAGCCAGCGGGGCGTTTCCCCAACCTCTTCCTCCTCCTCCTCCTCCCACCTTGCCTCCTCCCCTCCTCCCCCCCCTCGCCTGCCCTCTGGACCTCTCAGAACCCCTGGGGCCACCAAAATGTTAATTGGGCTTCTAATTTACTGTTTCATTTGCTGCTAGCTGTAATGATCATTAAGTATCAGTAAGGGAACAATGGGGTGGGGAACGTTTGACTCGTACTATGTACCGTATCTGTGATACTGGGGTTAGTCTGCTGTAGTGGTTTGATATGGGACCAAAATTTGCCCTCAGGGTAAAAAAATAAATCAGCCAATTTAAATAATTAGCATTTTGTTTTCCAACACTATGAGCCTTTGACCCAGTAAGTTTAATGAGCCATTTGAAAAGGAATCAACAAATGTTTGCAAGATGGTGTCTTCTTCATCTTGTTCTTTTTTCTGGGGTTCTGAGATTTCGTGTCCTGAAAGGTACAACATTTTTGTCTCAGCACGAATGGAATTCTGGGAAAATCGACAATATCTTGCAGCAAATTTAATGTAGACTATCGGCAGTTCAAATCTTACAAGACGAGGAACCAAGAGCCATGCTAGCGGCTCTGTGAGGATGTACTTGGGCACCAGAGCATGTTAACATGCTCACAATGAGAATATGTATATTGGTATATTGTTTACAGTGTTCATCATCTTAGTTTAGCATGCTAGCATTTTCTACTAAGCACTAAAAACTAATTACAGCTAAGGTTGATGGGAATGTCATTAGTTTTACAGGTATTTGGTCTTAAACCAAAAAACATTTGGACCAGAGGATGGCCCTCGATGAAAAGTCAGTGGATCACCAGCGTCAGTGGGATTCATCCAATAATCTTTGTTATTATTATTATTATTATTATTATTATCATAGATAATT
Source organism: Pholis gunnellus (assembly GCF_910591455.1). NCBI lineage: Eukaryota > Metazoa > Chordata > Actinopteri > Perciformes > Pholidae > Pholis > Pholis gunnellus. The sequence continues at coordinate 8,530,470 of NC_136534.1, forward strand.
TAGTCTGAAAAAAAGAGGTGGACTGACCGTCAGTGCCACCCCCTGGAGCCATGCCGCTAGCTAAAAATATCAACCGGATATTGGGCACAAATGTTCTAGTTGAATTCGGAGTGCACATATTAAAAGACAAGATGCAGTTTTCCCATGCTACTAGATGACACAAAAATCTTCAAAGCGTCTTATATGCATGTTAAATCAAACAAAACCCATCCACCGGTCGCTCCTTAATTGATACGGTGACGCGATACTTTGTGATAACTTTAGGTACAAGGTGAGCTCATCCTTTGATAATTGCAAAATAATAGCCTGACTACAATTATTACGTCTCAGCATTTCATTTTTACTAAGTTGGACAGCGTACAAAAGACTTATGGAGTCGAGCGCTTCACTGCAAGCGGAGCAGGTGTAGCAAGCTGCCGAAATGACTTTGTCACAGAGGGGAAAAAAGGAATGAACAGTACATCTAAAACCAATGATGGGTTTGAGATCATTCCCTTTCACACTCTTCTGCCACAACCTGGCGAGCAAGCGCAGGATGAGAGAAAGAGAGAGAGAGAGAGAGAGAGAGAGAGAGAGAGAGAGTCCAGGGGAGACGGAGGGAGAGAGAGATAGAGAGAGATGGAGATGTGCAACGCCAGCCAAAACTTTTTCAATTTCACCGACAATTTCCTGTGTAATTACTGATCTGGTATGATGGTGTTTTAATGACAGGGACCTGCCAGTGACAGTGACATTGTGTGTGTGTAAGAGAGAGTGTGTGTGTGTGTATGTGTGTATGTGTGTTGGGTGGGGGGATCTGGCTGGGCCTGTTGATGATGGCAGAGTGATGAGATGGAGCCGTGCTGTGGAGATTAGACCTGTCTGCCCTCTACCTCTCCCACACACACACACATATACACACACACACACGCACGCACGCACGCACACACAAAGCCTCTCCCATTAACGAATGCCACCCCTCACCCCTCCAAACTACCTTACAATGCCACCTGCTATCTCACCATCACACTCACTCACTTACATACACCGCACAGACCCCTCCTCCCCCTCCCCCGCCTATCAAGCCCCCGATCATCAGTGCCATGGTTGGCGGCCATCAGCGCCGCCAACCATGGACGGGTCAATGAGCCGGTACCTGTAGTCGCACCAGGGGCAGCGGTAGGGTTTCTCCCCCGTGTGAACGCGCTTGTGCCGCGATAGGTGGGACTGCGTGGTGGAGGCGAAGTTGCAGATCTTACATTTGAAGGGTCTCTCTCCTGTGGGGCAGAAAGGCAGCGGTGATGAGACCGAGATGACGGAAATATTTTCACAAACAAAACACACACATAAATATACATACCCCATGTCGAACGCTACAACCTGACATGGTTCGGCACACTGCTTTGCTGGCTTCATAAATCCTAATTTCTTCATTAGTTGCTCATAATGCTATGTTGGATAGTTAAAAGTTGAAATATGTAAATAACTGTTTTTAGTTTCCATGTGAAATGTTGTTGGGGAGTTGCAATTTAAGTGTCAGGTAAAGTTGAAGCACTGAGAGGTATAATATCTGTTGAAGTGTAATTGCTGAACTCTTTTGTCCGCTTACTTTAGGCCCTGTAGGCAGTTACTTGTCCACTTGTGTGTAAACAGTTGAAAGCAGTTGAACCAACAGTTAAGAGTAAGAGAACGAAAGCCGATGAACTGCTATTTAAAAGAGTGAAATCAAATGTCAGTTGAACCGTAAACGGGGAAAGAAATTCAAATTACATTCGAGGCTGAAGTGCTAGAAGTTGAAGTGTGTGCACTGTCGATAGTTTAAGTGTCAGTCGGTTTGTAAGCAGTGACAGCAGTTGGAAGTGCCAGCTGAAGTTTTAAAGCGTTAGTTAAAAGTAAGTAAAAATTAGGTGAATTGTAAAAATATTTGTTAAATGTTTTCTCCCCAGAAAGTTTTCTGTCTGACAGCAGAATGTTTGAGACGTATGAATACATCCTCACGAAATATAATGAGTAAGATTTTGATGGAAGATTTCTATCATTGGATGACGGATGATTACTATATTTGATACATAGCCATTCAGCTCACAGAAATAGTGACTTGATTCTAAATTATAAGGAGATGCTCACAGGGTTACGGTATCAATTTCACTTAAAATCAGTGTTAGGACTGATGTCTGTGGGTGCAAGTTGGAAAATGGTCCAGTTTTGTTCTCTGTGGGAGAATTGTATGTTTTAATTCTTTTGTATTTCCGGACCAGAGTAGAGAGGGTTGTATTTAACTCAACAGCTTCCGTGATGTCAGTGTTTAAACCCTGCAATAAAACCTCTGCCTGCTTTAAGGAGCTGCTAACCTACAGAACCCTGAAGAAGATTATTAACGGGCCATTCCATTGGCTCCTGTAGTGTTTGTTAAAATACAGCTTCAGTGATATTTGCAGGTACTAAACAATGGTGAAATATTGTCCTTAAAAAAAAAACGTGGAACCACAAAACTATTTGCATTAGCAGTGGCGTTTAAAAAGCTGTCAGACAGGAGAACACAGGCCGATCCCTTCATGTGCTGCTGCCTGACAACAGATTCGAACATTCAGCTAAATCGGTGAAATTGACACGTGTCAACACAGGAGAGGAGGACAGAAATTGGCGGTTTTCGAGTGTGTGTGTGTGTGTGTGTCGGGGGGGGGGGGGGGGGGGGGGCAGAGAAACTGAGGAGCAAACAGAAATGAATTATGAAAACCTAAATGAATATTTATAACAGGATTCTTGATCCTTGGGCGCCTGCCAGACAACGGTTAAGAACAGTATTTGTTTCACTATCCCAATTTCCAAAAAAAAGCACTCGTTATTGACAGCCTATCTGAAAAATGCAATTTCCCTAAGCGACAGAATGACATGGTGAAATGATAACTGAAATTAAAAATCTCAGATTCAGTCAGCCACACTGGTACACATGCCTATCACTGACAGCAGCATGTCACACTGATGTGCCTGCGTGTGTATGTGTGTGTGTGTGTGTGTGTGTTTGAGTGAGAAAGACAGCGAACAGTTGCTAAAACTATGTGAAAGAAAATTGTCTGTGGCTGTTCACATCTTGAAGTGTCAATCACCGTCCAAGATTACGAACGTCTGCACAGGTAGTGTGTGTGTGTGTGTGTGTGTGTGTGTGTGTGTGTGTGTGTGTGTGTGTGTGTGTGTGTGTTTCAATTAGTTGTGGACATGAGTGTGTCGGCGTTTACCTGTGTGTTGGCGTCTGTGTTTGGTGAGGGCGTGTCTCGTGCCTCCGGCAAAACCACACAGGTCACACAGATAAGACTTCTCTCCTGTAGAGACAGATTGAGGGAGGGAAAAGAGAAGATGGGTAGAGCATTAGGGTCTCCTGGGTCGGTGAGGAAAAAAAAGACCTTAAAACAAGACAGAATAAGTGAGAGGCAGCAGGAACCTGAGAGGAAAGATGAAGTTTTGTCTCATTTACACTATATTTATTGTATATTAATCCCTGCACTCATTCAAATCCAGATCTCATTCAAGAGGACAAGAATTCTTGAAACTGAATCTTATTTTTTTTTTTGCCAAAACAGAAAACATAAGCAGTCAGACTATCAGACTATAAATGTTTCGATTAAACCGAGTTTACTTGCAAGAGAAAATGGCAAACTGTCAAATTATCCAAATTACCCATTTAAAATTCTGTTGGTTAGTTAGTGCCAACATTTCATTTCTCTCTAAACCGGTGGCTTGTTCACATCCTGTCTGACCATCTCGCCACTCGTGCAGCTTCTCCTGAAAAAGGACTTTGATTGAGAGACGTTGCCGTGTGACAAGACCTCAAACATCACTTTGGTGAGAATGTTGTGAGAAATGAGTGAAATGAAAGCTGTAGATGTAAAAAATAAGACCCGAGGACCTTGATAGACCTTAATAGGACCTTGAAAACAATACCATCCAATCATGCTTTGCTGGCACATAACAGGCTATTTCTAAAAGCTGAAACGGTAAAAGGACATCAAGCGGGATGATAATATGAATTGAGCTTCGTCAACTAAATTAAACTACAAGACAAAACGTTGATGTTTTTAATATGTATTAAGTTTGTTATGTATTCACCTATGTATCGATGTGCATTTGGATCAAGATTATTATGACACACTGTAAATGCAGGATGTGCCATCAATAAAAAAATAAATTGCTACAACCGACCGTTTCATTTCACGAGAGTATGTGAAGCTACACTATTCATGACATTTGTCTTATTTCAGTTGTTTTTCCCCTCCGTCTGCCTCAACGAAATATGGCTCGGTATAATTAATCTGTCACTAATGCTTTTTAATTTCAAAGTCGCATCAACATTAATCAAAAACAAATACAATTAAACAGTGAAATTACAAGCTCAAATATCGTGGGGAGGTAATAAGTGAAAGGTTATTGAAGCAGATTCATGAAATCCTTCAATCCTTTGGAGTGGGGGAAAGCCTGGCGGAGGAAGGAGCGAGCGATGCTTCCTTCACTCAGAAGTACCGCTGAGGTTGCCATTGAGCAAGGCAGCGAGAGCCCAAGTAAAAAAAAAAAGACAAAGACGGGAGAGAATATTGTGTTAATGGAATCGGGAGAAATGTGTCATAAGGAGGAGAAACTGAGAAAAGACAAGACAGACGGAGCAGATGAGCAGCGGGTCTAGTTGGCTAACAGATGAGCCAAGCAGAAGTCACAGATCACTAGTGTATATCCATCAGAGCTCTCACAGCTAACTAATTCCTCCAATCAGATGGATCCGTGTAAATATGTCAAACGGGGGACGGGAAATTGCCAGTGTGGTTTATTGACTGTGATAAAATCTGAAAAGCACCGCTGAACATAATTACATACTTGTCAGAGCCATAAAAATTAGCTTTATTATCAATGGGATGGTTTTGTACAACTTCATTTGGGGGCGATGCCTTCCAGATGGGGAGCGTGGAGAGCTTTTTTACACTCCTCCTCTCTTCCCCGCATCTGGCTCTGTCGTTAACAGCATGATGGCGTCTCTCTCTCTCTCTCTCTCTCTCTCTCTCTCTCCCTCTCCCTCTCCGCCGTGGCACGCGGGCGGTCACACACTCCTGCACACGCGCCGCAACGTTTTTGCGATGAGGCTCACTCAGGGAAACGCACGCACGCGGACGTGCACACAAACGCGCTGATGGAAGGGACGTGCATACCGAGGTTCCAGATATTCCCACGTATGCACATGCACACACACACACACACACACACACACACACACACACACACACACACACATGCACACGCACACGCACACACATATATCAAACTGCATGTGGTGTGCAAGTGACACATTTCCGCACGCCAGCACATACATGGGAGCACTGCGGGCACCACGCGTTCTAGCGAGCAGACGCGCGCTGCATGGGTGTACATCATGTGCAGCCGAGATCCCCATCACTTAAATATTCATCTGAATGCTGATGTTGAACTCCGGCTCCCGCCACACACTGGTAACACATTTGGGTGACTCCTCCAGCTGGGCCTCGGCGGTGCTCTGCTCCTCTTCTGCACAGATAGCAGCTTTCACAGAGTCTCCGCAGAGACAAAGCGGCCTCAAGTTTCCTTCAAAAGCCGCTCGACTGTGAGAGGAGTTTTAATGCAGAGCCACTTAGAGGGGAGAAAAAAAACAGCCTTAAAAAAAGAAAAAAGGTGCATTCGTTAGCCAATTCATACAGGTTCGCTTTTCAACCCCGGCGTAAATGGCCTTTAAAGGAGCAACGTTTTCATATGAACAAATGTCCATTCTGTTACTGTCTGTGGTCGTCTGAAATCCCCCCCTTTACATTTACCGCTCTAAATACCTGATGTCTGATGAAAAGAAAATGGTGTTGAATAAACTTCATCAGCAAACGCAAACCGCAAACCGTTTGCCCAGACAAACTATGTCGGACCATTGCTCATAGAGAGACAACAGGTTTCAGGGCCTTTAATGTGGAATAGTTACTAAAGATCTGGTCAGACCTTTTCCTTCCTCTCAGAAAAAAAAACAGCACTGGTCCCTCCTCCACTCCTCCCCCCCACTCCCTCCCTTCCATCTCTCATTACGCCCGACGCTACAAGACCCCACCACAGAAAAAAAAAATCCATAACCATCGATCCCTGCTACCAGCCGCGGTCGCCACAATTATTCTTGAGGAGGAAACGTTGGCGATAAATTACATGTGTGCTTTTCATCTGCTGCTCTGTGACGGTGAGCCCTCTGAGGACCTGGGTGGGGACAGCGAGGTGGGGGAGTAGAAGAGTGACATGCTGCTGTCAACACCCCCCCACCACCACCACCACCCTGAACATAACATTGACTTCATTCATTCCTGATTCACCTGAACTTCTACCTTTCATCTGTAAACGAATAACACGTAATAACACTTACCTTAAACTTTATACTTATGCAACAATGAGCCTAAAATCACATCCATCCTCCTCAACCTGAAGTCTACTTAACTGAACTCAGTTCTTACTCCAACCTCTGAACTTAAACATCAAACCCTCAAACAAACAAATCAAGCTATAGGTAGAAAAGCATACTAAAGTACAGCGTCAGATACAAAAATATACTCTAAAAAAAACCATTTCCTTCTAATGTGTCTGCACTGAGAGCCCTTAAACTTTTGGGCTTTGGGAATATTGGCTCATCGCTTCCTCTCTTTTGATCCCATGATACAGCTCAGCCCCCCCCCCCCAACCCTTACTGGATATAAATGTGCCTTATTGCGAGACAATAAAAGAACATTGAAGTCAAAATATACAACCTCTCTTTGCATGTGTGTGTGAGTATATATATATATATATATATATACACACACATATATACGTGTGTGTGTGTGTGTGTTTTAAATAACCCCAGAGGTGGCTGCATGCAGCTATAATTGCCTCCCTCATTAGTTATGTTTTAGCAGGAGCGGATGGGAGGGCAATTAATTTTACCGCTTAATTTTTGACACGGAATCCGCTGCTGTATTGATGTGCTCGCCATTTTGGGTCTCATTTTTCAGGGAAATTAATTGACAAAGTGCGAAGATTTATCAGCATATCGCCAGATTAAGCGACAAACTGAAGCAATGAGGAAATCAATTGTGGCCCTGTCGCTATGTCCCCCCCCCCCCCCCCTCCTCCTCCCCACAACGCCCAAGAGCCTGGGAAAAGCGGGGTGGGTCAGATGCAGTTGCACTTATTTATTTATTTGAGTCGCTCATTCATCAGCCGTTACAAATGACCCTGGCGGCTGACGACCACTGAATTCCCCAACCCCCCCCCCCCCCCCTCCTCCTCCTCCCTCAGACAAGACTTGTGTGTGAGGGAGGGAGCGATTAACATAAAAAACACACAAATCAGAGAGGAACAATGAATCCCGTCGGAGGCAGGAGAAGGAGAGCAGAGGTGTTAACTCGCCGTGTCACGACCAGCAACTCTATCCGCTGGATGGGAACATTTGAAATGTTCTGTTAGTTACTCCGTTAGTCTTGGTTGGTTGGTTGTTTGGCTACAATGTAATCATGGGTGCAAATGCAACATTTGTATTGCCGAGTTTGCCCCGATCAAGTGTTTGTTACTGAACTGGGTCATGCCCCTTTTAGCGACTGTTGCTATGCCCGTCAAGCTTTCCATTCTCACATTTCACATAGTATAATAGTAAAAGATTTAGCACTTGTTTATTTCTCAATTTTAAAACGATGGGTTTTAGATCGGTCAATACAACTCGGACTACGGACGTAGCTTTTGATACCAAAATCTCTGAATGCCAAATCTGTTTAAAGAGATTATACAGTGAACGACTCTCTCAAAGCTGTACCTAAATGTTTTTTTTACATTTTTCATAACTGTGTTGTGTTGTGTCATTGTATCTACCACATTTTAGAATGTGTGTGAACTTATTTGTACATTGTCTCGGAGCTCAGACTCAATCTGTCTCATGGCATTTCGGCACGAGATCCTGACACCGACTGCTGCTCCGCGAGATTAGAAATGTTGTTTTAGGGGAAAATAAGACAATTATACAAACACGAGAAAGACTTGCACACTGTGGTGAAGTTCTTCACAGTAGTTCTCTTCTTCACCAAGTGACTTTGAATTGTACGGTTCCAAATAATGAGCTAGATGTGTGTATCATTACCCTCAGCTCCTGTACAAACTCCCCGGTACGTCATCGTCCTGTGAGCCTCTACATCACACACGCACACGCACACACACACACACACACACACACACACACACACACACACATCCCCTCCATTACTGACTGCTCTGTTCCCAGGAAAGATTAGCTCAACTTTAAAGTCTCCTACTTATTTTATTAGTATTGCATCTTAGTGCCGTGAAGGAGCCCATTTATAACCTTTAAACAGATCACACACATGCAGATAATATTTCAGTGTGTCAGGTTGGCTGCTGGAATGTGATTGCAATGATTGTATAGCTGCAGCTAACCGTCCAACCCAGCAGCAATTACAACTGGCAAAGGAGTGTTGGGGGTCACAGTATCGAGCAAATTGTATTCGCCCTTTTTTTTGGGGTGTGTTGCTAATCAAGTCAGGTCTTGTCGCTCACCACAATGAGGTTGTTTCAGGTTCCTATTTTCCTATGTTCATACTGGGTCACCCTTGATCCTTCCAGCTCTCTCATTTCATCACTTTCCTGTTTCCATCTCAATCACTTCACTCACGCTCTTCAAGTCCGTGTTTCCTCCTGCCAAACTCACACAAAGACACACACAGACACACAGAAACACACACACACAGACACACAGAAACACACACACACACACACAGCACCACCACCCACCACCCTACGCCTCTCCAGGTGACAGCTAGGTGACAGTGTGACGCCAGCCGCCTGATGGGGAATGATGAGGGCTGGAAACAAATGAAAATAAAACGCCTAATTATGTCAGAGGCGCCTTGACGTTACATCACTGTTAAAACACATTTAAAATAACATCCAGCAAGTCTTACACTCACTCACCCACACACACACACACACACACACACACACACACACACACACACACACACACACACACACACACACACACACACACACACACACACACACACACACACACACACACACACACACACACACACACACACACACAGCAGGCACCCGTGACGGATGGAGGGCTCTCCTGCAAGCGCTCAGTCAGGCTGTCAGGCCACTGGCTGCTGCTGCTTCTGTCATTGACTTAAAAGGGCATCAAGGAGCCGTGTGTGGGACATTACTGAGGCCGAGGGGAAGCTGCTGGGCTGCAGCATAAAGACACCTTCAGAGAGCCCGACTTGGGCTCCTATCGGGGGGCGATTATTCAACAGAGTATCCTCCCACCGCCCACCGCACCATCTGTCTATCCAAAGCTTTTAGCAAGTGAAAAAGCACGACTCAGTTCAGTCCCACAAGTGCACTGTACGTACAGATATGAAAAGGAAGGATTGAATCTCAAAGAAAAAGCACTGCACATATAAGAAGTTACACAATGACAGTACCCACAGAGTTTAATGCTAATTTAACGCCTTTGTTTCATTGAGTTATCCTCTAATCCAGCTTTCTTTTAACATTAAATGTTTCCTTTTTTTCCTTATTTCGCTTCATAGAGGAACAAACACTGGACCGCATCGCTGTGGGAAAACACACTCTTGAGGATCAGATGGATTTGATGAACACACACTCGCTGACCAGCTGGGTTTGGGGAAGACACGCTTGGCGACCAGATGGATTTTGGGGAAATACACATGACAACCAGTTGGATTTGGGGAACACACACTACCTTAATTCCCTCATCGAGCAACCCTCCAAGTCTGGAGGATTGCGAAAAAAAACAAAAACAAACATGAGAGCCAAACATCTTTTCCCTTCTCTCTTTGGCAAACAATTGTCTCTATTCAAATATAATTGGCTGATATAACGTGGTATGAATGCGGCGGTCCTGTCAGGATCAGGAGGTAAGGGTTTAACCATCCGACAAGTGTGTCTGCAAAGATGGCCAAGAACTAGTTCTCGACTTTCTCTGGATGTTGAAAAATCGCTACAGATGGACAAGTCATGGCTATTATCGGCCAAAAACGTGTGTATGTTTTTTTTTCCAAACAAAGCTGTGAAGATTCATAATTAATGTGAGATTTTCACAGTTAACACATAAACTTCATTTTGTCTATAGAAGAATGAAAAAGTACATTTTGTCTGATCCAAGTATCGTGTTTCTTGATAAATAACCTTTTGTCCCAAACTCGTAAAAACACCATTTGCCTGTAAAAAGCAAACCCCATGAATGTTGCAGTTGAGGGTGTCAGTCAGCGTGTTTATGGAGGAGCAGTGCAGTAATGGCTCATGGTGGAGGCGACTAGTTCTCATCGTCTCACCCGTGTGTGTCCTGTAGTGGTCCTTCATGGCAGACAGGTTGAGGAAGGCGTAGTGGCAGGACGGCCAGGCGCACTTATATGGTTTCTCCCCACTGTGCAGTTTCATGTGGTTGTTCAGGGCCCATTTTTCACTGAAGGAGCGATCGCACAACTCGCATTCAAACTTCCTGCAGAAGAAGCGAGGCAGAGGGGAATGAGGAGGAGGAGGAGGAGAAGGAAGGGGAGGGAAAAAAAACGAAGAGTTATTTACTGATCCCAAAGCTGACGTAAAATGCTAGACAATCTACCCTGTGAGAGAGGAAATGGGGGTTGCTGGGTACTTGCACTCACGGCCATAGAACACGGGGCCGTATGACTGCGTGTTGTACATCTACGCCCACACTTACACACACCACGCAACACACACATACACACACACGCAACACACACAGAATGCAGTTGGCTGCTGGTGTGTCATGTCTGTATAAGCAGGCATTGATTTTTCTGTCCTGGCCTGCCACCTCCACCATTTATTCTCTGCTTTGCACCAGGGCCCAGAGGACTAGAGAAATTCTGTTACAGTCCACACACACACACACACACACACACACACACACACACACACACAATCACACAGACACACACACAATCACACAGACACACACCCCGCAGGGCCAGTGGGGAGAATAAAGTTCACCTGTCCAGCGTCCCTGACCACTTAGCCAGGGCTAAATGAACAGTTAGCAACATTTTACCTCCCGCCTCTCTCTTAAGGCTCCTGCATCAGAGCTTCCCTCCATTTTAACTTTTCGACAAACGCGTCCTTCAAATCCGCTCAGATTTGGATAGTCAGTGTCAATCCACATGAAAGCGAAAGCCTGGTTTATCGCGTGTGGCAAGCGTCCTTCTGTCGTGCGGTGCCAAAAGCCTCTTTTGAGTACAAAGAAATGTGACGACTGTATATGTATGGTGTTCTTTCTTACGTCTGGATATCCGTCTGCTCTTCATGCCGACACCTAGCATCCAACAAAAGCTGTGTTTTGTTACTTTTATATATGTATATATCTTCTTTTTTTTACAGTGTGTAGGATGTTTGCACCTATATTTGTCTGCAGTGTTAGTCAGCCTCAAGAAACTCGCCAGAGTAAAAACAATAGAAAAAAAAGCCCGTGCCTGAATTAATCTTTACCCCTGCGCTATAATTTAGACACAGATGACTAATGTGCGAGTCATAAACAAATGAAGTCGGGTTTTGGGGAGCATTCGTCTTGCAGCGAGGGCCGTGTTATTTTAGGGAGGGCGGCTGTCTTTAAGTCCTGATTGTGTCGCTTAATCCCCGTGGTATCTGTTTCATAGCGAGCAGCATGACACTCACCTGAACAAATAATGACTCCAAGCAGCATGTAGCATGTGTCTGAATCAATAATTCAAACTCATACATCTTCCTTACTGGAAGAAGGGAGGGGGGGTAAAGGAGAATGAGAGGGAGGGAGTGAAAAGAGAGAAAAGAGGGAATTAAAGATGGGGGGGGGGGGTTGGAGAGAGGGAGAGATAGAGAGGAAAATGTGTTCTGGCTTCCATATCAATCTATATGTTCCATAAAGATGAATCTAAATGTGATACGGATGTCATCCCATGCTGGTTCAGAGGACATTTTAAGCTCACTTACCAAGAAGGATGGAGCTTTAAAATGGCGCCTTTATCACCTGGCTCTAAGCTCAGATGCAGATTCAAACAGACCTGTTTTCCTCCCGTTCTCATCAACCGACTTGGCAGAGACTTTATTTGACTAAAAGATGTATGTCCGCATCTGTATATCCTCCCCTCCCTCCTCCTCCCCTGCGGTATGTATATAGAACAGCCCGTCGCCCGTGCCACCGTGGGAGAGGTAAATAAGATGAGTGAAGAGATGCTATCTTTTATTGTAAGCATTATGCACAACACTCCTGCTTTATGAGCTAAACGGGCCGTTGTTTATCACAGGGCGTAATCGCAAAGTCGGGCAGGCAGGCGGGCCTTGACGTGGGCACGATGCATGCTGGGATGGAGGGAAAAAAAAACGAGAGGGAGAGAGAGAGAGAGAGAAATAAGGCAGGAGGAGAGGAGAGAAGATGGAGGAGTCAGGGCTGGCAGAGTTGACTATCAGTGGGGGTTTTGTAAGGATGAGAGGAGGGTTTGCGTCTGTTTTTATGGGATCAGATGGAGCGCTTTGATCTTGTCCCCGCGTGTCAGATCCCGTCACGATCCACCGTCTCGCCCATACATATGCATAGTGCCTCTAAATAGCCAGGCACCATGCAAAACACACCAAAGGTAGGAGGTAGAGAGAGGGAAAAAAAGAGAGAAGAGGCTGAGCGAATTTGTGTATGCGTGTGTGTAATAGAGGGAGAATGGGCGAGACAGACAGAAGTACGAGAGAAAGAGAGGTCTGCCAATTTCAAATATCTCATTTTGTAATGCTTTCGGGAACTGAATTTAGAAACCAACAAAACAACCACAATTAATTCAGAGATGCTGCCAAATCAGCAATATTTCAGATTCAACACAGCCTGAGAAAGTTCTGAAACTGTCATTTTTTAGGGAAACTTAGGGATGGAAAGCAAACGTCTATGGCTTTGGTAAGTGTATATAATGAAGCAAAGGGAATAAGAAATGGAAGGCTCTGCTCTCAAAGCTACATGTACGAATGTGTACCAATCATGACAAACATGCAAATTGATTTTCGCACACTTTTGAAGAACCTGCAGGTACTCGGGTGTTCTTAATGAAAACAGATGCATTGCGATGTACATATTATAGTTGGCCAGTCGTGTGCACAGCTGTGTGCATTCACAAAACTGCTGTGGGAGAGGAACTGGACACAGAACTATAGCAGAAAGGCGTGTTTTGACTCGACACAGGTCTAAAAAACGAAATGACCACGAACGTCACAATTACTTAATTACATTCACATGTGCCTGATCACGAGATAAATAAAATACATGCACAGCATAACATTTGACTCAGGAGGAAGTTGCGTTGCGTGTTGAGTTTTAAATTCATGTATGGATTTATTGGTCTTTTTAAATGTCTTTTCAGGACTAAAATTCAACACTTGTTGTAATGATGACTTAACACAAGCTAGAGAGACCAAACTACATTCAGGATATAACTGTTATAAATCATAAAACAGAAATATATATAAAAACACTACCAAAAAAAAGGGTGAACTACGATACTTTGCATCGACGGCTCCTTGGCTGTTTCACATAACTGTTGAGCTCTGATCAGCAGAGACCACATCAGGAATAAACTATAATCATGAGCCAGCTCTCTTCCAGTCGTTACAGCTCTGCTTTTTTCCTTTCTCCTGCATCTCTCCATCTCCTCCCTCTCTACTGCCTCCCTCCTCCCTTTCTATTGCCTTCTGATCACGAAGCAACGCGACATGATTGACACCAGATTTATTCAAAGACCCAGGTGGGCCTCTTGCCTGTACGTTGGTGAAGCTGCATGCTACTGTGTCTATACTGTTGCTCATTTGCATATCCATACTGTGGTGTGATCCTGTCATCAGTTCAGGCATACAGGGCTACTGTCAGAACATCACAGGCCACACTGGCCGTAATTGTGATAGAAATCCCTCAGGAGCAGTTACTGTACCTCTAACAGGGGTTGGAGAGGGGGGGGGGGGGGAAAAAAAGACATGACTCATTACCACAAACTCACTATCGCCCCCAAGTGGTGAGGTGGAGCTTGTTGAGGGGGATCTTGCAGAAGTGTAACGTGTAATTGTGTGTTCTTGATTTTAAAAAAAGAGGATTTTTGTATGATAAAGAGCAAAATGGATGACAACTGAATGATTTTCAGTGATATTTGTGTATGTTGTAGCTCAGGGCTGAGCTGACACTGGCTGCAAAGTTTGGTTTCATGCTGTGGAGCGTCGCTTTAAAATCAATTGTCATGGTTATTTTTTTTAATTGATTGGATTAATTGTTTTAGCCTCTTTGGACAGTTAAGGGTTCCTTCCCCTGTTTTGTGTTGGCCGGTCGGTGAGAGGAAATAATCCGCCGATGCTCTCACACTGCAACACAAAGACAGAAAGGGGGGAGAGAGGCCGACTCTCGCCTCAAGCCAAACTGACACAAACAGACAACTTCAAAGTGAAGACTGTTGTTTATTTGGTGAAGGGAAAGAGGGGGGGGAGAGAAAAAAGGGAGAAAATGTATCTGATATGCAACTGTCAGGAGAGCATTTTCACATGCAAAATAGCGAGTGAGTGAGAGAGATTACCTAGAGGGAGGAACATGACAGCATTCACTAGGGTCAGGATGGATCATCATCTTCACCCCCCCAGTCTCTTTCTCTCTTTCCCTCCCTCCATCGCTCTATCTTTATCTCCCTCGCTCTCCGTTTCCCTCCCTCCTTCCTTCCGTTTTCCCCTCCTCTCCCTTTCCCTCTCATCCTGTTTTCAGACTCCATCACTCTGCACTTCGACAACCCGGCAGCTTAAATCCAGACTAAATTAGCTGAATGAAGATTAAATCATTTGGCCCTGAGCTCTCCAAGATATTGGGAGGAAGACTGAGTAAGCCTTAAATGGTGTCTGACTGGGTTCGGACCTATACATGTGTCTGAGGAGAGACTCTTCCCTCAAATGGCAGTCAATTGAAACCTGATTAAAGGGGAGGGGGGGGGGGGGGAGGCTAAGAAATGGGGAAAAGATTACATTCCTGGGACAAGTGTTTCCTAAGTAAGCGCGCCGGCTTCGTTATTTTTCGTTTGCCTGCACAATGTAGACCGACGACAGGCTTGTTCCCGAGCTAAGATATCGAGCCGGGCAACATCATCGCTCACGGTGCTTAGGAGAAATGCTTTAGAAAGCGCCGTAGTCAATGTGGTCGGCGGGTACACAAATCAGATCCCCGGGTGGTGCTAGTTTACCATTCAAGTGAACGCAGGCAACCATCCCTGGCCTGAGTGCAGCTACAACAGCTGAACAAACTGTGGCAAGAAGAGCCGGATCTCTCAGGAACAAAGTCCAGGAATTATCCCAACAGCAGAGCATTTTAAAAGAGTTATATCACGGCGAGACCTGCAGGGGTGTGCCGCCAGCACGTCACACAAAACAACAGCTAAAACCTCCATGAAGAGGCCACATGTGTCTGCGGAGTATTGTAGATGAAGCTCCTCGGAGAGAGGACTGCTGCTGCATATGACTGCAATATAAACAACGGCACACAACAGAGATGCTGCTGCTGATTTATGTTTACCTTCAATCCCTGGAGAAGGGGGGGGAGGAGAGAGAGAGAGAGAGAAAAAAAAAGATAATGAAATAAATAATAAAAGACCAGGCCCATCAGATAAGCTCCTGTTTATCCCGCTGTAGGGCAAATACAAATTGTCAATTTAATGAACACGGTGGACGTGATGAAAGCGGGGTGAAGGAGCCTCCTGCCTGACAAACAATCAGGAAATGTTATCTTAATATTGTTGCGCTGTTATTCAGCCCATAACTTAGGGGGTGGGGAGAGGCCATGTGGAGGAGGAGGAGGAGGTGGCATGTAGGGGAGAGGGGAGCGAGGGGGAGCAGGGAGGCACAAAGGCCAGGTCCCTCTGTGGTGGCCCTGTTATTGCCTGTTTTTATTATTAGCCATAGCTCAATAGTCCCAAACACACTTTGAAACACACAGGCCTAGATTTGAGCCCCGGAAGTGTGCGCACGCACACACACACACACGCACACATTTATAGACACACGCTTAGTGCACACTTGCAAGAGAATGAAACAACATGACTCTGAACAAAACGGCCCGAAATGATCTCTTTCTCTGAGTGTATGGCGCTTACTGGCGTGATGTCTTGTTTCCAGACTCAGTTAATTTAAAGGCTTAATAGGTTTTACGCATTTCAGGCTATTAATCAAAAGGTTTCGACCAAAAGAAGAAAAAAACTGCAAATCAAGAGCTCCAAAAAGCTTCATGCTGAAATTAGCAGCCGCTGAAAAGTACCGGAAATCTGATTTGTGAGACAGAGTTCGGTCAAAGGCCTCTTGCCAACCCCCCCCCCCCCCCAACCATCCTTTAAACGGCACTTTAAAAAGTGTCCAGATGCTTCACAGCTCAAAGTTGTTTTTTGTAAGTCCTGAATTTAAAGCGTCGCAATCTGAGCAGCCACCAAAATTAACTATTATCTCCATATTTATATATTGCCGGCACTAAATTGCGTCGGGAAGAATTACTATCAATATGAATATCTGCAACAATAACTCAGCCGCAGTGCTGAGGACAGGATGCTCTTTATCAGGCTTCTGATAGGCCTTAAATACAGCACAAGGCAGCCGTATCAGAGCTTTTTCTCTCTAATATCAGGCCGCATTAGCGCCTCGTAAATCAAATTACACTCCTAGAATTTCATTAGGCTCACCTGCCAGCGCTGCTGTGCTGCAGAAATATTTATGTTTTTATGCTGCGATTGTGTGCTCTCAGGTACACAAAAGGGAAAGGAAGGGCGGCTGAGAGGGGGGGCAAAAAAAAAAATGGGTGATAAACCTAATTATCTTTTAAGAATGCAGAGAAAATGTGTCATAAATTGTGGCGATCCTGAGGAGCGCTGGCGTTTTTTTTCGGAGCCCGTGGGGCTGAGAGTTGGGGGGACAAGTCTGCTCTGCTGTTTACCATCTTTAACCGGGGCTAGACTCCCGCAAATCCAATTAGCAGCTTCCCCCAAATTCACTCGAAACAGAAATCAAACAGGATGATGTACGACGCCGATCAGCGGGTCCTCAACAGCCAGCAAATCTGATAAAGCGAAAGCATGACTGCTAATAGTGCAAATACTTGTTCAAGCTGGAACCAAATGTTATGATGGGAGTCTGTCTTTGTTATCCAATTACCTCAAAAGAATTTCACATTTCTATTTGTTCATTTGTTGTTGCTGTTTGTTAGATCATATTATCTGCATCTAGTGCTGGGAGAGGAAAGGAGTTTAGAGAAGGTGGCCGTGCGAAAAAAAGGAACGCAGACATTCCCGTTATTTCTTCCCCATCTGGAGCGGCTGGGTCTGGATGGCGCGGTGTCTGGATATGGATTTTGATTAGACACAAAGGGAAATGACTGAGCCAGTGACCGTAACGACAGCCACTTAAAAAGGTACAGTCTATACATCAGAGAGCATCTAGCTGTAAATCATTCGGCCCCGTAACGACGTGCATTCCCGTCCCATTACCGAGCCCCTAACAGGCCACTCATATTTACTCTCTGGGCCTCAATATCATTTTAAAATAATGAGCTTTGTCCCTTATCTAATTAACAGGGGCCTAGGTTCATTTGTATTTTCTCCCCCCCCCCCCTCTCCTCTGTCTTTCACTGAAATTAGGAAGCTGGCATATTGGTTTACCAAACTAATATTTAGCAAATTTGCTCCGTGCTATGAGCGGTAAAAGTTATAACACAGATAGGGTGGCTGTGACTATTGTTGTATGTTGTGTGTAATTGCCGTGTTTATCCAGGATTGTGTGTGTGTGTGTGTGTGTGTGTGTGTGTGTGTGCGCACGCTCCACTGGGCAGAAGTAAAAGACCAGGTCCATTCTCTCTGTTATTACTGGAATTGTAATTCAATGATCACCTTAGATCACACGCGTGCCATAAATCAGATAGGCTTGACAGAGGATGAAAAATTGTATTAATAATGTGAAACTTATTATACAGTCCCAAATGCTCCCTTGATAAATGACATTGTTTGGGCCTGACAATGATTGCATTTAAAACATTATTTCTGTTTTCTGCTGGTATGCGTGTGTGTGTGTGTGTGTGTGTGTGTGTGTGTGTGTGTGTGTGTGTGTGTGTGTGTGTGTGTGTGTGCGCTGGACACAGCGGCGGTGGTTTGCTGGGTTGGGAAAACAGAGGTGGGGTTCCCGAGCTTCATAAAATATTCAAGATGTTTCCCACCCTTCTCTCTGGAGTCAGTGGGCAGGCGATGGCCGTGGCAGTAAGGGTATAAAATATGTGTGTATGTGTGTGTCTGTGTGTGTGTGTGTGGGTGTGTGTGTGTGTGCGGCCAGCACGAGTGGAACGGCTGGCGGCTCGCCGCAGCGCAAACACCCCAAACTCCCCAAACCACAGCAGTGAGCCGCGCACATCTTCAAGTCATAAAGCAGCATACGGGCATTATTATAACAACACGTCCTGGTCACATATTAGCAAATGTGAGGAACTGCAGAAATAAGCTGCACAAGGTTTAATCATTTATGAACGAGTCGAACAATAGTTTTTTTCTTCTTCTTATTTTTTTTTTTGAAAAAGTGATGAAGAAAAGAGTTTATTTTTCTTCATAACTCAATTCATGTAAGAACGCTAATATAAGACCAGCAAGTCCAGACTGGGCCTGAGCCGTGAAGCCCCTCAAAGAGACAAATACCTCTGCTCTCTTTCTTCCACAAAGAAACGAGAACAAGCTGGACGGCAGGATTCAGCTACGTGAGTCCGTCTGGCACAAGTCCCCGTTTCTCTTCACGAGGACATTAAGTGTTAGCGTAGTCGTTTGCTCACGCCGTCTCATTTTCAGCACCTATCTGTACTGATTAAGTGCCTTTGCTTAGTGCATAAGCCGTCACAAGGGGTGTAACGTCCGCCAGCAGCCCCAACCTGCCTGCCAACG
The DNA here is from genome assembly GCF_910591455.1 of Pholis gunnellus. NCBI lineage: Eukaryota > Metazoa > Chordata > Actinopteri > Perciformes > Pholidae > Pholis > Pholis gunnellus. Next base: position 8,549,453 of record NC_136534.1, read on the forward strand.
CGCATCAAAGCTGACAGCGTGAAACGTTGGCCTGATGTTCTGACACACAAATTCTCTCTGTTACAAGTAACAATAACAACTACAGCAACGAGAGACGCCCCTTTGGGACCTGTGTGATGATCCAGCTAACAAATACTCACATCCAATACTTGGTATGATACTCGTAAAAAAAAAAAGAAAAAAATCTCTGGATCAGACATCAGGGGGGGGGGGAAGAAAAGTTACAATCTGATTAACAAACTGTTGACGAATACAGCGGCAAAGCCAGTGTAGGGTGTTAAGAGAGCAATATGAGCGTTTCAAGGGGCAGAACTTAATAAAAGTCCTGAAGAAGCATCATGCAAAATGTGCACAAACAACAAGCAAAGTTTGCCGGAGCAATAAAAAAATGTATTGGACGCTGTGGGGATGTGCGAAAAGGGCCTCCAGACAGCAACGGAGAACTGTTGGTAACAGAGAAAATTGCGAGAAACTTTTTTAATGTGCTGGATGACCGAACCCTTTGTTAGCCGTCACATGGGGCTAAAATGTGACTTCTTGTGTCTTCTTCACTAAAAGTGGTGCTCGGGCGAAACAGATTTGCATGTATGTGCAGAAATCCATTGTGACTAATATTCAAACGTTTCACTATTTTATATACAGAGCTTGTTTTTGAGCAAAGTGCAACTGAATGGTTTATCAAACGAATAAAGGCGATGAAAGTCTTTTGTGACGGGCTAATAACATGTGGCGTGAACAAGTAGTACTTTGACTGGTACTTGAACGATACAATCTCCAGCTACTCGTACCGGGCTGGAGTAAAACTGTGTGTCAGTGCCGCTCCGGGTTCAAGGGAAGTCTAATTAAGTTCCTGGACAGTTGGAGTCAGATCCCTGCACGGGGACACTGAGACCCAGACTGGTCTTTCCCTGTAGACTTGGCTTTTCCCCGGCTGGCCCCCTCCATGTCCTCTACTGTACTGTACGTGCCCCCCCCCACTGATCTTATTACCCACCCCACTCTCCCTTCTCTTCTCCTCCTCCTCATCCCTGCAAATGACCATGATGGGAGGCCATTCATCTCACTCCTTCGGCCACCACAATGAAATAAATCAAGAATCCCCCCCCCCCCCCCCCCCAAATATAACAATATTTGTATTTGGGGTGGGGCAGACGTAATTGATGACTGCGGCCGTGCTAATTAAAAACGGCGGAGGTTTCATTAATCTTGGTCATTGGGTGGTGGTGTGGGGGGGGGGAGGGATAGTAGGGGTAGCTGCTACAGTGTCGGCTCCATCGTCCTCATTGCTCAGGTGATTTGGGCCATTGTCGAGCATATTAGCACGACGAGGTTAATGTGAAACGGCCATTAATAATCACAACAAAAGTCTATAGTGTACAAACTCAGTGTCTCTGTCTCTGGCCTTCAACCACGACGCAACTCCAGGAGCCAAACAAGACAATATAGTGAACCATCACACGTGTTTACTGCCATGTCCTGGCTGGAGAAGTTAATTGCTTTTCTGACTTTGCTTTGTAGTGACTGCTTGTTGTTGTTTTTTTCACCCATCCCCTGACACACACACACACACACACACACACACACACACACACACACACACACACACACACACACAAGCAGTCGTACACTGCTTTGGAGAATTAATTACCAGTCCCAACTTTTTGCTACTTTGCCTGTTGTTTGCTTATTCAAAACTGTCCGGCCTCAGAGGACCGGAGAGTCACGGACTCTTCAGAGGAACACTCGACATGAGCATCAGGGATTATGTGTGTTTCACTTATGTAATTGCTGTTGATGACTTCATGATCTTCACACTCCGTGTTTGAACATCTTATGAAATGATCCACTACATTTGACGTGCCGACTTCCCTTAAGAGCGAAGACGAACAGCTACTGTAGCTTAATTTAGATTTAGTATGATTACTCTTATCACTCTTTTGGTATGTTTGGTTTTATTTGAATGTTAAAAGACCATTTTAATTTCAGAAAAAGGCAGATAAATTACATATGTTGTCAACCAGCATTACTAAAGTGCAACAAGACAAGATGACAAGAAGTTTGCTAATTAATAACAAATGAAATAATATGACAAATGGGACAATCTTAAGCCTTTGTAACCATTTCCATGACTCTGCTCCGACCAACGCAGCGCCGCGACAAACCGAATCCTCGGCGGCATCCAGCAAATAAGTCACACCTGAGCATCGACTCAGCAGAAAAGACGGGAACAGGCCGTAGAGTTGATAAAACAGACTCATATTGTTACTGTTGTGCCATTACAGCGCAGACAATTTACTAAGTAGCACCTATGAACGGCGCAGATGGATATCATCATCACTCTGTAATGGCTTCTACATGTTAATTCACAACTTTAGCTTCTCCACCACGACTCCGCCACAGAATAATGGCTAGCCTGCATCTGGTAGAGGCAGTGTAGGGCAGTGTACGAAGCGTGGAGAGGAACGGAGGGAGAGACAAAGAGAAGGAGGGAGAACTAAACAGGGAGAGAGAGAGAGAGAGAGAGGGGAAGAAATGGGTGGGTGGGGTGGAAGCGGCAGCATATGGTGCCACGCTGCCATAAACAAGCTTTATGAAAAGACCGGGGACGTTTATTTAATCATGGGATACCTGAGGAATCGCAATGAGACACACACTTTGTCCCATTATTGTTAGCCCATAAATTTAACTGCTTTACCAGAACGACGAGGAACCTGATACAGCCGCCGAAGACAACGCGGGGAAGCAGGTGAATTTATGTTTGTGTGTGTTTGTGAAGTGCGCTGGGTCCTTGCTACTGGAAGAAGTGTGTGTGTGTGTGTGTGTGTCTGTCTGTGTGTGTGTGTGTGTCTGTGTGTGTGTGGTGTTGCAGATGAATAGCCATAACTGCTGCATACTGCTATCTGGGATATCTGCAAACACTGAACAATGCACTCTGGAAAGTAGTTGGTAGAGACCGCACAGACACAGACGTGCCCTCTGTTTCTACTGTATTATTCAACTCCTCTAATTCTATTCTCCTTGCTGTCTCTTAGCACGCGTAAACATTTATATTTTCACCTGTCGTCTCTAGAAAGTAGGCCCCTCACCAACCTATGCAGAGAATTAAAACATTCATTAGCGTTTCCACCTCCCAGGTCGGATAAAAAAAAGCATCAGAAAATACCAAGGTGGGTCTAAAGGCCCCCTGAGGAAATGTATTTCTCATTTGTATTGAACTGAATCATGCACTCGGGTCATTTCAACATCACGCACACGCTGACAAATGCACAAACACAACTGTGCTTGCACATGGAAACGTGCAGACATGCGCACAAACACCACCATCTTTGCCACACACGGGGCTATGCGACACACAAATACGCACACTTGAAAGTTCACAAATACAGTACAAAGAGCTGGTCTTGTAGACCCGAAAACAATTGGAAGCAAGCATACTTAAACACACGCACGGACACACACACTCACATGTCTGGGTCAGGGGGACAGCGGTAGCTCAGAGCCAGCTGTGACCTGCCGGTCCAGGTGCTCAGGAAAACCGCTGTTAACGGCCACGATTGATGATCTAATCAAACTGTCACCACGGCGATCCGCTGCAGGGGGAGGGGCGGGTGGGATGGCGTGGGTGTGTGTTGGGCGGGGGGGGGGGGAGTGAGTGGGAGTGGGGTGAGAGCAGGTGGGGGGGAATATCCAGGAGGCCTTGTGCATGCTTACCGTTAGCCCAAATTGAGAGTGACAGTCTCAATAGTGAAAAGGCCTCTTTTTTTTTTTCCCCCTCTAAGTAATGGAGGAAACAACTCCAGCGGTCTTCCGGAGGATGTCACATAATCAAGGGAGCTCCTTCCAACAACGCCCCCGCCCCCGCCCCCCCCTTTCTATAATGTCTCGGCTCAAGCAGATTGTGGAGGGTGGCTTGAGACTTTGGACATGGGGAGATGGACCGTCGGCCCACACAGAGCTGATTGTGAACACACACACATATCCACCCAAAGTATTCTATTCTATTGAGGTGGACCTGATGAAAGGCCTCATGGACCGCCAGGGTACTGCATACACTTTCAGTCCTTCTGGGATATGAGGGAACATTTTTATTAATGGTTAAGAGATGAATTGTAGAACTATCTACACTGCACATGAGGAGATGATTGTGGGAGTCCTAACATCGCAGTAGTAGCTTTTCTACTTTCTCTGAATGGAGTGATTTGCAGTGAATTATAATGCAGACGCTTCCTCATTGTCCCTTAAAGGACCCCTACAGTCTGCTCAAGACTGTCCGCTGCATGGACCGTCCAGAACCATGATGGATCAGCCTCATATGATGTCCAACACCTGAAACTAGAAACAAGCAGCCGGATACCAGAAGATACGTACTTGCTGTACTTCGTATGTACAGCTATTGATTTTTGCAATAAGCCATGAGAGTTTGGAGTACAAGCAAGTTTTTTTTTGAAGGGGCACAATTGAAATGAGGAAAAGTCAAGTTTTACAATAATTTATTTGACCAAAAATGAATCCATGTGGAGATGAGTTATGAATTATTAGTTATGCAAAAGTTTAGCTCTAAACATCTTTCGTACAACAAACAGTTTTGGTGCATGCGAGGGGTTAGTATTCATAAGATTTAAAAGATTTTGTTTTCTTTTACTGATAAATAACAATAATTAATTTCATAAATATTGTAATCTAAAAAATTAGAAATGGTGGGGAAAGCATTCTTTATATTAAGGACATTGTTGTAATTGTGTTATGTAACTGATGTCAGTGGAGATCTTTTGTTTGGGTCCTGAATATTAGTGTGAACTGATGTGGTGACGGTGGACATTAGGTTACATGGTTTACCTATGAACTGTAAATACATGCTGTGGAAGTGTATATGTATTGCTTGTTTGTGAGTTGTTTCAGAAGATGGTACTTATAGACTGGCAGAAATAATTAAAGGAGAAAAAAAAAAGATACCAACATCTCAATCTCTCTCGAGTTCCGCGGCATATTAGCAATGCGGTGTGGCCACACGGGAAAATATGATAATATGTCTCTAGTCCACACAAAATAAAACGAATGAAGCTGCTCTATATTTAGCCAAAAAGAGAAAAAGTTCAGGAAGTTGTCCAACTTAATAGAGGCCTTGTTGATCGCTGCCTGTTCTGCGCGTGTTAATCACCTTCCCCAGGATATATCCACGACTGCCGCTTGCCCGTCCAGCTCGCATTAATTTAATCGCTGCTCAGCTAATTCATTGATTAATTGGCTCATTAGTGATGCCTGGCAACATCCATTTCTGCCATGACAGTCTGATGTTTCAATAGAAAAGAAAAACAGGCTGGCTGGCAGCAGCCCAGTTTCCCCCCCCCCCCCACAGTCCCACTGTGCATAATGTCCAACCACTGTCAACAGTTAGCCGCACAACTGTGTCACTGTTTAACTGCCTGGTTTTGAGCCGCGGGATGTGAAATGAATACGAAGGTGAACTGTGCACATTCTCCGTTCTTGTCCGGTTGAGTAATGTCACTTGGGTTTCAGTGGCGGGTGACATCATTCGAAGGGGGTAAAGAGAAAAAAAAAACAACTTCAAAAGCTGGAGGGACTGTCGGAGCTGCACTACCGAGATGAGGTAGACGCTGTTGTGAGAAGACAAACTCCCGCTGCAGATTTATTCCGCGAGTCAAGGTCACGTCGCTCCGACATGACGAGTGGCTTCCAACTCTGGGACGAGCTGTCAGCGGCTAACTAACATTATTTTTAGTAATAGGAGCCGATGGGACCCCGCTGCACCCTGCGGCAAAGGAGCCGGACGTTAGACTGACCGACAACGACACATCGATAAGAGCGCTGATGTGACATCACTGGCCGAACAACACGACTGTAAAGGAGCTAAAATGACCTCTGACCTCTCTACTCCAAGACACAGGCCCAGATTTATAATTGGCATTTTGTCACAGTTGTTGCTACCGGGCTGTGGTGGTGTGCTTCAGCTAATGGCGAGTTAGACCACGGAGGTAGAGATTTTAGTATTTAAGTGTGTCAGCTTTTTAGATAACCAACATGCTTTCCTCTCTCACACACACACACACACACACACACACACCCTCCTCCACCCACAAACACGCACTCCCACAATTCTGCACCATATGCCCATGACAAGTGCATAAAAATCGTTCCCAAGCGATAGCGCAGGCCAACCCATAAAAACTTAATGCACCTAATTTTCCAGTAATCAAACTTTTATAGACTGCAATGGCTTTTAAACTAACAAATTTTAATTATCGCTTAATTTTAACAGCAATATTAACGCGATCCCTCATTCCGGGAGTGTTCATGAAATATTGAGTAGGGTAAACAGCGAGGCGCTGTCCGCTGGCTCCTGTTCAAACAAGGAGCCAGCAAACACAAAAGGTGAGCTAGGGGTCGCTGAGGCCTCGCCTGTACCACGCCGGGACTACGTGCGCTGCGCAGACCTCTGGGAAATGGAGCTTCACGAGTGCAAGCACACAGAATCAGTCCGCTGACTTTGCACTACAGTTACTACACGGTACTGATCACTGGTGTATGCTGGTCCGTGTTACATTGATTCTGCTTCAGTGTCAGACGCGGGTTTATTCCATGTTGCTGCGGTAGCTTTGATTTGAGCTTCTTTTTAATGGATAAAAACAAGAAAAACAGATTTGTTTTCCATTTTTCCATGATTTAAGGATAGTTGAATATCCCAGAGAGAGTTCAAATATCCTCGGATACTTTCAAGTTAATATTTTCCCGCTGCCTTTTCTGTGCTGCTCATCACATCCCTGCTTACAGTACCAGCGGAACGGGATGTTATTGACTGCTGCCCTTGGGTGGCTGAAAACTAGGCCTTACCACCCAACACCAAGCCAGAGAGACAAAGTGCTGACACAGGCAGATAAGGGAAGGAAGAAAGAGAAAGATTAAAGAGCAGATTCATTATCAATAATTAAGGGAAAGGATTTATTCTAATGAATTAGGGGTTGTCTTTATCTACTCTTTATCTCCATATCACACTGCTAACTCTCTCTTTTTTCCTCCCTCAGACACACACACCCACACACGCCCTGCACACACACACACACACTGGCTCGTGTTTTTTTTGTGTGTGACTTGACCCCTGCCTGCTCCGTGTGGTCCATATTGCCACCCCGCTGGCTCCAGGCAGGGCTCTTCCGCCCCTGCTCCACCCGTCAAGCCTGGATGGACCCGGCCCTCAGTGCCGGGGCAATATGGCCGCGCTGCACGGCATGCTGGGACGCGGCTGCAAGCCCAGAGACCGGCGCTGCAAAGCCAGATGCCCGCTCAGCCAAGCTCGGCCCCTGGCACAGCAACGTGACCCACCGCAGCAACGTATACGTATCTGTTCCGCCATGTGAACATGTAGAAATAAACGTGGTGCATTATGTAAACCTGGGCTTAACGAGAATATTGGTTTGCTGATGCGTCAGGCCATTTTTTTAAATTTCATAATAAGATACGTTACTAATTATTTGATGCATATTCACTGCAGATTATTGTACCATGCCAGATAAAGATACAACACATTTACATACATCTACATGCTTTTACTACTGGTACTTTCAATCCTAACGGAGTATCTCCTCTCAGTCGTTCTCTCTTCTCACTGCAGTCAGGTCATAACGGATACTCTGACTATCCTTCGTTTTGTGAGTCATCACACCTGCGCTGCGTGCATCATGCTAGCTATTTCTGGATCGGCATTCATGCCTTTTCACCTGGGTTTTTTTTTGTTTTCTTCCGAGGGATTTTAGCGCCCGCTGACTTCGCTCAGACATACAGTAATGCTGTAGAAATAACAGCAACTGCACTCGCACTAAACTATGAGCAGATTTGAGCAATTAGACATCTCCGAAAACACTGAAAACATTCTCTCCAGCTGCTAGTATTATGCCCCCCACACACACACACACACTTAAACAAATATATCTTTCTTCTGGGTTGTCAGCACTCCTGTTTCAAGAGTGATGAGTGTATTAGTTCAAGGAGTTTATTATTACAAGCGTGAAAATGGCAGGCGTTTTAACAATTACCTATGAAAACAGGTATGCGAGACAGGTCAGTTGTCTTTTGGCGCCCCGTTTTTAAAGAACTAATTACAAGCAATTGAGGCAAGGTCGCTGCTGTCGATCATCCTCTCAAGCCACTCCCTTGTTATTGAAGTGTTGGTTTAGGTGCCGGCAGACTGGCCGTTACATCGGGACACACACACACACACACACACACACACACACACACAACAAAGTTAGAACGGTAAACTACAACAAAAGTGAATACAAATGTAACTATGTGGTGAAATATGTGACTTATTTTGGGGCAAAAGAGAATTAACAGACCATTGACACACACACACACAAACAAAGTCCATTTTAGTCATATAAGAAAGTGTTTGGGGTTGTAACTCAAAAGAAGTGATGCACAATTTATTCCACGTTCCTCCTCCGGGGCAGCTATTCTTTTCTGTAATTAACACCGCACATTCAAAACCGAGGGTTGTATCCTCTTTTTGTTTTACGGTCACGATAACTCTATAGTTCCCCAGCGGATGAGCAGGAAAAAGGCATTTTTGATGTGCAGCACTCAATAACAATCAATAAAATCAAACTGGTGGGAATACTTTTATAGATCCTGGAGACTGTGCAACCATTTTCCCGCCAGGCTGGCTGAGGCCCGCGCAGCCATTAACTAAAGAAGGGAGATTATATATTCAGATGAAAATGCACTGAGGAACGGGGATAATTCAACTCAGTGTGACATTACAAGTGGGTGATAACAAAAGTGACAACCTCTTATTATGATTCGAAGCTGCGGTGCAAAATGTTACAATGAAAATCTTTTGAGATCTCCGCAGCCCATTACAATCAGACACCACGCGGCTGGGTTTATGCAAACTTGTGAGGACACGGGGTCCTCGGAACACAGCCACGAGAGAGCGCAGGCACACGCACACGCACACGCACACGCACACACACACACACACACACACACACACACACACACACACACACACACACACACACACACACACACACACACAGACAAAAGGGACAAAAGCCCTCATCTCCGCTGAGTGCCTGCAGTGAGGAGTGGTGGTGTGACTGAGACGAAGACCCAGTTGTGTCACTTTATAACAGTTCAGCTCTCTCTCTCTCTCTCTCACCCTGAACCTGTCAGATAGTTGGGAGTCTGTCATCTAACCCTGTCCTCCCCTCAGATTCCCCCTTCCTCCTCCTCCTCCTCCTCCTCCTCCCCACTGGAGTTAGAACGATGTGTGAGGCTAATATTAGCCTTGTTGACCACCGCCGCCCACGACACTCATTAGTGGGGGGGGACTGATTGTAAAGAGACATTGTGATTGGATTACACAAAAAGGTATGGCCAAAGCATATTTCCTCATGTGAAAATAATCCGGTTTAAATAACTTGTGTGCGTTTAACCTGGCCTGTCCTGTGTTTGCATTTTTTGTTTTGTTTTGCACAGGCATGTTTTCGGGCCAACGTGGTATTACCGGGGCCTTTTGTTTTACTTTCAAATGCATTGTGCGTTCTTCTTTCAGGATGTAGCCCTCGGGTGTTGAGCTGAGGCTGCTCTTGCTACTTAGGAGAGGTCAAATGGGGACAGATTCCACCAAGTGGATCAATAAAGTTGAGGCTGATACAATAGAATAGTGGAACTAGAAATAGTAAGCCTTTTAAAACCCAAATCGGTGGGACTCTTCCTCACAACTACCCACCCAAAATAACTCGGCGTTTGAGGCCCCTAGACGGATTTGGCTAAGTGGAGCCTGGCGTTACCTACGGCTAGTCAGGTCTCTTCCGCCTCCTGCTGCTCCTCCTCCTCCTCCTCCTCCTCTCTTCCTTTGACTAACAGATCTCCCCAGTGTTCTAAAAATATCAGGTGAACAGGGCCGTAGAGATGGTGATGAAACTGCCTCTCTGACACTGTCCCACTGCAATCCATCTCTCCACCGCCTGCCAGCCAGCATATGTTTGCAATTGGCTCCCCCCAGCAACCCCCATTGCCTCTCAACCCACTCCCCCGCCTCAACCCACTCCCCCCCTCACTGGTCCCCAGTTGCTGGTTCAGATCCCCCCCCCCACACACACACGTACACACATTTCCCCATCCTTCCCCTCTCCCTGTCTCTCTTTCTCCCTCAGCGACCGTCCCAGTCTCCAAGTCTGGGCTTTCAAGACCGGTGCAGTTATCAATCATCGAGCCAGCACTGTCATGTCGGACCAAACCACACGTACACACATAGACACACACTTCCTCTCTTTCCTCCGTGTCTTTCCTCCTCTTCTGTCTTTCATCTCTGCCTATCTCTTTGTCATCCCACCTCTCTCTCTCTCTCTCTCTCTCCTCCTCTTTCCTCCTCCGTTCTCTGCCTCCTCTCTTACATTTGCCCAAATTTGTTCCACTTAATAAGCCCTCCCCAATGACCTTGTGCTAATTAAGCTGCACTGTGTTGGAAATATGATGGTTAATTAATGATGAGATAAATTCTGTCTGCAGGACTGTCAGAAAATGATGACACCGTGTTTTACAGGTTTAAATAGAACAAACCTTGTGGCCGTCCTCCCTCTAAGTGCGCATGCAAGGGAGTGTGTGTGTGTGTGTGTGTGTGTGTGTCTGTGTGTGTGTGTGCGTGCGTGTGCGCACAGTAGGCCTGTGTTTAAGTGTGCATGAACGAGTGCAGTAAAAAGAGATGAGCGACGGCAGGAAAGAATGATCTTATGATGACGAGTGGGAGTGGACAGTGTGTGTTTATGCGTATAAACATAACTATATGGAAGTTAACATGGGTGTGCTTGATGCTGTGAGGCATAATACTTAATGGGTGAGCAATAACACAGCTTCATTAATGCCTAGTTTCCTTGTGTGTGAGTGAGCATGTGTCCCCTCTATAACCTTGCTAGTGTTGCCACCTTCCATCACAAAAAACAATGAGCTCAAAAGGTCTTTGGGAGCAAAAAGGGTGATGCCGTTAGAGATGGGACTTTTTTTTACTGGTTATAGTCAGTTATATCCAACCAACGTCTTAGTTGTCGTGAAATACTGAAAGTTGTTGAAACTAACATCAATGCTTTTGCTGATTTTGGCTTAAATAGCACTTCTCAGATGAGCTGCATACCCAAATTGACAAGGATCCACTTGTGTGGCGGAGATATTGACTGATCCGCTGGCTGATTTAAGTGTTTTCGTACCACGACAAGAATCATTCTGAACATAATGTGTTCATGTTGAAGTTATCCGGTCTCTAAACACTGGTGTGAAATGTATCTGGTTGTGTAACCTCCACCGGTTTTACTTTCTAGTTCATGATTATATATCAACAAACTTGCGATCCATAGTGTTTTGCATCACGTTATTACAGGATGCTTTTAATGCAAACATTAGGATTCAATGGAGATGGATTCAAGTTTAGTGGAAATCATGGAGCGGACGCTTGTGGATTTTACATTTAGTTTCCAAAGTTAATGTTTAGCTCAGCGAGTGTGATTTGAGGCATTTTCAGGTGAAAAGAATGTTTTATTGGCATTCAATGAAGTGGTAAAGAAGTGAAACTTAAAATATGAATTACAGCGTTACTACTAAGCGGGTTTACAAACGAGATGCCACCGCAGCTTGTTTACTTCAGGCTTCGACGCTCATGTGTCCATAGAGCCCACTAATAGCTGAAGTCATGGCAGTTGGCCTGACATTATCTGTTCAGTAATTTATCCATATCATATCGTGATATGAAACTAGATATGGTCGAAGATTTTGGATATGGTAATATTGGAATATGGCATAAGTGTTCTTTTTCTGGTTTTAAATCACAGTAAAGTGATGTAATGTTCTCATTTTGTAAATATTTTGTGAAAGCACCAACTGTCAACCCTTTGATACAAATATGGAGTTTTTGGGTGAAACATATTGTGATACTAGATTTTCTCCACGTTGCCCAGCCCTACATGTTGTTAACCACGGTTAATAATCTTCTCTTACAAAAGGGAAAAAGACCTGTTTTACCCGTTGAGATAGGCAAAGACACAACATAGTTGTTTCTCTTCTTGTACTTTCTCTTCCCCTTCGCTTTTTCTTTTGTTCTTTCCTTTGCCAGTGGGCATGTGCCAAGAGGAGAACAGCAGCATACATGTTGGACTGAGAGGTCATCGGTTCAAGTCCCCGGTCAGCCAGCCGAGTGGCAAACATCAGAAACTTGTGGTTGCACCGGGTAGGTCACGAGTGTGAACATATGTGAAGTATCAGCCTATCCTTGGATCAATAAAAGGTTACAGTAACAAAAACTGTGGATCACAGACAGACTTGAAGCAGTTGAGGATATGAGGATTTGTTTCCATCTAATCCAGATGAACAGCTGACAGTAGGAATTTAGTTTATAATGTCAGAGTGATGGAGAGGCAGCTGGTCGGGTTGCTTACTTCCATATCTGAAGCCACTTGTCAAATCTAATACCACACGTTGTCAAAAGTATCAATTTGGTTGCGGAGTAATGAAAAAGCGGGTCTGTTTCTATTTTAGCAGCTCTCTTGACAGATTGAGAGGTGTTTAACGTCTCGTTTTGGCTTGTCAGGGTGGGGGTTGGGGGGGGGGGCTTCACAACTTCATCTCCTCATCTTTCTTTTACACACACACACACACACACACACACACACACACAAACACGCATACACTGACAGCAGGGCTCTGCTTCTGAAAGACAGGGCCAGGCGGGAGACATTGCACATACACAGAAACACACAGTCACGTACGCAGACGAAAATGGTAAAAGAAACATCATTCATCCTTAATTCAAGAGGGAGAGCAGAAAGTAAGATGAGGGAGGGAGCCAGATAAAGTTTGACAGAAAAAAAAAAGGATGTAAGCAAAAGAGCGAGACTGACAGGATGAGTGAAAGCCATTTAACTCATTAGGGAAAGGGAGGATCTAAAGTTATATTTAACTTGAAATTTGCCGTAACTAGTGGGGACTTTTTTCCTTAAAAGCTTGCAGACCTCCATAGGGGTTGGAGGAGTCATCCTCTAAAATCTAGAATTAGTCGCATGCTGTGTCGCTCACTTTAGTCTCATGAAAACAAGCTAAAATACTTGACAGTCAGGATCCAGGATAAAGACACATATCCGAATCCCCATTCTCTTTTTCATGACTGAATGAGCTGGAATTGATTTCTATAACAGTCGTCTTCTTTGACTGAAAAGTACACTATGATACGTTATCCCGTATGCGGTTGAAAGTGTTTAATTTACCTCTCTTTACGCTGTCCAACTCCATGTTTTCCCAGCAGGTGGGTGCTGAGGTGTTTCTTCATCACAAAGGCCCATCTACAAAACACACACACACACACACACAGAACATGGGTTAATACGTAGCGAGTATACAAGAGAGTTTGTTCAGCATGGGTTCATTGCAACTGCGATGTCTATTTCAAGAACCAAAAAAATGCATCACTTCAGTACATATGTTCCTGAGAAATTCTTCCAAAGATTATAAGAGAAGGATGGGACACGGTACTAGAAGATGTGAAGAAGCCTCTGCAAACATTTGTTCTGAAATGAATTAAGTTTAAGTTAGACTCAAGCTGGAAGTTCCAACCTCGAGCTGTAAAACAAAGAAGACGTGTTTTCTTCCCGTAAAGATGTGTGTTCACTTTAAGAATACGAGGCACCGTCTGTTTTCTCCCACCGCTAGACACTTCCGAACAGTCGCATGAGAACCCATCCTTCTCTTACATCCCCAGACTTTACCCAGGAAACGCCATCTGACATTGAGTTTTTGAATATAATCGGCCATAAACAGGTTTGTGGGAGGAGAAGCTATTGTTCTGCTAATAGATGACAGACCAGCAAAAGAAACGACTTGAAAGTACACGAAAACTTTGCACCGCAGGAGCAGCATGAAGCTTGAGAAACGTTTGTTTTACGAGCACCTTTTCGGTCAGACAGCGAAGTGAGAATCTAGTTCCACATGTTGTGCATCAATGTGTCAAACAAGTATGCGGACCTACACGCGTGCAAGGACTCGCATGCACACGGATCTACAGCAAATGCAGTTGCACGCATACGCAGTCAAAAGAAATACCAGGGCACCACGGCTCGACAGTGACCACAATGTCCGGACTTTGTCGAGGGCCCTGAGTTTACCGCGTCTCCCAAACAGCATATGAAAACATAATGAACGGATGACAGGACTAACTACTCTGACATCCAAGCTGCTTCAGCAGAGTTTTCATCCCCTGGCCTTTTCATTTAGCACCCATCACTTTCCATTATCGTGCATCTGAGAGACAATGACCACATCTGAGAGCTGAGGATGGAGCTACATGAAAGAGGCCGAGGGAGTTGAACCGACAGTCACGTGGTTGGCACTGTCACCGCACACACTCGAGTCCCCCCCCCCCCCATCCATCACTCCTCCCATTTCTTCTTTTCTGGAGGTTTTCACTTTTGTTCCTTCCAAGTAGATCATTATTCTCTTTTCTCTCCGGCAAGCCCCGCCTGCGCCTTTCTGAAGCTTTCCTCCTGTCTCTTCAGTCTTTCATAAAGCCAAAGCATAATTATTTCACTATTTATGTCGCTATGTCAGCTATTGCCCTTCTCTACCCCCTCCTCCTCCTCATCTAACGTCTGGACGCACACACTCACACACACACACACACACACGGCTGTGTCCTCCATCCCATCATGGCCCCAGAGTCCCGTCCGTCATCTGGGCCCCTGAGGCCGACGCTAACTAACACCACCATATAAATATTCAAACATGCTCCACTGTTTTTGCCTCACTATCGTCACTCTGCATTTTCTCAATCCTCTCCAACTCAATCCATCCACCCGTCCAGAGCGTTGCCTCGGAGTTAAACTGGGAGCGAGTGCATGACTAAATCTTGTACACTCCAATCAGGCAGAATGGCGAGATCAAAATGCTGAGCTTCTCTGGCCCACTGGAAGGAAGCGCCTCTGACTGACGGCGTCATCTATAAATAAACAAACGGCATAATTAAGATATTTCTGAGGGGGTGGAGGGGGCAAACTAATTAATCAATATATCTGAGGGAGAAGCACGGCCGCGGAGCACTTCACGCGTGCTTGTTTAAGTCGTCGTGTTTAGACGTGGGGAAAGAGAAAAAAAAAGAAAAAAAAAGAGAGCTTGCAAACATTTCTGTTAATTATGTATTACAGCTGTCCTTCATAAACCTAATTACAGAGTGCTGAAAGGCAACAGTGGCAATTTGCATATGCGCATGAAAGACAAGACATATGCAAAATATGATTTTAATTAGCATTCTTTGATAGCAAGGGGTACAAATCAAACTGGCATGTTGTGAGATTCTCATCTCGCCCATTTTGTACTGGATTATTCTCAGAGTGCAAGATGGGTAATGCCCTGTGGAGGCACCTGGCACAGGCTGCGCACGCACGCACACACACACGCACGCACACACACACGCACGAACGAACGCACGCACGAACACACACACACAAATGGGTGTTAATATTCACAGAGGTGCACAATAACAACACACAAAGTGAAAATGCACACAAAGAGTGGCGACGCTACATTTACAATTAGCTATTCCCCATGTGATTATCTAACACACCCAAAGTACTACTTCTGATTAAATGCGGGAAGCACACACACACACACACACACACACACACACACACACACACACACACACACACACACACACACACACACACACACACACACACACACACACACACACACACACACAGACAGTCTTTACTCACAAAAACAGACATGCGCAAGTACCCTATGTCTCATGCGTACACACACACTTAACACAGAAAGATCCTGTATCTAAATATTAAAAGGGGCAAATCCATTTGTTTAAGGCAGTGTGTAATCAGCCCCCTGCCCTTGGTGTGTGTGCATCCTCTGCCATCCAGGTCAAGGCCTCAGCTTGTCGTCCCGCTGCCTTGGGCTGCATCATCAGCCCGAACCATCAGCCTTGATGGTTATTGTAACAAAGGGATACTTTAACATGCCATTCATCCATATCAATTCTCTTCCCCCCCATGAATTGAACTAATAAGGCTGTGCCTCTGCCCTCCAGGGAGGCTCATAATATCCATTGCAGATATGGAAAAAAAAAAAAAGAAAAAGGAAAAAGAAAGACGGAGACTCTGGTGTTTCACGTTCGACTTTCCCTTCAGACTAATCGGCGCGCCACAGCTCGTTAGGTCCGTGACGTGCCGGAGCTTTACCGATAAGCAGGGGAGACACGGCTCAATTACCCACAGTTACAATCTTTCTCTCTCTCTTCCCTCCCCGCCGCCCGATGATGAAGAGATAACATGTCAATATTTGATACAAACAACTTCATTTGCCTAATGGTGTTCCTGGATAGGCCCATCTACAGGTCCGGAAGGGATGGCAGATCTAAGAAAGGGCCTGGAGCCACGCTCGGCTTAGACGCGCCGCAGCCCACCGCCCCTCCGATCACGCACACCCATTCCCGAGAGCCGTGCACAAGGCATGCTGGGATAAGAGCCGGGTCAGACGTGACATACTTTGCCAACTTTAGCTTGAGTTACTTTCAGCTGGGTTTTTTTTTTTTTCGGGGTCTGACATTTTCACTCATATAGTTGCCTTAAAAAAGTCCCACCAGATGGGTTTTAAAGTGACCCAGCCTGGGTAACTATAGCTCAGACGCCATATTGGGTTCATTTTACCCAGCAGCCCCGCACAGTTAGAGAACCATTCAACAGAAAGGTTCTTTTAGTCCAGCAACCCAACACTTGTATAGAACAATGGGTCAAAACACCCCGTTGGTACTCTGTAAAGTTAACTCAATATCTGTTCTATACATTGACCTAGATTTGGTTTTTTTTTAACCCGACGTCAGGTGCAAGAATGGCGTGGCTGCAACATTATAACGTGTGTCAGCCAAGCCAATGTAAACCTGTGTGGTGGAAAACGCAACGTCTGGTTCAATATCAAACAGGGCACTACTGTCAATGTCTCTTATAAACTAAATATTAGGACACGTAACACATTTGTGTGTGTGCGACTGCTCATTTTGAGTCTGCCTTTTCATTAATAAACGTGTGATATTACACGTTACATATTGTGTTCTTCATCTTCACGCTGGGGGAATGGAGTGAATTACCAAAAACCAAACTTATTTTCTCAAAGACAAAGAACTACCAGAAGACTAAATCAGCAAGGTGGACAAAAGGTAGCGTGAATTACAAAAAAAAAAAGGAAACAGCTGTGCGAGTTGTGCTAACTATGGCTGTAGAAGATAAAAGTAAGTGAACAGTTGGCACAATTTCTTATCGTTTTCCCTTTGAAAACGACTGAACATCCAGTTTTGCCTGCTGTGCGCCGCCGCAACGTGACCGCAACATAGGAAAAGCTATGAGCTGAAGAATGAAGCTGAAATCGAACAAACTGCTGTATTGCGATTGGTTAAAAGGTAAATGAAAAACCATTAGCAGAGAGCTACCAGATGTAGGAACCGCTCAACCCTCACCGGGCGAAGCCACCGAAACCCGGCGAGGAAGAGCGATTCCATGTGGGAAAGATGAAAGGGGAGGTGGAGGGGGGGGCTCTGAAGTTATGGGACTGTGCTTCAGCTCTTTTTTAAGGAGAGGCACACACACACACACACACACACACACACACACACACACACACACACACACACACACACACACACACACACTCTCTCTTCAGTGGTCCGCTGGGCCCCAAAGAAATGAGCGCATGTGGGCTCATCCAGCCTCCTGTGCCAGTCCTAATGATGGCCTCCACCTGCTGCTTTAATGTCACAGCTGGATCGCCCTCCATCCCTCACTGACTCTGACTGCCATCAGCAGCAGGTAGCTCCCCTCCGCACTCTCCTTCCTCCATCTCCTCCGCCATCTCGGCTCCCTTCATCTCCCGTCACTTCCATCTCCCGTTTCTCATACCACTCATCTCAATATGCCCTCCACCCATCCATCCATCTCTTCTGCTACATTTCTTTTTCTGCTCCCTTCCCCTACATTGCTTTGCCATGCCTCCCTTCCAACTCTTCTCCCCCATTTGTGTCCATCCTTTTCGTCCACCCCCCCCCCACACAATTCTTCCCCTTTCTGTCTATTCATCATCTTCACCACCTTTAATTGAACCCAACTTCCACACAGGGTATGTGAAGCAGCACCAGGATTTATGGGAAAGCTGTTCTTAATTTAGAAAAACCTACAAGAAGAGTGTCACTGGTGTGACAGTCAGTCCCGCATTCTCATAAAAAAGGCGTCACAACTAATTTGACAATGATCCATTGACGTTAGAAATGCTACACAAGCATTAGCTCGGTCAATGTCTTAGGATATTGCTCCCGCAAAACTGTACTTACAGTTGAAGTGGGAGACTCCCTCGCACAAAAAAAACTTTTCTCAACGTCACAACTAATTTACTCTTCTGAGTAAACAATGTGTTTCTTCCTTGTTTATTTTCTCATAAACCTTCTTCCTGGAGAAGCGGAAAAACCTGGAGGTGAGTTGACAAGTCTAATCTGAGGAGCTGTGACAGGCAGGTGAACTGACAGAAGAACAGAAACCAACACTTGGCTGACAGCAGCCCTGGAGAGCCGAGACAGCTGCCGACGTGTCAGGGAGACGGATAAACAGACAGGAACAAGAAGTCGAAAGATAAGACATTTATTGACAGACAGAGCGACTGCTTTCCTGACAGACAGCCAGCCAGACAGACGGACGGGGAGGCATCAAGAATAAGGGCTGAGGAGGCAGGCTTTCTGCTGAGTTTACAAGGCTGAGTTTAATGGATGTTCTACAAGCGGGCCTGTAGCAGCGGATGGGGCGAACTGAACGCGGTGTCAAATTTGCAGATGTGGAGATAGATGGTGACGGAAGGATGGAGAAAGAAAAGCCACAGGAGAGAAAGAAGGTGAAATGAAGGAATATGAACAAAATCATGATGGAGCATCCGGATAAGCTGGAGAGAACGGGAACCGGGGAGTGAGGAGCGGCGGCAAATGCAGTTTGCGGTGCTGTCGCTTTGTTTGAGGGAAGCGGGAGGCGACTTTGCATCAATATTGCTCGGGCTTCTGAGAGATCCGCTTATGGAAACATCCCATAATGTAACAGATATTGGACGGCAAAATAAATAAATAAATAAAACATCCGAATTGATTTAGTTTTGTCATGCCCCGTGCCAGAGCAAAGCACGCACTTGATCTATTCTAAGATGATCTTGATAAAAACATTTTTTTTAAAAAGGGAGGCAAAGCATTCCTCTGACGACTGATCAACGTCAAACCTCTCAATGAAACAGACACCTCTCACTTATGATGCTTGTGTGTGTGTGTGTGTGTGTGTATGTGTCCTCTAGTCTTAGAGGAGGTACATAAAAAGCTCACTTTGCCTCTCCAAAGGGGTTTTTGGATCATCTGCTGAGGCAGGTGATGGGGCTTGACGGATTGATTGAGGCGAAGTTCTCATCGACAGTGGCAGCGCCCCATAGAGTTCCCAGCTCCAGTGCACACTGTTCCATTAAAGGATCATTTAGAGGGAGAGCAAGTTCCACCTGCACTTACGCAGAGCACACCCTAATGTGAGATGAAACAAGACATTTCCAAGCTACGGGGGGAAGGGAGGGAGGAGGAGAAGAAGAAGAAAAATAATAATAATCGTGAAAAATAAAAATGCAGTCCCTTCCCAACAGCGCATTTCCATCTTCCAGAGAGCGGCGATTGATGAAGTAATCTATTATTGATATCATCATCGTTATGCGCTCATGGCAGTTCCAGTGTTGCGGAGCCCCCCCCCCCCCCCCAGCTCAGAGCATCATAGCACTGTTTGCATATTATGCTACTCAGCATCATTATATTTTCTAATTAACTGCTTTAATTTGGGATTTGAATCCTAAGCGAGGGGAGAAACTTGAAAACGCTGAACAAGAGAGAATAATACTGGATTTGGTGTCAAGATGAAAGGAGAGGTGTAAAAACGACGAGGTACAGACAGTTACACAATTGACTAACGCGCTCTTCAAAAACAGACTTGTATTAGTTGCCACATTGTGTGGGATCAGCACAAATATGATTCGCCTTTATGGAAAAAAACAGAAGAGAAAACACTATCCAGTGTGAAGACACATGTCCCGAAAAACATTTTTAAATGAAATACATATAACATCCCAAAACACCGGCCCCCGTTATGAGGAGGTGAAAGAGTCTCATTTTAGAACAAAACGAATCAAAACTACTGGTTGTTAAAGGGCGTTAGCTTCACTTGCTAACGCATCTCCCTCTCTCTCCTTTCCTTCCCTTCCTCTCTGCAGTGCAGTTAAAGATATGAAAAATATATGTGCCCCCCCCCCCCCCCCTCCTCCTCTCTCCTTTCCACCGCACCGTGTTAAATCATTAAAGAGAAGTCCTGCTCATTATCTCTCTAAACAAAACTTCTCTTAAACCAAATAAATCACCGTTGCGCGGCGCAGCTAACAGCCGTGAAGGGATAAATTACAAAGCGCCTCACTGGCAGCGCTGGTATTTTAAAAAGCTTGCTGCACAATTTCTATGATGTGCAGTAATTTGTAATGCAGGTTTCCTTATGTTTAGAAGGTCTCCTCAGGTGTGTGTGTGTGTGTGCGTGTGTGTGTGTGTGGTGTATGCTGGGAGAAGAGGTGAAGGGTGGGGAGTGAAGAATAAAAAAAAAAGCTTATTTGTGTTCTTTGTACTTCCAATAGTATTAACCTCGTTTTGGCACTAAATCTATCACTAAGCAAAAGTATTTTACATTCCTGGAAATATTTTTATAAAGTTGATAATATTACGAAGAATTGACATTTGAAAGCCTGTATTGAAACGGTTTGGATTGAAGGTCAGAACATGAAATGCCCCAGGAGGTTGCATGTTGTGTTTATAACAAACAGCATCAAAATATAATCATTTATGGTTTAAAAACATCAGATTCTGCCAGAATAGTATTGTTGGCAGTTTGGACACTTTTGGAACAGCTCAGCACACCATCACAGGATGCAGCTGAAGGACATATTGATGTAATCCATTGAGCCGGCTCCTTGAGGCAAGAGGTGCTTACTTCCATTTTTAAGATTTGACGCATTGATACTCCTGAAGCTGTTGCGTTGGCTCCTTCCTCGCCGGCCTGCGATGACTTCTACGAAGGTGCAGCGAGAGTACAAACTGACCATCTGCGGTCCGCGAGGTTGCTGCGTTAGAGGTAGACAACACTGCTGATGTCGGCATTATATTTTTAATCAGCCAGTCAAACTGATGTATCGGTGTGACTGTGACCAGTTTTCTTCTTCTTTTTTTCAGCTGACCGTGGCGTCATTATAACAGGAAAAACACACCAGCAGGGCCTCATTTCCTGTTAAAGAGTCTAATTGAGGGGAAAGCCACCAGCCTGCGCTCTTCACCTCCGTCCCCACCTCTGCACCCTCTGTGCTCCTTCAGGGACCAGGAGCTGCGATGAGCCCCCCCCCCACCCCCGACCTCTCTCTGGCCCCCAGTGGGCAGATTAAACTGCGGATAACAGGGCTGCACTTGGGTCCGTTTACAACAGCAAGCCTCCCCTGTGCCTCCTGGGGATATAAACCAACAGCATCCCTGAGACACCCCCCCCCCCCCTCAAAAAAATATAAAAAGAATGAAAAGAAAAAAGGCAAACATGATTTATTCAGTCTGTTTACTGTACACTGTATCTGCCTGTCCTCTGAGAACAAATTAAATGTATGAAAAAGAGGGTGAAGAAAGGGAAGAAGAAGAAGGAATGAGCGGAGAAAAGAAAGGAAGAGAGAGCGATCAAAATAAATAATTAAATCCCGGAAATAAAAATAAAATACATGAAAGTCTAGAGGCGTGGAGTGTGTTTAATTTGCACAGGAGATTTATAATAACAAGTTTGTTCAAGACACGCACGACACTGTGTTAGCAAAGATGCACTGCAGTATCTATTCTAAATGGCAACTTAGAAAATCAAACATATGTCCGAAAACCCAAAACTATGGCTCTTCAAAATGAGGTGGAAAATGTAGGTTTTAGTAAATCAAAGAACGGCGGGGTCACCGGTGCTCAGACCTGAGCGACCGGAAGAGACGTTTAAACCGAGGAGCGAGTGAAAGTTGAAAAGAAACAAACAAGGAAGACAGCCTCTAATTCTCGCACATTAAAAAAAAAAGAACTGAGGCAACATGACAAGCGAGAGTTGTATTTCTCTCACTGTAGTTTTGCTACAGCAGATAATCCATAAAACATAAGGCCTCCGTATTGACGTTTTCCTTCAGCCAGCTGAGTGAAGGGCGTAGCTGGGATGTCAGGCCCGTCTGTCGGCCAGCTACCACTCTCATTATCCCCGCGCCTCGCAGAAGGGCAGCTAAGGGCACACAAAATAAAGCGCTCCGCTACTGATCTAATATTCAGCGATCCTATCAAAGAATGACTTATTAGACTCAAAGACCCAGAACTGTTGGCGGGGAGGAAAGATTGCACAAAGTGGAAGTTCGCACTCTCTGGGTACGGGAAGTTGAACCGCAAATGTGACATCTGACATCTTGACATTATCGGAAAAAGTACTTTTTCTTCGCCCGGGAGTAAGTTTCAGAGTATTTCCTCAGCGAGATGTCAGCTGTCTCAGGTCTAATAAAACAATGGACTTCCTGGAGATTGAGTGAGAGTACGGCTTAAGAATTTATACAATGCACCATTCAAGTGTTATTATAGATGCTGTTGCCTCCTACTCGAAGCTATCGCACTTCTACACTTCTCGGAAAAGTATGCACACACGCACACACACACACACACACACACACACACACACACACACACACACACAC
>NC_136534.1:8572400-8597400 GCF_910591455.1 Pholis gunnellus
CCAATAAAGCTTGATGTAATACAGCTTTTTAAAATGAAATTCATGATTGATTGAAGAATGTAATGATAGAGCAGGTTGTCTTTGGAAAACACGTTTCCACATATTTCCAGAAGCATTTATAATAAAAAAAAAAATCAGCTAAAAGTAAATGTAAAATGTGTCAATCTAAGGCCCTTCGGTGTCACTGTAAGATTTATTAACCCTTATCTGTTACACTTAAGTTATATCTGTCCGTCTTTGCATCCGACTCCCCTCCACTGGCCTCTCTTTCTGTCAACAGTGACCAGCGGAGGGGAGGGAGGGGGGGGGGGGGGGGGGGGGGCATCAGCAGCCTCCCCTCTCCTGTCCACCAGGCAGGGTCCTGCGCTGTCGGCGGGAGAAAGTTATGCCTCCTTACTGTGACTTTGAACTTTCTCCGATGAGGCATAAATATTGAAATATTGAAATGAAAGATGCGGCGGGCGCAGAGGGGATGGGAGGGAAGGGGGAGGGGGGGGGAGGGAGGAGAGGATAGACGGATTGGGGGGGTTGAAGAGACAGGAGGCCCACTGAGAGAAGAGACAAGGCCCTCACCCCTCTGCCAGGCTGCATTCTAGCAGGCCGACAGTTATGGATAGGAAACATTACTGCTGCTGGTAATTAAAGCAAAAACTAATACTGTCTCTTGGATGAGGGGGTTTCACAGTGAGCATCCATTTGTCACTGCTGCACACTCGCCAAGGCCAGATTAAATCACACACATATTTAGTCCTGCTGTGCACAGAGGCTATCTATCCATCTATCTATCTATCCACGTATCTATACATCCATCCATCCATATGTATCCATGTATTCATCCATCTAGCCATCAACATATCCATCCACCCATTCATCAGTCATTCTAACTCTATTCATGAACAATAGTTCCTTCCCAAAAAATGGTAAAAGGCAAAGACTGAATACCAACTGTAAGCACGATTGCCCGCTTCATTCCAGATCACTGGCATCAGATTTCAGCTCCTACTAAAGACTCCTCAGTGAGGCAGTAAGTGACTGACTGAGTGACTGACTGTGGAGTGGCAGTGAAAAGGCCACTGGCTAGGGGGCGGAGGCGGGAGGGA
This sequence comes from Pholis gunnellus, assembly GCF_910591455.1. Taxonomy (NCBI): domain Eukaryota; kingdom Metazoa; phylum Chordata; class Actinopteri; order Perciformes; family Pholidae; genus Pholis; species Pholis gunnellus. Next base: position 8,573,501 of record NC_136534.1, read on the forward strand.
CGAGGACGGAGGGGGGGGGATGAGGGGGGATGCCATGTCACCAGACGGAGGGGATCGGTGACACTGAGCGTGTCACAGGGTGACGGCTGCACTCTGCTAGGACCAGCGGCCCCTCCAGCGCTGTCAGAGGAACCAGCCGCTCCAGATACTGACACTAGCAGCCACACTGACAGGCCAAACATGACTCGTCTCCGCTCTCGCCACAGACGAGGCCTGACGGCACACAGAGACACCAAGAGAAGGACGGATGGAGGGTTTAGAAAGGGGGGGGGGGGGGGGGGGCATGTACATACAAAGTGAATCTGTGTCTGCTGATCTGGACAAACAGATCACGCCACTGTGAGGAGTTGATCGAAACGGATCGTGGCTGCTCTCTGAGCTGATTGGTTGAAATGATGTCAGGCTGCTTTAGAGGCCAATTGATAGTTTCCCCCTCGTTTATAAGGAGTGGAACAAGTTAAGAACTTGCCTTTTCATTGTTCAATGATTGAAAGGGGACTTTTGCCAACTTGAAAAAAAGTGCTCAGGGTTGAGCAAACCCACTTTATACGAAACAGGACGTAAACAAAAACATTTTAAAGAATTTCTCTTCCTGTTTGAAAGGAAGACGGAAGATGAATATATGAGGAAATGCAGAACCAAGCAAGGTGTGATCAGAAATATATTTGGATTGTAGAATCTATACAAAGGAATACAATGGAAGGATTACAATGGAACCACTTAAATAGCAGCCATGATGAGAGCTTGACAACTAAACATAAGGAAGCATTGCTCCTTCCTCTCGTAGCCTTCTTAACGTGCTTCACAGAGGAATAGGATATATTGCTCTATTTTAAGCGCATCCCACCAAAGACAATCACGTAAGTTACACCTGATGTTATGTGAGCAGCTTAGGTTGGGTAGTTAGGGTTTAGTCAGACTCTCCTAGCACAGCTGTACTATCCTTACTTCTGATGATATCACATCTAAGTTGACCTCATGAGGTGCTGAGGAGTTGTTAGGGAGGAAAAACACTTTTAGACAGTTTGGATCCAGCGACAGACACAGCATGGGGGGAAGGTGGAGGGAGAGGACGGATGACAATGATAAGATATACAGGACTGTCTCAGAAAATTAGAATATTGTGATAAAGTTCTTTATTTTGTGTAATGCAATTAAAAAAACAAAAATGTCATGCATTCTGGATTCATTACAAATCAACTGAAATATTGCAAGCCTTTTATTCTTTTTATATTGCTGATTATGGCTTACAGCTTAAGAAAACTCAAATATCCTATCTCTAAATATTAGAATATCATGAAAAAGTATACTAGTAGGGTATTCAACTAATCACTTGAATCGTCTAATTAACTCGAAACACCTGCAAGGGTTTCCTGAGCCTTGAAAAACACTCAGCTTGGTTCAGTAAACTAAATCACACGTATGGGGATTATCACAATATTCTAATTTTCTGAGACAGTCCTGTAGATGGAAATATGGTGATTGGAGGGAGGAAAAAAAAAAAGAAAACATGGAGGGGGAGGGTGGTAATGCCAAAAGGGGAGAGGGCAGAAAACAGACAGGAGAGAGAAACAGGGAGGATATGTAGAGGACTCGGAGAGGGAGAAGGGAGCGCCGCGGCGAGACTGATCGCTGTTGATCTTCACGATAAGCGCTCCCGACAACTTGTGACCAAAGTGGCGCTTCGACACTAATCGGCCGTGAAGGCTGACCTGCAGCGAGGCAGCGAAGTTCAGTTCGCATAGGGCCGGCGCTGCAGCTCAGACGAGATGGACCCGGACAGGAGACATCCAGGCATCAAAACTCCCTGAGAAATTGCGACATGGCTTCAGTGCACTGTGAGAAGAACATAAGAGGAGGAGGAAGGGGGAAAAAAAAGAAGAAGGAAAAAAGCAAGCAGTGATACTCGGTGCTCTTGGCAGTCGAGGCAGACTTATCTGGCTTAGGATGAAAAGAGAAGGACAGAGGCAAAGGAGAGTGGAGTGAGGGAGTCAATGAATGTGCGTAGGGGAGGAGGGTGGAAAAATATGAGCGGGGTAAAAAAAAATATAAAAGAGATCAATTTTATTGACAATTATCTGTGAGCTGGACTGAGCTGAATTGGAGACTAACCTTGAACTGTGTGTGTGTTCAACCTCTGCAAGACATAAAGGGAGCGTGTGCAAACTCTACCAACAGGTCTGAATACTCTCATGAGCAAACAGGTCAAAAGGTATATAAATAAAAAAAGAATAAGTAAACTGTGCTACTTGCACACTGCCTTGCACCGTTTCTGTAGTATTCTACTGGGCCATCTTCTGTTGGAAGGGACCAACTTTCAAAACAGTAAAAAGTAGAGAATATTATGTTTAAATGTTTTCCCACTAGTTTGTTTTCCATCATCTGTTGGCAAACTAATCTGATGGCCACATGAAACTCAACCTCCATAAATGGATCATTAAAGAAAAATGCATTTCACATTGACGTCCGTCACTGCAAACCCACCACGCTGACCGGACACGAAGACAACATCAGAAGCAAGACACGGAAGAATTAACACAGCTGTTCTAGTCCAAGTAATTTAGACCCGCCCCCGCTGTCCGTCAACAATCTGCTAATGATCCAGCGACCACAAAAACTCCGTTCCATACTTTTCTGTCACATGCCGGCCTTTTAAACAAAACTGACGTTCAGACATATTACACATTCTTAGATAAATATTTTTACTTTCACTCAGAGCCGGGTTGCGGCGCCGCGACAGTAATGGGGAGGAAACATGAAGCTATATTTTAATAAGTAGGGAACACGCTGTTTATTCAGTCGTTAATGACTACTGTCTCCCACTTAAGGCGCCACATGCAAAACAAAACAAAAAATGTGTCCATTGTGTAAAATTACATGGGATCTAATCATATCTGGCACCATAAATCATCTGTGGCTGTGTCCCTTCAGGACAATTTACGGCAAGTAAACATGAGCTAGGTGAGGAGCGGGGGTGGTGGAGATAGCACGTGCAAGACGGAGTGCATCCACATGCGTGTGTCAGTATTTCATAACGGCAGTGTGCGTGTTTCCACAGAGAATGTTTGATAAGAAACAGTAGTTTTATCTTTTATCAAATGTTCCGCAACGGTTGAGGCAAAAGCGTTTTTTTGGATTGATTGATGAACTGATCACCAACAACAAGGACACACAGAACCGGAGTTACCCTCGACTAAAGAGCTTAGACGAACCCACGTATGAGTCTGATAATATGCCAATAGGTTCAATAATGGCAGCCAAGTTCAACCCAACCACCAGCACACGAGGGAGGTTGTCAGTCCGAGTATTCGTCACACACACGCGCACACAAACCCGCAAACGCACGCACACATGTGGGGTTTAGTTAAATTGGAGACAGAAGAAGAGATTCTAGAAATATTCCTTTATCGATCTGTTGTGGGAAGATGCTATCTCTTTACATGAGGAGCAGACCGCTGGAGCCAGCACACACACACACAAAGTACAGACACACCTAAATATTATTACTATAAACATATGACATGATGAGTGTATGCTATCAACTACAAAAATAACACAAAAGTGCACGATTCATTTGTAAATTCACAAATTAAACTTTCTCACACACAAAAAACACACACGCGGCATAAATGTCCTCCAAAATACAGCTTACCAAGTACAAATACAGCGGTCTCGAGACACAAATACCACTCAGCGCAATTACAAACCGGCCCAAACACTGTTTACTTATTTATTGATGAAGTTAATTGCTCGTTAAAATTGCACATGAATTCTTTTTGCAAAAACTGCATAAACATTTCATGTTCCGTCTAAAGAAGGAAAGTTTGGGGGGAAAAGGAAAGCCAAAAAAAGAAAAAGAAAATCACACTCCTCTCTTCACTTAACACATGTACACATCTTGAATCCTTCACCACAACAAATGGTTTGTATTTATTCTGCAACGCTGAAAAATTAGTTATTTTAGAAAGGACTGGGAGAGTCTTTTTTTTTTTTTTTAAACCAACACACCAAAAGGACTGTCTGGGGGACATGCAGCACAGCGCACGCTATTAACTCCAGCTTTGCCATTCCTGTACTTACAGTATACCGCAAATAGGACCATCGCTTTTCATTACCTGCTGTTTCCAGCAGAGCTTCGCTCTATCATTGCCACGGCATGCTAATGCAAAGCAGGCTACTGTCATGTAAATTAAACTGTTTGTTTTGTTTGCCTTCCCTCCTTCGGCTGATTGTCAGAGCGACTTGCCGGGAGCAGCAGGTGTGTTTGTTTGTTTGTTTGTTTGTGTAGGAGTGCACCGGTGTGCCGGGTTTGCTGTTTGTGTGCCGCTGCGGCTTCTGCTGCTTTGCAAAGCAACAAGTGCGTGTGTGTGTGTGCGTGTGTGCGTGTGTGCGTGTGTGTGTGTGTGTGTGTGTGTTATCGGAATCCGAAACACAGAAATGACACACCACACACAAACCTTACAGTCAACCAGATGTGCTCCTGACCCTGGGCTCAGCCACTGAAATGCAAAGTCGGATGCGCACTTGTCGCCCCCCCCCTCCCCCCGCCCCCCCTCCGGCACAGGTACAACCAACTGTCACAAACAATGGGGGGGGAAATATGCATACCGTGGGCTAGGGTTTGCTACAACATGCTCTCAATGTAAATCATATTTTCGCAGGTTTCCAAGAGACAAGCCCGTCCGCCACCCAGCCAGTCACCCAGCCTGCACGGCGCTCTGCCGCATCTGCAAGGCTACCGCCGCTGGGTTACTGGCGGTGCGTTTAAAAAAGAAAACAAGCCACCCTGTGTATTTGTAGACACGGTGAAATATCAGAGAGAAATAAAAAGCCTTCATGATTCCTCATTACGAGACGGATGACAATGACTCCCGTCTCTAATTAGTCAGAAGGATTTGTTTTTTGTTTTTCGAGCGTCGACTGACATGCGTTAACTAGAGGAACGATTCTTCAACATCTGCAAGGAGCGTCGTAGGAAGCTATGGCTTCCCTTGCAAAACAAAGGAGCTTTGAAACTCTTTCTGCTTAGTGTCAAGAGCAGAATGTTAACTGGAGAGATTCATTCACAGGAGTCACTTTACAGCATTGAGGAGGATTTCTCATTTCGTTTGGTCATGTGAGCGCGCAGCAGTCGTACCGCGACCTTTTGTGTGAGGCAGGTTTCCCACAAACCAACTCTACACTTGGACTAAAACTGTGATTCAACCGGGACAAACATCATATCCATAAGGACAAATGGGTAAACTGGGAGTTCTAGTCCCAGTAAAATAAATCCATCCACCTTTTTGCTTAAGAAAATGACTGCACGGCTTTATATTGAAAATATGAAATAATGTATGTATAATGAAATGTAATGAAACTGATGGCCAAAGGCTAAAAAGCCTGTTGTTGTTTTTTGTTTTTTTTAACTTAAAACTTCGAGCAAAATGTCACTGAACATCAAATAATGTCCTATATAAGTGTTCAAGTTGGTCTTGATGTTAATATCTCATTCTTAATTCAGAATATGAGGCGCTTTTTATTTCAAAAAGTAACTTTTTTCATTCAAAAGCCTGTTTCACCGCTCCCTCGCCTTTCAGCCAATCATGTGCTCGACCCCTTCCAGCAGGCTCTTTGACTGCTACCAGATTTAGCCAGTTAGCTCCTGCTAGCTATAGCAACAATGAGCTTGTTAGCTAGTCGTTGAGCTTGGTGACTGGCATGAAGATGAGGGGGCGAAGACATAGAAAGAGTCATTGGGAAATCAAAACACATGTAATTTTTAAATAGAAATGTCTGGATAATAATGAACTACAGCAAAACACAATATTTATAGGAAACATTTAACCGCACACATTCAGTCAGGCACATCTACCAAACACGTGAATGCGGGGTTAAGAGTATTCACATTTACACAAGTAATTTAATCCATGGAACTCCAAATACTGGAGCTGCTGAAGAGCACTCGCAGGTTTTAAGCCTCCTCTAAACAGCTTGATGAGAGTGGCTGAAAACAATCAAAAGACTCAAGTGTTTAGAGAAAATCCATGGAAAAACTGTCTTCTAATTCTACTTCAAGTAATGGCAACTCATGGTCACACACACACACACACACACACACACAAGCAGCCTGTGCCAGCTATGTCCACCAACAACAGGCCTTCTCTGTCAGGGAGCGTTACTCGTCATACCTTATCCCAGTGTTTAGCCTTCTCCCTCCCCACAACAAAACAACAGCGAGCTATAGCAACGTCAACGTGATCCCGTGACAAATGTGAAGCAACGCAAACGTGGCAGAACTTAAAGTAAATTAGCCCTGCGTGATGAGTCGACCACGTCCGTCACTGCAAATCGCTCAGCTCTCCTCTAAAGCAAAGCAGATGCCATCAGAGCCGGCACAGAGAAAGGGACACTTCATACCGACACGATAACACGACAGAGAGCTTTTTATACAGACACGTATGTGTTCCAGCTCGTGTTTTTTTTTGGGGGGGGGGTGAGCGATCCAAATTGTTGTCTCGTGAATTACATACTGACATACAGCCGTGAGACTGAAATGACCTTTCCACATGTAATGTCATGTAATGTAACCAGAACCCTTTTGATTTTAAAAAGACGTGTGGACTCAAAACTTGAGGACACAAATAACTCGCATACACCAGGTCACATATAGGTGTCCTATGCGGGACCCGGACCTAAAACTGATAAATTGGTTAGAATTAGTACATTTGGAGTGTTTCTATTTTAAACAGCGCAGCTTTCCTAGCCTTTACGGCACTGGTGTGGCAACCCAGGGAACTCACAGTCCAACTGCATGTGTTGTAAATCATCTCACATGAGTCCGATAAGCACAGCATCTCCAGTCCGTGGGTGTGATACACACACACACACACACACACACACACACACACACACACACACACACACACACACACACACACACACACACACACACACACACACACACACACACACACACACACACACACACACGGGGGGGGGGGGGGAGACGATCGACGGAGATATACGCGAGTCAGAAAAAAAAGTAATTTCACATTGCATGCTCTAAAAAGAGAAAAGTAGACGGAGAAAACAGAGCTTTTAATCAACAATGGACGGACTCCTGCAGTTCAAAACCAGAACGCCTCACATGTCCCCAGGCGTGGCGATTATTAAAAGCGAGACAAAGTACAGATGTGTTGAGCAAACGATCTAAGCCGCTACATCAAGATATATGGCACTGAGTTATAACGCAAGTTGGACATGACATGATGTTTATCTAAACATCTTTGAATTTGTATTGATTAGTATATATTATAATAAAGATGTGTCACACTGATGGTACTTTTAGCCCTGATCTGAAAAAAAAAACTCAATTCTGAATGTATAATACAATTTGTATTGATGCTGGCGATTGTTTGACTTATGATGACAACTGACTAAGGTCATAGCTTACCCACCCTTCACTGTGTTTATTGAATGAAACTCACAGTGTGTGTGAGCACATTTCAATATTCAACTGCACGGAAGGCCGACATCCAAAAGAACACGACTAAAAAACTCTCAGTAAATTCTTGTCAAAGAAGATAAAACTTCTCCGATGGTCATGTCTAAAGACGGGAAAGACATTAATAAACATTTGGGAATCGTGACTGCAGACGAACTTTGTGCCGAAATTCAAGATGCAAATCAGATAATTGATTTCTCCGTGAGAACGGGGGAAATAGAGAGGATCGGTTTGAAAGAAAAGAAAAAAGAAAGTGATAAGTAACGTGTCATGTCAATCAGGTTAGCAGGAATTCATTTCAAAATAAAAGTCCTTGAAAGCGGAGAGCCTGGCTCTCAAGGCACCTTGGACGTTTCTTCTTAGGGGGGGGGAGATGTCAGTTAAGGCACTGCAGATCTCCACCCAGTCAGGGAAAGAAATAGAAAACGAATAAATAAATAAGATGTCTTGTCGAGAAGGCTGCTACTAATAACTATGTCACTTCAGCAGCAGGGCTAATGGTAAAATAACAACAAGACGGGGATTCAAGTTGCTAACAAAATAGGAGGGCAAGGAAAAAAAGGTGACGAAAAGAGGAAAAATGTCCAAACCTTTGTGTGTGTGTGAGTGTGAGAGAGAGTGAGAGTGAGAGCATGCTGGTAGTGTTGGTTTTAGCCTAGTAACTCATTCACAGGGCTACTGGTTCCTGCTGGTGTTAACCAGAGCCCGGGTCTGGGGGGCGCGTTTGATCTGGAAGTTTCCACTGACCCGTCTGTCGCTCTGCCCGGTTATGCTAACGCCGGGCTGGGTCTCCCTCACCGTGGGCCGGGCCTTAATTACTCTCAGGATAGACAGAGCAGCCAAAAAAACAACTCTCTTCGGTGGGCACGCTGTTACATTAAAGACTTACAGGAACGGTATGCCAGCCTCTCTGAGCTGCTGCAGTCAGGAAACCACATCACTGAATAAACTCAACTCGAGGTGGGTTATCTGATACAAACAGGCAAATGAATATGTAAAAACAATGGCTTGAATGGCTCAAAGCAAACATATGTTTATTAGTTTGCATGGGAGTTGGCAGACTGAGCGCTTTGATAAAACAGGAAGTACGTATGCGAGTTCGAGGCATTGGTGGCGCTTGATAGGTCGGTAACAATATACGCCGTGCGTGGGCAGGTGAGTGTATCCGAGTATCGGTCAAGGATGTCCCATCTCTACTGGCGTGGAGGTAGGTGGAAAACAAAGTAGGGTGGGAGTGTGTACAACACACACACACACACACACACACACACAGCAACACTCTTTGCCCTCCTCTTCCTCCCTCCTCCATCTCTCTTATTCTAATCTCAAGCTAATCTTTTCTCATTCTTACCTCCCCAAACCGACTCATATTTCACCGCCCGTATCTTTACATTTTCTATTATCCTCCACTGAAAAATGTGACCAGTGGAGGCACTGTTTTGAAATAAAATATGAATCATCTTAGATAAAGATACAGTGTGGTTATTATTTTTTATTTTCTATTCCCAGTTAGCCATCGCTGGCCTGCGTTTGCTGTGCTCACCCCTCCTCTATGTCTCTATGTGAAATAAGTTATTTCCCCCCCTCTCCCCCCCCCTAACTCGCTGACATTTCTGTCAGCGGTGCAACTAATTTTTCTACATTTTTCCTGCAAAAACAAGGTTTCTTATATGAAAAAAAAAAAGACGAAGCAGGGTCTGCTGACCAGCTAGTGGTGTCTGATCAGATTGGGACACCCAGAATGTAATACAGTACTCTCACACACACACACACACACACACACACACACACACACACACACACACACAGCTCTTGTATCTACAACTCTGCCAGATATATATAATAGAGAGAGAAATAGGAAATATGAAGCCTTCAGCCACAGCGCAGCAGCGTTACATATGAGGGGAGATCCCATCGGTCCGGCTCTGTATTTAGTATTTCTCGTGAGTAATCTCTTGTCATTTTATCACAAGAAATGAAATAATGGGGCAATCCTCTAATGAAAAATGAGGCCGCTGCTGCGGCACAGGAGAGACCGAGAGACAAAGAGGAGAGAAAAAGGGTTCGGAATTTAAGGCTTTCATAACAAAACGCCTCTCTAATACACGGGGAAAAACAACCAGATGCATATCCTTAATTGGGTTAGATTGAATGTGAAACTGGCATAAGTGATGGCAGCAGAAAATTAGCTGTTTTTAGATCAGGAATAAAAGTAAATCTATGAGCGAAGGTAAAAGAACATTGAGTTGTCTTGAGTGAGCTTGGAAACGTAAATTGCATTTGAAATGTTTCAATTTAAGGGTTTGAATTAGAAAAATGACACTTTTATAAAGCAAATTAAAATGGACCAATGATGTTTAAAAATACACAGAAGTTAAATTCTCAGTGGTGGAAGAAATAATCAGATCATTTACTAAGTAAACAAATTGTAGTGTTGTTGTTAAAACCCTAAAGAAGTTAAGTATTAGCAAGTACTTAAAGTATTGAAAGTTAAGTTCCGAAGCAGAGTGGCTGTAATACTGACGTATCATATGTTAGATTATGATATTATTATTACTGATGCATTAATATGTAAGCAGCATGATAATGTTGCAGCTGGTCAGAGTGAAGTGAGAGTAAAAGGGTTTGGACCTCCTGAAATAACATGACTCCATGTTCGCATAGATCCGTTCTCTTGCTTCTGTGGAGTCAAAGAGCAGAACACATCTGCTCAAAGCCCCCAGAGGTTGTGAGCAACTGGACTCTGTTAGTTCTGGATGTTTGATTCTTTTTGGTCTTGAAGTGGCATTTTATGAATCAAAGTCTTGTTATTGATTAACATCGGCTTCCTCTGCTTCCTGCAAATGGATTACATCAATCAGCTGCCACGTCCGGGGCAGATCAGATGCCGTTATAACAGACATATAACAGACATATAACAGACATATAACAGACGTATGACAGACGTATAACAGACGTATGACAGACGTATATAACGCGGACGAAAAGAAGCCGCGGTTGGAGGAAATATAGGAGAAACCAAACGAGTGGGCAGATACACCACATGAAAATTAGAAACAACATATATTGAAAGGCATAAATAAATAAAATTATAAATAAATCAGAAACCTACAGCGACTTTAAACTCCTCTGCAAACATGCACAAACACTTCAATACCCAACATATCAGCACCTTTAAAAGCCAATCATTTCCAGGCTTCATTTAGATGAAGTTATTTATCTGTTTGCAGAGCAGAGATAGAAAGAGGTTGTTTCCTCCCGAACAGACACACACACCGAGTCTATTACACTCTTTCATCTTCTTCAATTGTGTGTGTGTGTGTGTGTGTGCCCACGCTCGTCTTCATGCGTGCAGCTGCTATTAAAAGTGTGTGTGACAGACAGTCTCCTTCCATGCATCTGTGTTTAATTAAAGGCAGAGTTTCGGCATCCCGAGCCACTGCCACACGAATACACACACACACACACACACACACACACACACACACACACACACACACACACACACACACACACACACACACACACACACACACACACACACACACACACACACACACACACACACAGAGCGACTGAGCGAGGGAGGGAGGCCGGCCCTAATGTGCATAATTAACTTAACCCCCATCACTTGACTTTAAAAAGGGCTGTTTTGGAGGACTGAGCCAGGCAAATGGAGGCTGGGAGAGTGGTCCTTTATGTCTAAAATATTCATTACTGCATTTCAGAGCATTTTCGAGCATCCTCTGATTTTTGTTTTCTCGTTCGGGACGACAGGAGAGGGAAAGTGGGAAATGGGACGAGTCACCATTTCAAATAGCACACACACAAAGTCACGAAAACACACACACACACACACACACACACACACACACACACACGCTGCAACAGACAAGCCTGCGAGTATCTTGTGCGGTTACACTCTTCTGTTTCTGACTTTTGTAACGAGAGACGAGAGAGTCGTTGCATGTGAGACGCGGTGTAAACCGGCCAAGGGAGGCTGTCATGACTCCAGCCGAAGAGGAGTTGAGAGGAGAAAGGAGGACGGGAACAGGAGTGACTGGCCAAGAAAATCTCTCGCCCTCCGGCCCGCTCCTTTTCCTCCTCCTCCTCCTACTGTTATTCCTCCTCCTCCTCCTCATCCTGCTGTGCCAGTACTGACTGCTACCAGCCACACACTTCACCTCCCATCAGGGTCAGGGCGCCAGCGAAAAGGTCAGCTAGCCGACAGCTGATTGGCCGGGATGGCTCCGGTCGGCGGCCGGTAGCCAATGGGCATCCTGACGCACCTGATGTGACACACACCGCTCCGAGCGTCCTCTCTGCACAACAGGCCAGAGAGGACGGGCAGAGCGAAAACAACAAAACATGCAAAAGGGGGCCAACAAAGAGAAACAAGAACAGACTGTCCAGTCCTGCAGCAATGTGTGAACCAAAAAAAACAAGAAGAGAAGTTTATTAATTGGCTTTTTAAAATTATAAGCTTGAAAATATCTGCAACAAAATATTGGAAATCAGCATCAATAAAAAAGGTAAAGCCCCAGAGAGGACTGAATTAGACCACACAGCTGCAGCTGCTGGACCGACTCCCGAGGTCGCCTGCAGGCCAACAGCATCAATTGTTGCTAATGAAGTATCAAACTGACTACGCATGGAATGCAGCACTGCAGATATAAATACTGAACTGAGCTGAAACTGTCCACTCCTCGCACAGCGAAGAAAACCGATCGGCCGAGCCGCCTCTGATCCCTGGATTCTGGGGAGGGAACCCCCGGTAGCCCTCAACTCAGCATCAGGAAAAGCATGACAAGTCAATCGAGGAAATTAGAATGGATGTATTCATATTTCAGTGTATTAAGCAGTGGGAAATGCATATTCATGATGGGCCGGTTGCTAATTATCCAGTATTAAGAGAGCGTGTGTGTGTGCGTGTGTGTGTGTGTGTGTGTGTGCGCGCGCATGTGGTTATTTAATGGGTAATTAGCTGAGATAAGAAACTAATAAGCACTGTACCTCAAACACTGGCTCCTATTACAGTGAGTCTACAAATGTATCTGTGAAAGAAAGAAAAAAAATCATGTGGATGGAAAAAAACAAGATGCCGGAGTAAGTCAAAGCCACACACACACACACACACACACACTCAAAGAGGGACTGAGCAGGGCTATAAAAAGTGCAAAGGGCCAAACTGCAGGGCTGTCTGTGTGTGTGTGTGTGTGAGAATGTGTGTGTGTGCCTGGCGGCGGAGCTGTTCATGTGGCTCACACTGGAACAGATCAAAGGAGACGCATCATTTTTGGGCATGTGTGCACCACCACCCCCCCCCCCCCCCTTCCATAATAGAACACAATAAGGACCAGCAGATCCGTCGTCAGCAGCTGATGTGGACGGACAAGAGCAGGAAATGGATTTGGAAACCTCCTCCAGCGCTCTGTCACATTTCCTTGCACTCTGTTGCTGACAAACAAGACGCATCACCGTTCTGTTTGACCGCCCCCTTCGCAGCCTTTCTCCTTTCTCCCTCTCCCACAAGTATTTGACTCGTGCAGGAAATGTGGGTGGAGTTAGCCGCTGTTTCTTCTTGTTGTTGTGCCCTTGAGCACACAGTGCCAACCTGAACATGTTAATGTCCGACTGAGTAAATGCCATGATTTCTTTGGGAGTGCTGGGCAGGCTGGTGGGCAGGCTGGTAGGTAGGTCTGTGTGTATCGCAAGCGTGTGTGTGTGTCGCAAGAGTGTGTGTGTGTGTGTGTGAAAGCTGGGCATGAACTGTGTCAGTCATATATAGACTTTATTTTTCACAATTCACTCCTGAGACAAATTCCTTGGGCACATTGCAACTTCTTTTTTTATAACAAATGTATCGTTGAAGTCCATTTTTTAACAATTTACACTTCCAGCTTGTCAACTGTGAGGATTTTCTTCTTTCCTCCGTTTTATATCACTAGTGTGAACTGTACATCGTTGGGTCGTTGACAAAACAAGACCCGTTGGAATGATGTGGCATCCTCCACTATATGTTGATGTTTTATAGAGCATACAATTAACAGATTCATTGAGAAATAAGTTAAGCCCTACGTATCTGAAGTGTTGCTTTAAACTTCCTCCTCTGGCAACAAAAGAAAAAAAAAGAAATCTAAGAAATGATGTTAGAAGTAAGAATACATCATTATTTTGTGGCAGCCCTTTTTTTTTTTAATCTACCAGTGTTGGTGATATGAGAGCAGCCCAGTAAACTCCGCCCACCACCACTCTGCCACTGTAAGGCCGTGCTAGTATTTGCCCGGCTCACTTCTAATACACATCAGCATCAGGAGTGTGTTTTCACTATGCTGTCGCAAGCCAGAGAAAATATTTGCTTCCCTCAATGCTCCCCCACCTTCTCTGAAAAGCCCTCCGCCATCAGCCGCCGCCGCCTCCCAACTCCAACATTCTCCAGACACACACACACACACACGCCAACAGCCCCCCCCCCCCCCTTTGATAGATAAATGGCGAGTGGATTTGCTTAGCAAATTGTTGTGCCGCCTAAAAACGACAAGACTTGTGTGGTAAAGACACATGTAAATAGTCGACAGGCAGAAAATGATTTTCCGTGATAGCCGGCCATTAGGCGTGGAGGGTGTTATTGGAAGGGAAACCCTACACGGCTGCACAGACACACTCTCCCCAACCGATGAGGTAGACGGTCCACCAAGGATTCCCACATGTAGACGCTCAAACACACACGGACAGACGTGAGCTTTAACACTCCACAAATGGTGTGTTTTGCCTCTCATTTTTCCTCTGGCTCGTGAAACATCATGACATTGTGGAGCCAGCCCCATTAAGGTAGGGCTTTAAAGCAAACATTAGAGTGTCATCACACCACCACAGACCTCCCCCTCTCCGTGGATATCAAAGCCAGAGGAGCTGTCAAAAGCCTATATTAATCAATTTCAAACTGAACAGAAAATTGTTTCCTACTCTACACTCCCGACGGCTCTGATTTAGAGCAATCTCCGAGCCTCTGGAAAAAAAAAAAGAATTCACCTCCGAAACTCCGGAGTGAGAAAAGAGAGGAGGAGGAGAAAAAGAAAGCAGTAAAGAAGAAAAAAAAAAAAAAAAAAAGTCAGGGTCTAATTAGGAGTAATTACAGCCTTTTCACTTCCAACATGATGAAATAATTTGATTCTTTTTAAAGACGGGGGTCTGGTTTGGCTCAGCGCGGACAAAGCGCCCCTACGTCGAGAGTCGAGAGCTGAAGCAGGACAATGGCGGCCCTTCTGAGAGCCGAGCGTCACGGCGGCCCATAAATCATGCCAAAGGTATAGGCTTCAGACACGGCTATTTGACTGTGCCTCGCTGATGGCCGCCACGCAGGGGTGACCCACATTAGCGAGATAAAATAAATATGGGCATTGGCAGCGTTGAGACGGGAGGCAAAAGTGACACGTTAGAAGGAGAAAGGGGACACGCGTCACCACAAAACACTCTTTGGCTGGAACAGACATCCACGGCGCATCGATGAAGGGCCATGTTGTTCCAATTCCCTCTGAAGCGATGAAGTCAGAAACAAAAATGTATTTTGTTTCATCTAGTGGGGGGCAGGGGGGGGGGGGGGAAACTACTTCTATGAGGATGGAAGTAATCAAATACTCTTTGGTGAACAGAAGGGTAAGGTCTAAAAGATGTGGCTGGTGCTTGAAAATGAAGGAGATGGAGCAAGCAGGAAAGTGTTTCATCAGCAATAAGAGACAAGTAGGGAGGGTGCAAGTCGGAGAAGAAAAGAGAGGAGAGAGGGAAAGAAAGGAGGATGCTGGGGCATAATTACAAGTAAAATGCAGAGAAATTAGCATAGAGAATAAGGGCTTCAAGTTTGTCTCTCTCCTAGGCATCCTCCCAAAGGTTCTCCCATTGGAAGAGCGAAGGTAAGAAACAACTCCGGCTAACTTCGACTCCTTTTCATCTTACTAAGGACACAGCACATTTAGGGCTTTCACAGCTTAAAAGGCCTCCTTAATCAACACCAACTCTTTCATGTATTCAGCAATAAAGAGAAGAAATTCCTGTTTCCAAAGGCTAACAAGAAGAGTATTGAGAGGCCTGACTCGAGCTCTAAACTGGAGATTGGTAGAAGGAAGAAACACCCACTTCAATTTCAACTTAAGTGGAATATGTTTAGTAAAATAAATCAATATAGTTTTGTGCATGAGAAAACAATTCCTGCTTATTGTGCAGGCTGTCTATATAAGGCTGTGTATATTTTTCTTACTGTCAACAAATCCCCTGAAATGATAATATGGAAAGTCATTTCCTAAAACAGCTGCAGACCGTTATGTTCAGCAAATGTCACTTAAACGAGAGTAAATAGCGCATTTGTTAAGGACTATTTTCCGCCGCGGATTTGGTGCTCGAGTGAGTACTGATGGTGGGATGGACTCAAAATAAACCACAGAGGCCATGTTCATTGTAATGAAGGGGAGAGTAACCCACTGCAACGGTGTGGCTCATTGATGTGTTTTTAATCATTTACTTTTGGACAGCGATGGAGCTCTGTGGTGAACGAAACGCATCAGGCTTTAGAAGCACAGGCTGACACAATCAAAGTAGGATCTAATCATTTGTTTTGTTAAGGTCTTTTCGTGGAATTTGGGAATCTACGGAAAGATATTGAATATCACCGCACTTCGTCCTCTAAATGTAACTCACAGACAAAGAGGCAGGCGGGCTGACAGGAGCTGGTGGACGCTGACTGAGCCCAGACGGGGAGGCCAAGTGAGGAAGTCGAACACCAGCATCCCTGCTCAGCATCAGCAGCCTGCCTCCAGCCAGCTTGGAGCAATCTCCTCCAACTCTACCTGCCAATCAAGGGACCGGGACCTCTCCCCCAGGCCCGGTCGGGGGGCCAGAGGTAAAGAGCAAGGAGAGGTAAATATCAGCTTAAACAAGTTGTTTGAGTGTTCGTGTCTCAAATACAGCGAGAGAGCTCCGGCTCTCTCGACGTACAGGCAATGGAGTAAATAGCAATCACATAACATTGTGTAAAAATGTATTTAAAAGTATTTAGACCGTATGTCCTCATTCTGGGGCTTTACAAAGAACTGTATTATCTATAACCTTTTGGTTTTGCGACTACGTTGGCTCACTTCTTTTTGGTTATTTTAGTCTGTGACCATCTTCATAGATGTCACCTTTCACTGTTGGTCAGTTTCAAATTGCGGTTTCCTCTTTCCTCCTGCAGGTTGCTCATGTTCGTCTTGTGCCGTCAGGATTTTCCACACCGTTCCTCTTGTCACATTAAATATTTCACCAACGATGTGCTTGAAATTCTGTCACCAGCCGTTAAACCATTTGGCTTCGTTCTCTGCAGGTTCTAGTCAAAACCTGGAATCGCTGAACAGAAATCTGTTCTATGAGAAGTGATTGTTGCCTACAAGATAAGGCTTGACTTTTGTCAAGTTTGTTATCCCCCTGTCTGCACAGCTTCACATTTTTTTCTACGTGTGTGTGTGTGTCTGAGTGTCTGAGTGTATCTGTGTCCGATTCCAAGAGAACAGGAAAATAAAAGCAACAGAGATGATGGAGGTCAGAGCCCCCTTTCATGCTTACAATCATAGCAGAGGCCCCATTGGGCGTGTAAAGCTGAGCCGAGCATCTGTCTGTCTCTTCTCTCCTTTCCAAACCACACACACACGCACACATACACACGCACACACACAAACTGAGATATAGACGTAACTGCCCGGGCAGGCCTCCCCTTCCTCGCCTCCCCGTCCACCTGGCCGTTTGATGATGCCTCACTCGCTCATGACAACGCATCGATTTTACTTCCAGCCGCCGTGTAAGCCGTCCGCCTGGAGGAATCCATTAGGGCCCAAACAGTTCTCATCCTCCCATTGAGTGACAGCCATGACAGCCCCCCCCACCACCACCCCCACCCCCAATTGCCTCATTGCAGACTGACAGCTCTGCACTCAAACGGGCCTTTTTCGCAGCAGCTCTAATAGTTTAAAACGCTTACCATTACAGGGCACAGACACATGGGGGCCGGTTAGTGGCCAGGCAAGGGCGGGTGAGTGTCGGGGGTGAGGTGTTGTTGGCGCGCCGCCGGGCCTCGGCCACGCCTCCTCCTCCTCCTCTTCCTCACATGCTCGCCTCCAACGTGTCCGCTCCCTATCATTTCCTAACAGCAGCTATCTGGAGAGGCTCTCATGAGGGGGAAATCCTTGATCTTTCGATCAACCCTGCCCGGTATTTTCAGTAGAAAAACCAACTGATATAAATACAACTATTTAGACTCACCGCCGGTGAGAGGTAAACCACTGACAGCTGTAACAGGGAGACGCTTATTCGCCGGTTTTTGACCGTGACCCCCAAGGATCAGCTTACGCCTTTGGCAAATTGTGCTCTCCAAGGCTACTACAGGAGATATGAATGCGTTCTGTGTGCGCAACAAGCCGGCGGTTGTCCTTCTCGTGGAGTTTGAAGTGTAGACTAGAATTTGCAAAGCGCACGTGTGATTGGGTGAGCGCGCATTAACGCGCGTGCGCCCTTTCTATCTGCGAGCGTGACTCTTTTGCCACATTTAGAAGCCACAGCCAAGTCTCCAGGGTGGAGGCCGCGTCATCTGGCTGATTGGGTTCAGCGCTGGACGACGGGTTGGTTTCATGCTTGTTTTCTCACCCTCGTGCATATATGCTTGATGTTTTTCAGGCATCGGGGTAGGCTGATGGATGTGTGTAAACTGTGCCGGTAGCGTTCTTATTTTTTAGGAGTTAGAGTGCCTGAATTCTCCTTTACAGACACACACCTGTATACTGTATGTACACCTTGGATGCTGTAATATTCTCCTACATTGAATACCTCTAAACACACTGTGGCGCCTGTTCTGAATGCTGTATTCACATTCTATATATATGAAGGCAAGACTTTAAAAGTCACACTCTCACTCGCTTCAGTTTCACCTGAGCTGTGTGCCGTCCGGCTCCACCGAAAGGCTTTCCAACTCCGCCTGTGCTCCGTCTCAGCAGCCACTCAGGAAGAAAAAGCATGACCTCACATAAAAACGACCCCGGGAGGAAACTCAAGTGTCAGACACACGCAGAAATGTGCCTGAAAAGAGGGGAAATCAAGGGGGGGGGGGACCGAACAAGTACCCTGTGATTAATTAGCTAATAATTAAGTCACGGGGTAATATGCATTTTTCAATTAATTAAACCTTGCCTTGCGCCATAAATCAAGCGAAACTGTCATTGTTTCGCAAATTAAATATATACATTTCCAAGCAATAATACTGTTGATTGCGTAACCGCAGGGCTCATCAGGGGGGGAAGGCATGACACGTGTGTGGCAGGAATCGACTCAGTCCAATGCCCCAAAACCTTTGACGGGCCCACGAGTCAGAGGCAGCCGACGCGCTCGAGGCCTCCGCCAGTCAGACTCCACTCCGCTCCACTCCGCTCCGCTCCGCACCATACACACACACACACACACACACACACACACACACACACACACACACACACACACACACACACACACACACACACACACACACACACACACACACACCGCCCTCCTTTCTGCATGGGACAGCGCCGGCATGAGGATCTATGAGACTGTTTATGCATGACATGCAGTGCAGTTACTTAGCATGTTTTTACTATCAAAGGAATTTCCTACGGATGCAGTTTATCACGGACAGATAGTCCATCACGCATGCGGGGAGGCCTGTTCAAGCAAACTGACATAATATCTCTGTTTGCTTTCATTGCTCGCAAAGAGAATTCATTGTCTCACATTTACAAACGCAGGAGCCAATAGACGCAATCATTAACCAAAATATATTGTTTGTCACCCGGTGGCAAATGATGGTGTATTTTTCTTCCCAGCGGTTCAGGCGTTAATTTGCTGAAACATGATGTTGTAAAATGACAAAAACAAAGACACGCACGCACACATAAATTCAGAGTGCCGTGTGACACGCAGACGTATAATGAACAATATGAACCACTGCCATCATTATCCGACACAATGTATTCGTTATCACTGCTCCCATAATGAAGTGTGTTTGATGGTTGGTACAAAGTCCCATTGCTCAATTGCTTTTCATAAAATGGCATCAATATATCCATGCGGACACACACACACACACACACACACAGAAACTCACAGTTCACATGCAATTAATCAGAAATAAAAAATGCTTGCGTGCGCAGAGTGAAGCCCTGTATTATGCTACATTTGAGAGAGCTCTGAAACTATGATACCTCGGCCCTTTTTCTTTTAATGCAGTATGAAAAAACATGCGTGTCCATTCATTATTACAACCTGCACAAAAGGAATATTTTTATGTGTAGCAATTGTTTCTAATTATTTTGAAAACAACACAAATTTGGGGTAGGATTTAGTGTTTTTTCTTCTGTTCTACGATAAAGGACAGTCCGCTGCAGACAACGAGCGACAAGCCAATCCAGAATTCAGGAGGTGTCTACAAGTTGCAGCCTGATCTTTTCACTCTCTTTTCATACGTGTCGAAGTTTTTTGAGGGAACTTGGTCTTGTCGTAACCATGTTGCCCTTGGCTAGCATACTAATATGGCCTTGGGTTGGAATAAATTACTGCTCAGATTAGCAGGAAGGATGAGGAGGAGGTTTTATTTTTAGAAATTAGAATATTTGTTACATTATTAAAAGGGGGAACATCCTTTGATTCCTCTCATGTCTTTTTTTTTTTTTTTTTTACCCCCACTTCTTCCTTACTGAGATAGTCCCCAAACTGCCTACCTGTGTAAAAACAGAAGTCTTCAGTGGACGTGAACATGGCTTCGGGACATGAAAGCTGCATGTCTCTCCCTGCTGTAGCCTGGCGTTATGCTCGGCACGCCACACAAACTCTGAATTTACTGCAACAGCAAATTTCGCCCAACCCTGCAACCCCCCCCCCCCACACCCTCCCATCCTGCCTTTTTCATTATTCAATCAAATCTTTTGTTGTTAACGTATGCGTTATTAATAGAGGATCGACAACTATATGCAAATACAAAAGCGCGCGAGCAAAGACACATTAACACCGCCGGTGATTTAGACCCTTTGAAAAACCCCCCTGTGTACAAATACTGTGCATCGTAAGAGGCTGTGAGCTCGACATTCTTTTCTGTTTAAGTAACCGGATCAGATCACATTCAGGTGTGTATTCCACTGACCAACACCGTCAGCTGTGGCAATAACAATAAACTGAGAAAGTTATTCCCTCATCTCGTCCCCGGGGTCTGTGTGGTTGACCTATCAGGAGAGTGAAAAGAAGAAAAAAAAACCTCCACCTCGCCAATGTTGTTTTCTCGAATGATTTTATGACAAGGGAGCAAACAAGGCTGAAACAGGATTAGTCGACTGTGTCCGAATCCATTTAGCTAAAAATTGACCACGTACTGATTTTTTTTTAATCACAACAGACCCTTTTAATTATTGCAGTAATTAGTAAAATATATGTGCCTTCACCTCCTATTGATCTATATTGTCTGTACAGTTAGCGATGCAGAGGTCTGAGTATTGACTACACACACACCGTCCCTTTAACTAACCCCCCCCCACACACACACACACACACACACACACACACACACAGCCCTCTCCTAAACCCTTGAGGGCTTTGATATCTCTGCCTCTCTAACACACTGCCTCTCTCTCCTGCCTCCGGGTGCTTGGATGGGTTAGTGTGTCTGTGTTTGTGTGTGTGTGTGGGGGGGTCAGTGTTTGTGTGCATGTACATGTGCGTGTGTGTGTGTTGGGTGGGCTGTTTAGGCTGATGGGCCCTGAAGAGGACAGATGACCAGCAGAGCAGAAGGAACTGCAGAGCCGAATAACTCTTCCATCCCTCCGTCACGTCAGGAGGAATTCGGCGCCGCGCGAGACACCCGGGCTAAGTGTTGTGACGCCTAATTACCACCAGCATCAGCACCCGGCGGCACCCACAGCAGAGCGGCTCCTTTCGGACGGCCGGCCCTTTGTAGTTTCACACGCAGAAGGGGGGGGGGGACGCCCGTGTGATGCCAGCGGGATGAATGCGTGCGCGTGTTGGGAGGTGGGCTAAAAGAATGTGAGGTCTGTTTGAAGTTTGGAAGTTTTAGCGGGGTTTTTTTCTTCTCACAGAAGTCACTTTTCTGACTCATCAAAACACCTCTTCCTTTCCTTCCTTCCTTTGTTTTTAACGGTTATTTTTTTTTCTCCTCTTCCCCCCGCCGAGCATGACACTTCGTCCTACTTTCCCCAGACGAGGCACCTTTAACAGCCCCTCTAAAGACTCCTCCCTGTGCACTGCTCGTGCGCTGCTGTGTGGGTGGCGTACACTGGGTGTATCCCTTGATTTGCTGAATTTGTATGCATGCTACTTGAATTGCAAGCTTGTCATTGTAATCCAAGGGTTGGTGGAAAATTACTAAAAATAAAAAATAAAAAAAACACAAAAAAAAAGCTATTAAATTTAAGTATTATTTGTCTAAATTCCTAGTGCTGTTAAGTGAACATGCGCGGCACCACAACATCCACACAGTGTGCGGTCCGTGCGTGGTAAAGCGTAAATGGTCAATGTGCGTTATAGCCAAATGACATGTTTTCTTGCTCTGAGGAACATTCTAGCAGAACCAGTCCTATGCCATTAGCTGTACAGCAAATATGATTTCACGGCATCCATTGAGCCCTTCACCAAGAATTTGTGTCGAGGCGTTCATGTAGGAGCAGCAGGGCCATCACACTCTGGTCCATCTCATTTAGAGCTGGCATGCTTCACACACACCCTCTCTCTCCCACACACACACACACACACACACACACACACACACACACTCGTCCAGTGGGGAGGGGTGTGGGGGGGGGGGGGGGGGGGGGCAGTGCGGGTGTTCCCTGGCACACTAATCGGCATGACAGAAATAAAATAAAGAGAGTTGGACTCCGTCAAAACATGTATGGCCCCTTAAACAGAGAGCTAATAAAAGAGCTAAAGCTGCTTGTCCTTTTCAGCTGAGCCTGCCTGATCACACACCAACAGTCACATTATCTTAATTCCGGGGATTCTTTTAAGTGTCTCCTTAAACAACGGAGGGAACGTTGCTCAGGGAGAGACAAATGAGTTTACCAGTTTTAGCAGGGGTAAGTGCCTAAATCCAGTGCCATCGATCCCTATCTGGGTTATTACGAGGCTGTGAGCTGCCACTGGAGCTCGGCTGGTCGAGAAAAAGAAAGAAAAAAAAAAGAGGCTTAAAATATTATGGGCTGGAGAGGGAGGAGAGAAGCGTTTGAAGCAAACCACCTCGTCCTCTGCACTGGTCAATACCTGCAGGCGCCACGAGGAAGGGCATTCACACATGCAAACACTCACGAGTGACAGTCACGGCCACCCCCACGTTACTCACTAACACACACACACACACACACACACACACACACACACACATACATACTGGTAAAGGGATGCCTTCAGAACCAACAGATCCTCCTCTGACTCCACAGAGGAAATTGATTTTTCTCTCTCTTGTCTTTTTTTTTTTTTCCGGGGAGGTGCTGGGCAGGTTTTTAACCTAACACTCTAACCTGAGTGTTAATGCACAAAGAGACATCATGTCCATTGATCCAGTGGTGCCGCCAGAGCGTCTTTAAATGTGTGAAGGGGGGGGGGGGGGGGGGGGGGGGAATCAACACGAGGAGGGGGTTTATGCGAAACTAGTGGGATCATAGCCTTCATGTCGAAGCCTTATTTACAATTTACAACACAGTTATTACCGTTTGCCGCTGCAGTCAGCATTATCATTTGATAAGGGGAAAATAGTCAGTGTAATGTAGCAGCCTTAATTGTGCTACTTGTAGTTTGGGCGATAAACTTCACACAAACAGCTGTTGTTGGATGCAGAGCTTCATACAACACGAGCGCTAATTCAGATTAAGCAAAAAGTTTGGCTCAATATAAAGCACCTGCAACAGTAGGAGGAGGACAAAGAAAGTACTCCACCCCTGCGGTGTAGCACATCCTGTCTGCTAATTATTGTTTGAAAAAAAATAATGAAAAATACTAAGGATTAATAATACATTAAAGACAACCAGAAGAAGAGGGAGAAAAAAAATCCCAGCCATAAAACATATGTATTTTTAATATGAATCTCACTGAATCAATACCCTCAATTAGCAACAGCAAGCAAATTGCCAGGCGAGGCGTAATTACTCGAAGGTCAGTAGGTATTATTCACAGTCACTTTAGTTTACCACATTAGAACAAGACAGGACGTCGGGCTAAAATTATAAATTCCATTCCCATATCTGTCCTTTTCTGATTTAGATGGATGAAGAATAATTAACTCCTAATTATTCAGATCACTTAAGGCACTTTCTGGATCCACAAAAGAGATGCAGTCGTGTCTGTCAGCCCACTTCAGCTGCTATCA